>NW_012110219.1:1183852-1217298 GCF_000951045.1 Mandrillus leucophaeus | reverse complement strand
TTCTATGTGGTTTAATTTTCATGTTGAAGTGTATATTTGGAAATTCTTTCAGTGAATGTCTCTCCTTTTCTCTTTCTGTCTGAAAATGTCTTCACTGTACTTATTCTTGAATAGTAGAAAGAGTAGTACTGTATTGGCTCTTCCCAGACGTCACATGGAAATTTGCAACCAGGAACCATTTTTTTTGTGTGAATTTCTCAAACTAGGATTTATTAGAGTCTGGAGAAATAATGAAATTAAACTTACTACACGTGTGAGACAGACCTATGCTTTTGATTTCTCAGATTTTTAAAAATCCCATCCAGAAGGAAATCAGAGGCAGGTGAGCTTCCTTGTTTCCTTTTGCTGCTGAGTGATTTTTTTAAGTCTAGTTTCTCTCCTTATGTTTGAGGATCCTGGATTGACGTACAGATAGATCTCAGTTTCAGCTACCTTATCTCCCCTATGAATATGGCTAATAAAAGCCCTTGGTAACTAAGATGGGTGAATCCTCATCATGTTTTTAAAAGGAAGTCAATTTAATTAAAGACATCTCTAATGTCTAATATATGATATTTTGGAATTTATTGATAGATTTTATATTAATCGCTATTTAATCTCATTTTGGTTTCATCAATATATCAACATCCACAGATTATAGATTACTGTTAATATTATCTATGTCTTTTGATTTGAAAGGTTATTATATGTATGATTTCCATTTTTATTGTTTTATAATCCTCTTAGACTTTTTGCTTAATTAAGCCAATATTTTAAAATATTTTTTGTTCTGATTCTGGTCTTTTGGTTTTGTGTACTGCTAGTAACTTGGTAATATAAGCCAACATATAAATGATAATATTGATTACTAGTCATAATAACATAGAGGAAATGGAATGTTATATCTGAATGATCTAAATTATCTTTCGTTCTCAATACTTTGCAGCTATGGCACAAAATCTAAATGCAAATAGATGAAGTTTGTCTTACAATTATTCTACAAAGAGCACAACAACTTCAATTTAATGAGCATACTGACATGTGATATTACTGTTATTCTACAGTAACTTCTAAAATCTCTCAGAAAACTGTGTGAGAAAAAAAAAAAGTGAGCTGGAAGAGGGGTTGTCATAAAAAAATCCCTAATTGGGTACTATATAAAGTGAAGCTACTTCACATCTTTTCTTTATCCTTTCACTTCCCAGTCACAAATACAATGAGTTTCCAGTTTCTAAGAGGAGGAAGTGGCATAAAACTTTCTAACTACAGATCATCTTTATAAAGAAGTAAATGCAAGTTTTCTTCATAGTAAAGAGAAATGAATTCAAATTGTAATCTTAATTACACTTTGAATGTAAAATTCAAAAGAATGAAAAAAATAATTTTTGTAAAAATTAATATGTATATTGAAATGAAATATTGAAATTAAATTTCTCAGCCAAAAATTAAGCTAATTTGTACAATCTTTAAAACTTTTTTATTTTCTACTGTATATGTACTTTGTCTTTAAATGTTAAGTCTAAAACTTTAGAAAATAAATCCACCTCAAGGCTGACCCAGTTTTGTTGATAATATGCACAATATAAGAACCATATACTGGGAAGAGCCAATACAGTACTACTCTTTCTACTATTCAAGAATAAGTACAGTGAAGACATTTTCAGACAGAAAGAGAAAAGGAGAGACATTCACTGAAAGAATTTCCAAATATACACTTCAACATGAAAATTAAACCACATAGAATTAAACCACATTTGTCTCATGAAATCTAACCACTCTCTATAGATAGATAGATAGATCCATCCATCCATTCATACATACATAGACTATAAAAATCACTTCCACAATCCCAGCACTTTGGGAGGCTAAGGTGGGAGGATGACTTGAGCTCAGGAGTTCAAGCCCTGCAGCCTGAGGAACACAGGGAGACCTTGTCTCTCCAAAAACAAATGAACAAATAAACAAAAATGCCAGCGGTATAGTCCCAGCTACTTTGGGAGACTGAAGTGGGAGGATCACTTGAGCACAGGAGGTCGAGGCTGCAATGAGCTGTGATCACACCACCTCACTCCAGTCTGAACAACAAGACTCTCTCAAAAAGAAAAAAAAAAACAATTGCCACAAGCTGGAAAATTAGGCTGTAACTCTAATAAGGAAAAGTTCACATTTTCAAGAAGCTCAAGTTCAGTGTTACAGGTGAGAAAGTAGATTTCGTTCGTCTTTTTTACTATTAATCAAACAATTCGTAACTATAATATGTTGAATAAGATGAGAACTATAATGTTGTAAAATGCTATTAAATTATATAGTAAATATTACTAAATAATTTTGTACAGAAATAAATTCTCACAGTAATTTCTACCCAGTGTCTTAGTTCCTCCCTTTACAAGTCTGATTTGTCCTTCGCTAGAATTTTTACTTGAAAATCTTTCTTATATTTGTAGATGTACAAAACCTTATAAATATTTTCTTCAAAATAAAAAATAAATATTATTTTTATTTTCCTCTTTTGACATAATATAAAACATTCTCACAACTGTGATTGCTGTATTTTGAATTAGCTCTAGTTTGCCTAATTTCTCTTGAAACTATTATATAAGGATCTGAACCCAGTGCTCTGGGTCTCAGCAGGCAAGACAGAGCAGGATTTTAATCATTGGAATTCTAGATGTTATATTTATAAGGAATTAAGTCTTTCATATTAACTGTTTTTTGCCTTCATCTTGCCATTCATATATTGAGTTTAATAAGTCTAAAATTCTAATCCACTCTAAAAGTGTAATCCTTAAACCACAAGCTCCTCTATTTTTTATATGTTTACTTCTGAAATAGCAGATTAATTAAATACACCAACCTTGGCTTCCTAAAAGTAAGCTAACTTTTTTTAACCTCACGATTGCATAATCAAGGAAAATGCACCCACCTAACAGTGTGGTTAGAAAAAGAAAAAATAGATTTGTATTATTGGTTCTGATTCTGCACTCTTTCTTTTTTAACCTGACTTCTTTTTTTTTTTTTTTTTTATACTTTAAGTTCTAGGGTACATGTGCATAACGTGCAGGTTTGTTACATATGTATACTTGTGCCATGTTGGCGTGCTGCACCCATCAACTCGTCAGCACCCATCAACTTGTCATTTATTTTATCTCAAAAGTTTGACAGAAAACATTTGCTCCAAACATGCAAAGAATAGCAATAACCATTAAACAGTAAGAATTAAATGCAAATATTTCACCAAAATATATGTCATCTAGATTATCTATGCTGTTTTAAATTAAGATAACAAAACTTCCTATTGCAAATATAGTTTGAATAAATGAAGGTTCTGGTGAAAAAAAAAGAAAAAGAAAAAATAGATAAGTTAATGTTCAGTGTTACTCCTAGCACAAATTAAATGCACAGATTAATGTGGCATTTTCAACTAAGTAGCTATGGGCATTGTAATTCGGGAACACCTATGCAAGGTCTTTAAACGCTTCCTATTGAACTTTTCCTTGTTACATCAGGCTCATCATTCAAGGCTATTGACATCATTTTGGATCCAGATTTTGTTAGGCAGCAAATTTATTCTTTCCACTTTTGTATCACCTGTAATTTTGATAATCATGCCTTCCAGAACTTGGTGACAGTGATTGACAATATTAAGCAGGACAGGTCCTTTTTTTCAGTGTGAAATCAACCACATATAATTCTACCTAATTGAACTCATTTCCAGGGCATGTGTCTACAGCCTTTCATATAAATATCATAGGAGAAAATGTCACATGTTTTGCTGATGTCCAGACATATGCAGTTCCCTGCTTTTCTAGCCTAATGAAGTGTCATAAAATAAAGGTGGTTTAAGCTTGACATTATCTTGTTCTTGTGAAGTCTCTCTGACCACTCTCAGTGAAGGCTTCTTTTGGAAGTAAAATTTTCTTCACTTAAATGTTACTTCCCTGGAGTGACCTAGAGGGTGGCAGACCTTCACAATCTATCAGGTTCTGCATGGCCTGGAGATGTCAAGGGAACATGCTTTGTCATAAGTCTCCTCCATCCTAATATAATATGGAGGTCCATATCCACCTCAGTCCTATCTCTTTTTAATATATAAAACTATCCCTGATACACAAATTTTCAAAGACCATCAAGGTCAACGACAATTGCCGTACATTCGATACATTCAAGGATAATTTTTCTGGATCAGGATACTTGAATTAATACTTTGGAGCGTGGTAAATTGGGAGGCTTTGGCTCCCTCCAGTCAATATTTGGGCAAAGAAAAAGGTAGAGAATATAAAATCAAACTAAATGTTAAGTATACCATTTTCCATTATCTGCTACCAACAGCATCCACAGAACTTCCTTTCTCATACAAATTATTGCTAGAAAGCAGTGCTACTGAAGGAGAGTAATATGTAGATGGGGAAGCTTATTACTGGTACTTCACAGATTACATTAAGGATTATTTTTTAACTTTTTATTCAGCAACATTCTACACCTGAAAAAGATAAATGCAATAGGTCAAATTCTTAGATGGTGCTAAAGTGTTCCCAGCCTCTAATACATACATACCTCTTCCAGGTATTCACTCAAACACTAATCTAAGATACTGCTGTAAAGAGATTTTGCAAATGTAATGAAGATCTCAAGTCAGTTGACCTTAAGGTATGGTGATTATCTGAGTGGGCCTGACCTAAATCACGTGGGCCCTTTGAAACCAGAGTTTTCTCCAGCTAGTCATGGAAGAGGAAGTCAAAGAAATATGCTCCAGTTGGCCTGGAAACAAATATACATGTAGTAAACTGCTCTGGAGACCACATGGCAAAGAACTAAGGACAGCCTCTAGATACTAACAGCAGTTCATGACCTACAGCTAGCTGGTAACAGGAGACCTCGGTCTTACAACCACAAGGAAATTAATCTCAGCAACTAGTGAGCTTGAAAGAGAACTCCAAGCCCCAGATGAGAGCTACAGTCCCCAGATGACACCTTGATATCAGCCTGGTGAATCCCTTAGCAGAGTATTCATTCATGCCAAGCCTGGAGTTATCCCTATAGAAATTGTGAGATGATAAATCTATATTGTGTTTGTGGTAATGTGTTATGCAGCAAAAGAAGAGCACTCTCAGCCTGGGACACATAGCAAGACTCTGTCTCTACCAAAAAAAAGAAAAGAAAAGAAAAAAAAATTAGGCAGGCATAGTGGTGCATGCCTGTAGTCTCAGCTACTACTCGGGAAGCTGAGGTGGAGGATCACTTGAGCCCAGGAGTTCGAGGCTGCAATGAGTAATGATTGGGTCACTGCAATCCAGCCTCAGCAACAGAGCAAGATCCTTTCTCTAAAAATAAGTGTGTAAATAAAAGAAAGCGAATATGCTTTGTATCATAAGTATCATAAGTATACAGCTCAAAGAATTTTCACAAATTATAACCACTACCTGCACAAGAAATATAACAACCCAGAAGTGTCCCTCATGCTCCCTTCCAGCCACTACCCCACTCACCATTCACCAACCCTCCACCTCTTTCCTCAGTAGTAGCAATTGCCTTGACTTTTAACTGTATAGATTAGTGCTGTTTATGTATTTGATTTAAATGGGATCATACATCATGTGCTTTTCTGGCTTTTGGTTATTTAACTCAATAATATTTTTCTTAAGGTTTATTCAAACTGTTGCGTGGGGTTGCAGATACTTCATTTCATTGCTGCATAATATTCCATTTTGTGAATAGACCACAGTTTACTTATCTATTTGACTTGCTGGCCCTGTGGGTACTTTCCAGCATGGGGCTATTCCAGTGATGCATTCCAGCATATGTATTTTGGTAGCTGTACATGTCCATGATATGTATATGCATATGTGTAGTTTAGTTTTAAACTGAGAGAAGTCATCTACATTTGAAACCATTAAACTATGCACCATTCCTAGGACAGAAGCACAAGTATTCTGAAGTTATGGGAGTGTGGGCTCAACTCCTGTCTGCTTTGTAGTCTCTCAATCTGCCACAGGGCTGTCATCTCAACCCCAGGCCATGGCACGGCCTGCCAAACCCACCTCACTCACATGGCTGTGAACGCTCAGGGAGATGCATGATGAGAGAAATGAGCACATCCTTTCCTGGTTTGGGGCTTTGTCTGTGAGGTGTGTGGGAGGTGAGGCTGACCTCCAGAGATCTAAAGGCATCATTTTGGGATGCACTAAGCTCTTGAAGCCTGGGACCATGGCAGGCTGACAGCTGAAGGGCCCGCTGCAGAGTCAGGCTGACATGTGCTGTCTGGTGGTGGGAGTTCTCGTGTATTTGTTGGCTACTGGTGTCTGGCAGTTTAGAATCATTTTGCACAGAATTTTTGCTCTTTCTCAGGAAAAGAAAATGAGCTAGAAGAAGCCCAATCTTAAGTTCTTGTCTTGGAACCGTTTAAAATTAACATTTCACTTGAAAAATAAATAAATAAACTGAGGGAAGTCAAATTATTAGTCATTCAAAAAATCTGTATAAAAATGTAATATTGTGAAGAGTATAGTATGTATTTTTAGTCAAAAGCCCCTGAATTTATATTGTAGGCAGCTATATTCTAGGTATGATCTTGACCATGTTACCTAATCTTTTGTACTGTCTCCACATTTGTAAAATACAGGATATTAAAAACCCAGTCTATGGCGTATCTGAAGTATTAGAATTTCCAGAGATTCTAATGTGCTTTTTGGATATGGTAGTCAGTAGCCATAAGCGGTCACTGAAATTTAAATATAAATTACATAAAATTAAATAGAATTAAGAATTCAGTTTCTCAGTCACAGAATTAAGAATTCAGTTCCTCAGTCACACTAGCCATATTTCAAGTGCTCAATAAATGCATATTATTGGACATCACTGTATGTACATAAAGTATTTAAACCATGCTGATATCTTAATTTGCTACTTAATAAATCATAGTGTCAACAGCAAAGACTTGGAACCAACCCAAATGTCCATCAGTGATAGACTGGATAAAGAAAATGTGGCACATATACACCATGGAATACTATGCAGCCATAAAAAAGAATGAGATCATGTCCTTTGCAGGGACATGGATGAAGCTGGAAGCCATCATTCTCAGCAAACTAACACAGGAACAGAAAACCAAACATGGCATGTTCTCGCTCATAAGTGAGAGTTGACCAATGAAAACACATGGACACAGGGAGGGGAACATCATACACCAGGGCCTGTCGGTGGGTGGGGAAACAAGGGGAGGGAAAGCATTAGGACAAATACCTAATGCATGCGGGGCTTAAAACCTAGATGATGTGTTGATAGGTGCAGAAAACCACCATGGCACATGTATACCCATGTAGCAAACCTGCACATTCTGCACATGTATCCCAGAACTTAAAGTAAAATAAATAAATAAATATATATAATACACATATCACTTTTTTTCACTTAGAATCATCACAATTTTGAGGCAACCATTCCTCAAATCTTTCTGATATCCACAGAAGTTATCTCAATGATGCTTCTGAAAGTTTTGTTCAACAAATCAAGATATCTTGTATTTTTCCTTGTGTTTACCTCTTTCTGTTTTTGGTGATCGAGATCACGAAATTCATGTCATGGTGAAAGGCCACTGCTATGGTTTCCTTATTCTTCTCACCTTGCATGGGTTCCTTGCAGTCTCGTCATGCCAGACTGCAATGGGCTGATGCTGCTCTTTGGACTCTGAAAAAAATTCCACCTATGCTCATCACTAAGCACCCCTCTGTTACAATATTTACAGAAGTGCCTAAGTGCCTTGTCAGTATCTCACAGAAACACATCACCAGCACTCTTCAACTTCCCCTTTGCAAAATCCATTTCTCCCTGAAATTCAGGCACAGGATCTTCCAGCAAGACTTAAGGCTAAATCTTGGGAATCACCTAGCTGTTCTCAAGATACTCTTTCAGTTAGAAATAAACATTTATTTCCTTTAAATCAGCGGCCCCCAACCTTTCTGGCATCAGGGACTGAATTCATGGAAGACAATCTTTCCATTGTGGGGTGAGGATGGTTCCTGGGTGATTCAAGTACATTAAATTTATTGTGCACTTTATTTCTATTGTTATTACATACTTACCATAATGTAGAATCAATGGGAGTCCTGAGCTTGTTTTCCTGCAACTACATGGTCCTATCTGGAGGAGATGGGAGACAATGACAGATCATCAGGCATTAGATTCTCATAAGAAGCATGCAACCTAGATCCCTTGCATGCGCAGTTCACAATAGGTTTTGCGCTCCTGTAAGAATCTAATGCCACAGCTGATCTGATAGGAGGTGGAGCTCAGGCAGTAATGCTTTCACTCACCTGCCACTCACCTCCTGCTGTGTGGCTGGGTTCCTGACAGACCACAGACTAGTACTGGTACATGGTCCAGGATTTGGGGACCCTGGCTTTAAATTGTCTCTCTTGTTCTGGTTATTTATATTTCATTTTGTGGTTTTTCTCTTCAATAGCTATGGTAGTTATTAGTATCATTATTAGCATCATTATTTTTTATTAATGATACTATGTAAAAATGCTGTGATAGGTGGTATGGGAGTTGAAAAAGTCATGACCTTTGTTCATTCAGAACTTACAGAAAGGAAGAGAATATCTAGCCTCAATTGATTATAATCTAATGTAGATAATTATATGGCTGGTAGTAAACATGTTTATATTCATTTTCATTATAAGCTTCAAGTATGGAAATGATAGAAATGAGAACAATAAGTTTAAATAAGTTGTGATAGAAAACATCACAATGGGGTATCTTGCCTTGATGTTTCTTTTTTTCTCTTTAATAATATCCATCTGTACAGGCAAGGAACCAACTGTCCATGTGGTGTGATTTTAAGGAAAACTAAATATCTCATTCAAGTTAATGTATTTTTCTCTTGAGCTACCTGAGACACTCAGTTTCATACCAAGGCCATTAACATCTATAAAGCCTTTATTAAAACATAAAAATGTCCTTTGGGAGTTGGCAAGGGAGAGGGCTGTTTGATGACCCCTTAATATCTCATGAACTCCAATACAGGGGAGTTTTTTGGAAGGTGTAACAAAGGAATTGAGGTACGGGAAAGGGAGGGAGGAAGTTTGAGAGAGGTAGGCAGCACTGGATGTTCAGGCCTAGAAGGTGGGCTGGGACTTCCCAAGGGTCCAGAGTCAAAGGAGAGTTGAAGAGATAAAATGAAGGAAGAAAAGCACAGCTGGACATGGTTAAAATTTCAGAGTAGCGTTTCTGAAAATCCGTTTCCCTTCAGCTACGCTCTTGTTGTGATTTGCTCCGGCCATATTTTATATACTTGCAATTAGGCATTCCTAATTAAATGCCTCTGATATCCCAGATGGCTTTGAGAACAAGACCACATGGGAAGTATTTTTTAAAGAGCATGAAGTATATTGAACTTCCCAAATGACTTTCAGGAATACTTTGCTATAAATGTGTCATTTGAAAGTTGGAAAACAGTGTGAAACTGCATGACTTATATTTATAGCAGCCTGAATTCAATAATTGTATAATGCATATACATATAAGAAACATCACATTTTACAACTTAAATATATATAATTTTAACTTGTCAACAATACCTCAGTAAAGCAGGCAGAAAAGGATTATAAGATGGTACCAATAAACAGATTCTGAGGGAAGAAAAGACATGTTAACATATCAGCAATTACTCAAGAAAGGCTTTACTGAGCTGTTCTTATTGAAATGAAATAAGTGAAGAATTTTATAGGTTAAAGCAGATCTTAGAGCGGTTTATAATAGCTGTGACGCTAGAGCAAAGACATCCTTGAAATATATCTCTTGGGATATAAAAAACACTGCAGCAACATTCCTCAAGCAATCCGTCACATACACAGAGAAGATGAAATATATACACATACCTTATATCACATAGTATAACCTTTCTGGTTCTTTTCACTTACAACAGGATGATATTTCTCTATTCTAAATGTGGTACATATGCACATACAATGTGTGAAATGTTTAGCATCACACACAGCCACATTCATATTTGTTGCATTATTATTTACTACTACTATATAATATACATAGGCCAGTGGTTGTGAAAGCTTAATTCCTGGACCAGGAGCATCAGAATTACCTGAGAACTTACCATAAATGCAGTCTCAGTACCACCACCACCACCATCTCTCTGGTCTGCTTATCAGAAACTCCAAGGGAGAGATAGAGAAATGGTGGAGAAATGGTGTTACCCTCTAGGTGATTCTGATGCATGGCACTGACATAGACAATGATATGATACTACTCAAAGCCATATTCCATAATTGTAAAAGGAGGGAGAGTATCTGATTGAAATCAATAAATACATTCTCAATTATTCTTTTAACATAAGGCAAACATGTATAGCAGGCTCCTCATCTCCCTCATGTCTACCTATTAAGCATCTTCCACTATACTTTTGTGCAAAAAGTAATTTAAGACTTCATCACCATAAGCAGTTTTTACTTTCTAAGTTGGCTTCATTTCAAAAAATGAAAAATAGAACTACCATGTGATCCAGCAGTCTCAATTCTGAGTATATACCCCAAGCAATTGAAGGCAGGGACTCATATTGTTATCTTCATAGCTATGTTCATAGTAGCATTATTCACAATAGCCAAAAGGTAAAACAACCCAATTGTCCATCAATTGATGATTGGATAAACAGAATGTGGTATATCTATACAATAGAATATTATTCTACCTTAAAAAAGGAAGGAAATTCTGACACAGGCTATTACATGGATGAACAATGAGGACAGTATACTGAGTACAATAAGCCAGTCACAAAAAGACAAATGCTGTATGATTCCACTTATATGAGGTATTTAGAGTAGTCAAATATAAAGAGACAGAAAAATGTTGGTTGTCAGGGTCTGGGGGAAGTGGGAATTGGGAGTTGTAGTTTAATGGGTACAGAGCTTCAGTTTCCAAGATGAAAAGGATGCTGGATATGAATGGTTATGTTGATTGCACAATGTTAATGTTCTTAATGTCACTGAAATACACACTTAAAATTTTAAGATGGTAAATTAGTATGGAAGTTTCTCAAATAATTGAAAATAGAGCAATTATTTGATCCAGCAATTCTACTACTGGGTGCCTAGTGAAAGGAAAATAAATAATTACATAAAAAAGACACCTACACGTGTATGTTTATTGCAGCATTATTCACAATAACAAAGATATGGAATCAACCTGACTGTCCATCAGTGGATGAATAAAGAAAACACGGTATATATACACACAATAGAACACTATACAGCCATTAAAAAGAATGGAATTTGGGAGGCTGAGGCAGGAGACTTGCTTGAACCTGGGAGGCGGAGGTTGCAGTGAGCTGAGATCGCGCCACTGCACTCCAGCCTGGATGACAGAGTGAGACTCTATCTCTACGATAATAATAATAATAATAATAATAACAATAATAACAATAATAATGGAATCCTGTCTTTTGCAGCAACATGTATGGAACTGGAGGTCACTATCTTAAGTGAAACAAGTTAGACACAAAAAGACAAATACTACATGTTCTCACTTATAAGTGGGAGCTAAATAATACCTACACATGGATGTAGAGTGTGGAATGATGGTAGAGATTCCGAAGAGTTTGGGGGGACGGACAAGGAGTGGAGAAGAATTACTTAATGGATATAATGTGCATTATTCTGGTGACTGATACACTAAAAGCCCTGACTTTGCCCCTACACAATCTATCCATGTAACAAAATTACATTTGCACCCTATAAATTATACAAAAAATGGTAAATTTTGTTATATGGATTTTACCACAATAAAAATTAAAAATAAATTTTAAAACAAAATTTGTTTCTATTGCACGCCTCGCATCTGTGCTCCATTTTTTGACATTAACCCCTGCCTACTCATCTTATCCAAATCATTCTTTTCCCTGTTGAGATTGACCTCATGTAGGAAGCTATGGGGTATGAAAGAAGTTTGCAGGCTGGGCAAGGTGATTCACGCCTGTAATCCCAGCACTTTGGGAGGCCAAGGTGGGTGGATCGCCTGAGGTCAGGAGTTTGAGACCAGCTTAGTCAAAGTAGTGAAATCCCATCTCTACTAAAAATACACAAAATTAGCTGGGCATGGTTGTGGGCACCTGTAATTCCAGCTACTCAGGAAGCTGAGGCAGGAGAATCATTTGAACCCAGGAGGCGGAGGTTGCAGTGAGCCGAGATTGCGCCATTGCACTCCAGCCTGGGCAACAAGAGCAAAACTCCATCCAAAAAAAAAAAAACAAACAAAACAAAACAAAACAAAAACAAACAACAAAAACCATAAAAACATTATTTGTGGAAAAGTTAATCAAAAATAGTAAATTTTAGTAGCAGTTATCAAGTGCTTACTGTGCTTACCAGACACTGTTTGAAATGCTTTAAATGTTTTAACTCAATTGAACTTTACAACAACCCTTTAAGGGTGGAGATAATATGACCTCAGTTGCCTGGGTTAGAAAATTGAAGCATATGAAAACATGCTGAAGTCATCCAGAAGCAGAGCTGAGATTTGAACCCACAAACTCTGCAGTTTTGCTCTTAAGTTCTCATTCTTAAACACCACCTTATGTTATTTATTGAGAAAATATAATAAATAAGAATGACTAAATGGATTTAATCATAAAGTAACTTATATCTGTTTCCCACTATTTCTCTAAAGGTATTGAGTAGGGCTAGTTCTTCACCAGGTCCAGGATGAAAATTGAAAGCAAACCCCATTGCTTTTGTAGTCATGAGAAGGTAAAAAAATTAAAAGTGTCGCTTTTAATTTCAAAACACAGTATCATTTCAGCAATTAAGACACCAATCCCCAAAAATGATTTTTAAAAAGTCTCATTTTGCTCTACAGTGCAGTTTTCTCAGCTGCCTAAGCTTGGACCCACTTCAGATGGAAGTCAACTTCGTTATTATCACCTAGACTTTTACCTCACCAATCATCACCTGTGATTACAACATAGTTGAATATAGGGAAAAGAGAGAGGAAGAAAGAGCAGGAAAGTTCTTATTTGCTTAGTAATGGCATAGTGATCTAGATCCAGCACTCTTTGGATCTGATATTTAATTAAGTCTGACTTTTTCCATGGCAACTATGATAAACTCATTGCAAAAATGCACCAAATCTTCAATCCTGCCTTATCCATACCCTTTGCCCTGTAACTTGAAAACGCCCCTCCACTCTGACTTTGGGTTTAGCCGAATGACTCGTTTGAGCCAAAGGAATGTGAACACTTATAATGTATGTGGAGCTTTTTGTTGTTGTTGCTGTGTTGTTTTGAGATGGAGTGTCACTCTGTTGCCAGGCTGGAGTGCAGTGGTGTGATTTTGGCTCACTGCAACCTCCGCCTCCCAGATTCAAGCGATTCTTCTGCCTCAGCTTCCTGAGTAGCTGGGACTATAGGCACGCACCACCACCCCTGGCTAAGTTTTGTATTTTTAGTAGAAACGGGGTTTCACCATATTGGCCAGGCTGGTCTCGAACTCCTGACCTCGTGATCCACCCACCTCAGCCTCCTAAAGTGCTGGGATTACAGGCGTGAGCCACCCTCACCTGGCCTGTAAGTGGAGGTTTAAAGATGCTGTGTGAATGGGCTTGTCCTCACTTTTGCACCTCTGCCATTACGAGAACATTCCTGTGCTAGGTTGCTAGAAAATGAGGGGCATCTGCCATCTCGGTTATTTCAGCCAAAAGCATCCTAGACAAAGTTGAGAGTCAACCAATTCTTAAACCCACGTATGAGCCAAACCAAGATGAGTACAGACATCTGGCTGACAAACCTAGATACATGAACTATAAAATTATTATTGTATGTGAATAAGCTCTTGATTATTTTTAATGCAATATTATTGTGAAAATAGTTAACTGATACAGGCACTCTCCTGATTCCTCTAATCATAGGAAAGTTGCTCATATATAAGGATAATTACAGTTTTTTTGTTTTGTTTTGTTTTTGAGACAGAGTCTAGCTCTGTCACCGAGGCTGGAGTGCAGTGGCACGATCTCAACTCACTACAACATCCACCTCCTGGGTTCTCATGCCTCAGCCTCCTGAGTAGCTGGGATTACAAGAGTGTGTCACCACGCCCAGCCTTTTTTTGTTGGTTTTGTATTTTTAGTAGAGATGGGGTTTCAACATGTTGGCCAGGCTGGTCTTGAACTCCTGGCCTCAAGTGATACACTTGCCTTGGCCTCCCAAAGTGCTGGGATTATAGGCCTGAGCCACTGCACCTGGCTGAAAATCACAGATATTTCTATGTTGATGAGTTGTCCTTTTATTCTCCAGCCCCTAGACATCTAAAAAAACTTCCAAGTAATTTATTCTGTGACCTAACTGACATTTCCAGAGGTTTCACTGAAAAAAGTCTAAGAAAACCATATTTTACTTTGTCTTGTTCATGGTTCATATTTGGGATATAGGAAATGGTAACAACTTTTACCCAAAGGAACACTTGGAGTGCAATTCAATTGCTACATGGACAAGAAAATTCTTGCTGTTTGAATTAAATATAAGTTCTCAGTTTATCCACAGGCAAAACAATAAAACTAGATCCCTATCTCTCATCATATATAAAAATCAACTCGCAATGTATTTGAGACTTAAATGTAAGACCCAAAACTATGAAAGTGCTAGAAAAAAACATGGGGGAAATGCTACATACCATCTGTCTGGACAAGGATTTCTAGATAAAACCTCAAAAGCATGGACAACAAATGCACAAATAAACACACGGGATTGCACCAAACTAAAAAGTTTCTGCAGAGCAAAGGAGACAACGTAGCGAAGAGACAACCTACAGAATGGGAGAAAATATTTGCAAATTATAGATCAGACAAGGGGTTAACATCTAGAATTTATAAGGAACTCAAACAATCCCATAGCAAAAAATAATAATCTTATTTTTTAAATGGCAAACTATCTGAGTAGACATTTCTCCAAAAAAGACATACAAATTGCCGACAGATATATGAAAAAATGCTGAACATCACTGACCATAGATAAATGTAAATCAAAACCACAATGAGGTATCACCTCACCCCAGTTAGAATGACTACGATCAAAAAAATTAAAACCAGTAAGTGTTGGCAAGCATGTGGAGAAAGGAAAACTCTAATACACTGTTGATGGGAATATAAATTTGTACAGCCACTAGCAAAAACAATATGGAGGTTCCTCAAAATGTTAAAAATAGACCAGGCATGGTGGCTCATGCCTGTAATCCCAGCACTTTGGGAGTCTGAGGCAGGAGGATCACTTGAGGGCAGGAGTTTGAGACCAGCCTGGGTAATATAGCAAGATTTTGTCTCTGCCAAAAAAAAAAAAAAAAAAAAAGTAAAAATTAGCCAGACATTGTGGCATGTACCTGTAGTAGCTACCTGGGAGGCTGAGGTGGGAGGATCATTCAAATCCAGGAGTTCAAGGCTGCAGTGAGCTATAATTGTGCCACTGCACTCCAGCCTGGACTACAGAGTGAGGCCCTGTCTCTTAAAAACAAACAAAAACAAACTGATAAATAAATCTACCATCTAACCCAGCAATTCCACGACTTGGTATATATCCAAAGTAAATGAAATTAGTGTGTTGAAGAGACATCTGCATTCCCATTAATTGCAGCACTATTCACAATAGACATGATAGGAAATCAAAGTGTCCATCAATGAATGAATGGATAAAGAAGATGTGGCAGCCAGGTTCAGTGGCTCATACCTGTAATCCCAGAACTCTCGGAGGCCAAAATGAAGGGATTGCTTTAAGCCAGGAGTTCAAAACCAGCTTGGACAACAAAACATGACTATGATTCTGTTTAAAAAAGAAAAAAGAACATGAAAATGTGGTATATATACACAATTAAATACTATTCAGTCATTAAAAAGGACGTAATCCTGTCATCTGTGACAACATGGATGAGACAGAAGGATATTAAGTGGAACAAGCCAGGCACGGAGAGACAAATACTGCATGACCTCACTCCTATGAGGAATCTGAAAACAATTAAACTCATAGAAGCTGAGAGCAGAATATTGGTTGTCAAAAACTGGGGAAAACAGGAAGGAAGGGGAGATAAGGAGAGGTTGGTTAATGGGTAGAATGCTACAGTTAGACAGGAGGAATAAGTGCCGGTACTCAATCGCACTATTTAGTGACTATTGCTAAAAATAGTGCATTGTATATTTCAAATAGATAGAAGAGAGGATTTGGGAAGTTCTCACAGTAAAGTAATGATAAATGTTTAAGGTGATGGATATGTTAATTATGACTTGATCATTACACAATATATACATGTATCAGAACATCATATTATACCCCATAATTACATACAATTTTTTTTTTTGAGACGGAGTTTCACTCTTGTTGCTCAGGCTGGAGTGCAATAGCGTGATCTCGGCTAACCACAGCCTCCCTCTCCTGGGTTCAAGCAATTGTCCTGCCTCAGCCTCCTGAGTAGCTGGGATTACAGGCATGCGCCACCACGCCCGGCTAATTTTGTATTTTTAGTAGAGACGTGGTTTCTCCATGTTGGTCACGCTGGTCTCCAACTCCCGACCTCAGGTGATCTTCCCACCTCGGCCTCCCAAAGTACTGGAATTACAGGTGTGAGCCACCACGCCCAGCCTACAATTATTATATGTCAATAAAATAAATGTCATGGGAAGAAGCAGACTGGCAACGGGAATGTATTGCTACCAAATAAACAAACAAAAAAAACCAGTTCCTGGTGTCCATATTTAAAGAGACACAGATTAAACTCATTGTGGCATCTAATTAAAACCTCTTGGTTTTGATGTGGGATGTGGAAGTAATACTACACCCTACTCCTTTGAAAGGAAGGAACTCATGACACTATTTGCTCCAAATAAACTTGCTAAAAATATTGTCAGGTAAAACCCTGTGAGGCTACTATGACTCTACTTGAAGTTAAGAAGTGTCATTCTGTCCTTGTCACTTTGCCAGCAAATGGGTCCTCCAAACACAGTTGTCAGAGAAGAAAATGTTCTTCCCAATCTTTCAACAATCACACTCACCAATTCATATTCCTGATAGCGTTAAGAAGACTAAAAACTACTGTATTTCTCTATTACATTGAACATTTTCATATTTTGGTCCAACGTATTATTTTACAATGTGTTTCAATTAACACTCCTGTTTTGACATGTGATTACACTGTATTTAATGAACACATACAACATTCCAGACTCTGGGAGGTAAGTGTAAATCTTGCCTTTATCCCAGTAAAAACTACTGGGTCAATAAAAATGACATTCACTTCAATCATTGCACTGAAATCCTTCTCAATATCTTCTCCTCATTATGAACCTCCTAGAGAAAAAAAATGCTTACATTGCATAAACTTCTTCCTCATCATCACCTTTGTCCAGACTCCACAGACACATATACTGCCCCCCCACACCCTTTATACAACTTATACACACATATACATGCACATTCATGCTCGAAGAAGATGCACTAACGAAGAATGCAAAAGAAATCATATTTCCATGCACACCATTTCCTTTACACATATTGTCTGGTTTCATTTTGACTGTCTAGTTGATCACTGCTCAGTAGCTGGACTTCGATGGTTCATATATAGCACCATGGTCCAATTTTATCAAGGCCTGAAATTAACCTGCAATTTGGATGAGACTGAGTATAGAGAAAAATACCTGAGTTCAGCCACAGAGGTAATATCCACTTATGACAAAAGCAAAATTTCCAATGAATAAATGAAAAAAAAAATGTACAGTTGGCATCAGGTGCCCAAGATAAAAATAAAATAAACAAAACACAAAATAAGGAAGCTTCAGCAAATAATCTTAGCACAGTTTTAAGTGGCAAAGAGCAAAGTGATATTCAGGGAACATGAGCAGGCAGACATTCAGCATCATGAAAGGCTAACAGCTGTGATACGAAGTCCTCCTAATTAGGTTTATGGTTAGAGTAGGGAAAGAAATTGCTAGAATCAAATGAAGTCCCAGTCTTACAGAGACCAGAATATTTGATAGCTTGTTAAGAGGATGACAATGAATTAATGAGTTACTGTTTATTGAGTGCTTACTACATTTGAGCCCTGAACCTGACAGTTGAAGTTAATTTAATGCTTGTGAAATAGGGTTATTAAATCTATCATGGAAAGTAGGAAACCAAAGTTTACATAAGTTAAGGTCCTAGGTCATACACTAAGGAAGCATTAAAATTAGACCCACACTCCTCTTCTATAGTGAAGAGTTGATTACTGAGAAGTAACTATCTGACCATAGGCTACATTTCCCAGTATTCCCTGTATCTAACTCAGTACATGTGACTAGTTCTCACTAATGGCATGTGAGTTGAAGTGCTTTGTGTCTCTTCTAGGTCAAAGTGTTTAAGAAATAAATGTGCCTTCTCCATTCTTTCTTTTTTAGTGTGCTGGCTGTAAGTTAATATCCCCAAGGTCCTAGCTTGCGGTGGAGACATGAGATTAAAAAAATACGACCTCATTCATCACCAGGTCAAAATCTACCCTTCAATATTCATATTTGATTGTTGTATGAGAAAGAAAGAAACATTTATTGTATTAATCATTCAGATTTGGCCTTAACAGTTGTGGCATCTGTCTTTACATACACTAATTCAGTCCTAATAACTATGAAATACCACCTCTCTAAAGAAACTACAATGTGTTGAGTGAGTACCTACTTTGAAGGGTTGTTGTGAGAACTTGGTTAATATATTTGTATAAAATTCTTAGCTTAGTGTAAACATGTAGGCAGTATCACATATGTTTGGAATAACTATGATGATAATTTTGTAGTTTCATTTTAAATGCATTTTCTCATTTTAAACTGAAAATGGAATTAACTGAATTCAATAAATTTAAAAAATGAATATCAGAAGAATCAAATAACTTGTTTGTGACAGAGTTGGAAAAAAAATCCAGGTCCTTAGGTTAAAATGCTGTGCTCTTTTTCCACAACATTGTAACACTTTCTGGGTAAGAAAATAGAAAGCAAAAACTTTCAAATTTGTTAAGAAGTATGGAATTTGAAAGGTATGGCTGAAGCCTTGAGAAAAATTTAGAAGCTCATTTATTCTAGTTGGGGTACAAGATCAAGAATAAGTCAAAAGCAAAGGTTTTTGATAAATTACTCAAATTTCTCTAACATGAAGTTAGGATTGGGTTTGAATTGCCGGTAGAAGTAAAAAACTACAGCTTTGTAAATATTGAGACTCTTGAGGAAGAGTCTTCTAAAATTTTTGGACATATTCTTACTTCACTTATGGACTTGAAAATAGCTTCAGAATAAGAAACCACTTTAATTTTCAGGTGTGCACCCAATTCAAAATCCCCAAGAAACATGTTTTTAACAGATTGTCTTTATTTTGTTTAAATAAAAATTACCTAGTAAGATTAGGATTGATTCTAGACCACCATTACCCAATAAATCTTTCTGCAATGATAAAAATATATCCACATGATTAAATATGCTAGCCACCAGCCACATATGGTGAGCATCTAAAATGTGGTTAGTGTACCTGAGGAAATGAATTTTTAATTTTCTTTAACTTAAATTTAAAATTATATAGCCATGTGCAAACAGTGGCTACCATATTGGGCAATGCAACTCTAGATCTGTAAGTTTTATTCTAGTGAAGAAACTGGATTTTTAATGTAAAAATGTGTATGGATTAGAAAGATGCTTGAAATTAAGGGGCAGAATGGGAACTATATGACCACATTAAAAGAAATACAGGATTTGCAAAATGGAAGTGATGTTTACACAAATGTCGACTAATTCAGTCTAAATGTACAAATCCGTTTCCATGGTGTGATTACTAGAAGCCTAGGCTGATGGTAATTTGCAAGGACATAATGCAGACTGTGTAAACAGATCTTACATCCTAAGTCCTCAATCAAGTATTCAGCTTATTGTTGACCTTCCAAAGCCTCCCTCTATGCCTTTATCCACCACTAGATCACAGTTAATAAATGAATTTGCCTTCTTCTTCAACAGAAAGATAGAGGTCATAAGACATGAATTTCTTCAGTTTTCCTTCCTACTCTCTTGTCTATCTTTATGTTAATATGCCCCCTTTTTTTTTTTTTTTTTCAGAGAAAAAGGAACTGCTACTTAATGCCAATCATATATCTCCTTCAATTTCTCTTCCGTCCAGTAACTTTTGCTTTCTGTTTTTTTTGTTTTTGTTTTGTTCGTTTGTTTGCTTGTTGTTATTGTTGTTTTTCGAGACGGAGTCTCGCTCTGTCACCAGGCTGGAGTGGAGTGCGGTGGTGCAATCTTGGCTCACTGCAACCTCTGCCTCCCGGGTTCAAATGATTCCCCTGCCTCGGCCTCCTGAGTAGCTGGGACTACAGGCGCGCGCCAACACGCTTGGCTAATTTTTGTATATTTAGTAGAGACGGGGTTTCACCATGTTGGCCAGGATGGTCTCGATCTCTTGACCTCGTGATCCGCCCACCTCGGCCTCCCAAGGTGCTGGGATTACAGGCGTAAGCCAACACACCCGGCTAACTTTTGCTTTCTTAAGGACCATCTAATTAAGCTAGCTATATCTTACAAGTCTGGTTTTTATCTTTATTAATTTATATCCAGTTAAATTTATAAGTTTACTTAAAAATTTATGATCATTAAAACCAACCAATCAACCAACGAACCAACCAACAATATCATCTTTGATTTATTGTCAGTGGTCACATGTACACTGTGTTCATTTCCTAACCTCCTTCATCCATTAAGTCATGTCTTTGTGTTTTTTTGTCACAAAATCTAATGAGTTTCCTCTTTCAAAGTTCAACGTGTCCTCAATTAGCAGCTTAGATTGAAAAGTACACTTTTCTTTAATATCATGGTTACCACATGTTGATGATATCAAGTTTAAGAAAATACTATAGTGCATAAATTTGCACAGCACAGTTGACAAATGGATTCCAAATGCTGACTTTTATCAGAGATACTGTTAGGTTATTTTATTTTCCCCTGAATAAATGGAAAATATGCACACATATTAATTCACAAAATATCTTTGTTTTCAGTGGAGTTATTCCAAAGAACTGTATACTTTCTTCATGGCATTTAACTTTATTAAAAGTGTTCTGAAATCAAAGAGAATTGCTATGCCTCAAAGAAAATAATATTATCTGGTATATTATCAAAAAGGTATTAACTTTAGTTCATAGAAATCATTAAGTATTTTAGTGATAGAATAAAATGTCTGTACTTTGGCAGCATTAAAATACTTACAAAAAGCTAAGCCTTCTGTTTCAAGTTGTAGTTTTATCCAACACCATTGGAATTTCTTCATATAACATGTGAGACCTTAGTACACAGGATAATATAGTTGTGGAGGTGCTAAAACGACTCACACTGAAATTTGGAGTATCATAATTTTCATGGAATGCCCTGGGTCATGTACATAATGCACAATAAAGGCTCTTTTCTTAAAACTTTTCAACTATTTAAAGATTATTTTTATGCCTTTGAAATCTCAAGTAATTGATTTTTCTTGAAAACTGTTGTAAATATTACATTAGTAATTATTAGTAAGCAAGAACATTTTTTCAACCATGTTTTAATATTTTATGTTCTTCTAAAACACATATTGTGAATGAACAGAAATACTATTGAAAAATTGGAAACATAATTTGAAATCATTCAAAAGCAGAAGCCTCCACTTAAGCCCTATTAGAGGAATATGAACAAAACAATAATGAGCTTGAAAATGATTTTTTCAAAGCAATAAGTAATTTACTAGCTAAGTCAGGACCATCACGGTTAAGGATCAGCTAGCCATACTGATAATTGTATTCCCTATTTGTATGAGGTCCAAATATAATGATGGGATAAATTAAAAATAGAGTGCTGGGTAACTCAACTTTCCAGATATATCACCTCATAGCCTTTCAAAGGGTAAAGAGTACATTCAGACAGAAATCACAACACATTCTTTGTTACTGGCCTATCCATATTACATATTTTTGCCATTCAAATAAAAACTACAGGTGCAATTGCAGTCAATACCATCAGCCACAAGAACAATCCGGTTGACAATTCTCCAAGGTTTGCAGTCTTAGATAAAATTTAAAAATTAAATTGTCACAGAATACTGTTTTATATTATAGTCTACATCCTCATTTGTTTAATATAACTTTAAATAACTTGCCTACTTCATAAAAGAAAGCCAGAGTGAGCAAGAACTACTGAGAAATGGGCGATTTTTACAAAGCCCCAGAACATTCTACTTCAGTCCACGTCATTGAATTACTTCAGTCCACTCATTGAAATGAGTCAAGTAACTTTACAGGAGCAGTTTGACTCATTAACTTTGAGTGCAGTGAATGACTCAAATTACAAATTTGATATAGAAAATACAAAGTAAGAGTTTGGAACCTGCATAATCAAATAATCTTCCAATCTCAAGCAAATAGATACATATTATATATTACATAAATATGTAGGTACATATGTCTATACAATATATGTGTATATACTATATATAAATTATACATGGTTAATAGAATATTTGTATTTTTATAATAGGTATAGACATATTTATATATGCATTATATGTATATATTATGTACATATTCTATAAATTATACATACAGAATTTTCAATGTTTCATTCTGGTTCCACCAAAGACAAAGTGTTTTTTGGATTTAAATATTCGTTTTCATTCCATACATTTCTTAAAGTAAAAAAGAGAGAGAAAAGGTGGACCCTATTCACTAAGCCTAAGTCTTTATCCTTACGTGTAGACATTCATATTGAATGTTACTATAATTGTACCAGATGAGGTAAGAAATACTTTTCTGTTTGTGGACATGGATTCAAAGCTGAGCCCAAAAGGTTAGCACACATAGACAATGGCCTTTTACATTATAAAGATCTTTTGATATAATGTAAAAGAGGAAACAGTAAGTTTGATGGTAATACATTAATCTGAATAATGTGAAAATGCCCACATATGGTCAAATATTTCCCCCCTAGTTTATTCATTTCCCTCTATTATTATTTAATAATAGTAGTAGTAATAGCGGTAGGAAACAGTTATATTGTGCTAGTAGGTTGGTTTAGTTAAAATGTTTTCCCTATATTAATTCATTTAATTTTTATGATATTCCTATGAGATATGTACTGATATTCTCAACTTCCTTTCACAGTTGAAGAAACTGAGGAATTGAAAGGTTTAGTAATGTGCCCAAGCTAGTAAAGAAAGAAGATGGGATCTGAATCCAGACTATCTGGCTTTAGACTCTATGCTCTCAACCACTATTTTATACAGCCTCTTTAAAAAAGAAAAGTTTATTTTAACTTTGCTGTAGGCCTCTGACACATAGAAAGCAGCCGTACCTGAGAGTAAAGTAGTCCATATTTCAAAGACTGATTTGGGAACTTCAAAGCTAGGTCTAGATCTGCTATGTGTTTTTTAACATGTACAGAATATTTAGGCTTTATGAATATATTTCAATTTCTACATAATTTACCACCTTGGTTCCAGATATATTGCCAATATTGAGGCAGGATTGGAAACTAGTTTAACAACCAGAGATAACTCATGTCACGTAAACAAAATATCTCACAAAAATAAAACACAAACATATTTACTTCTCCTCCTCCAGGGATACACTATTCATACAACACCCAGTACACTCTTTGCAGTCCTTTGCAAAGGAGAAACAGTCAGCACTATGCTAGTGCCTTTGTGCAAAATAAAAAAGTGACCAAACCTCAAGATACTGTATTTCATCTATTGGAAATTTCTTACTACAAATTGATTGTTTTATAACAAGACACATTGTTTCTATCTGCCAGAACATTCTTGCAAAAGATATTAAAATCAATGACATGTATGACATAAATGTTCCTCCTCCTTTAGACTTGGTGCCATCAGGTACTGTACAAATCATGAGGATGTAGTCAATGGCTCTAAATCCACAGCCACCAGAAATAATCCTCTGAAGATAAGGAAAGCTCCCTTCCAGCTGAGATGCAAGGATTCAGTTCTGGGAAATTGATTCCTGGATTTAAGCTCCCATATTCACAGTAACTGCACATTCTGCTAGCAGTACTCTATAAGCATTGCAGTAGTAGGCAGGGTTTCAAGCAACTTCTCACCACCATGTGTTCACTTGAGTCCTGTTGAGCATGTATATCTTCTTCTGGTTGGTGGCAACTTCTCCCCAGGGGTGCGATATCTAAGGCCACTGGCTTTTCCCATTCCATGGTAGAGTTCCCTGGCGGCACTGACTTGTTCAAAGGACATTCTAAATGGATTATGTTCTAGGGACAGAGGCTGACTGATTCCCCTCTCCAGTGTGTCATTGACTTTCTCTTCTTCTGACCCATCATTCAACCAATGTTCTTTACTCCTTAATGTTCCTGAATAACAATTTTCAGCTAACAGGTGGAAAACTGTTTCCTTTTGTAGCTTTGACACCTGCCAATGGGTTAAGTTTTCTGTTTTTTCATTTTTATTCAGATAGTTTAGTGCTGCTTTTTTTTTTTTTCTCTCTCTCTCTCTCTGCTCTTCTAGTCCCAACTGAAATAGCTGATTGGCCCAGAGCCCCAGGTTGCAGCCATCAGTGGCACAGTCTGTGGTCTGCCACAGTCCCAAGCTTTCAGCCCTATCTCTACAGTTCCATACCAAACACTTAGAAAATCTTTTTTTTTTTTTTTTTTTTTTTTTTTTTTTTGAGACCGAGTCTCACTCTGTCGCCCAGGCTGGAGTGCAGTGGCGCGATCTCGGCTCACTGCAAGCTCCACCTCCCGGGTTCACGCCATTCTCCTGCCTCAGCCTCCCGAGTAGCTGGGACTACAGGCGCCCGCCACCACACCCAGCTAATTTTTTGTATTTTTAGTAGAAATGGGGTTTCACCGTGTTAGCCAAGATGGTCTCGATCTCCTGACCTCATGATCCGTCCACCTTAAATGAGCTGGGTTAGGTGGCTCACGCCTGTAAACCCAGCATTTTGGGAGACGGAAGAGGGTGGATCATGAGGTCAAGAGATCGAGACCATCCTGGCCAACACGGTGAAATCCCGTCTCTACTAAAAATACAAAAATTAGCTGGGCGTGGTAGCGCACACCTGTAGTCCCAGCTACTCAGGAGGCTAAGGCAGGATAATCGCTTGAACCCAGCAAGAGGTTCAAGAACCTGGCAAGAACCCAGGCAGAGGTTGCAATGAGCTGAGATCAAGCCACTGCATTCCAGCCCTGGCGACAGTGAGACTCCGTCTCAAAACAAAAAAAAAAAAAAAGCAAGAAAAGAAATCTTAAATAGTTCTCTGTCTTTCTCTCTCTTCCTGTCTCTCTCTTTCTCTGTATGTAGGTAGGTATCACTGAGAAAATACCCACACCCTTGTTTCTTAGCAGGTTTTATTTTTTATCAACACTGACATTAGAGTCAACAAATTCCATCTAGCCTAATACTTGTCGGCACAGAGATAAGTGTGGTATCATCAAAGTATGACTGGAAAAATATCTACACATATATGTATTACTTACCTGTCATTCGTTCTTATCTGTCATAAGGCAGGGACTCTCACTTGCAAATAAAGTATGGAGTGTCACTATCAGATAACTATATTTTGAACAAAGTTACAGTTTTTCCTCTTCTCTCTTTGTCTTAATTTAGTCTAGCCTCTAAGGCCCTAAATCCAAAATTAACAATTAAAAAGAGATTTAGCAAGACAATAAAATGTTAAATCAAGAGCACTATTTCAGGAGTCTATTTGGTTTCTCACATCCCTCTCATCACCTGGTTTTAAAGGGACTGAGGAATCAAAAAGGCTTGGCTCCTTTGAGATCGCCTTCTGTTTCGTTTTGGTACCCCAGCCTTGACTTTGTAATTCAAAGAATAATTAAATATTTTGCAACACTAAAATTATTTTTTCAAACTTAAAATAATAGCCAATTGAACCTTTAAGGATGGTTTTAATTCTCCAAAATCGCAAGGGCTAACAGATGAAATGGATATGTGGGTTTGATATGCCCCTTATTATAACAGAATATATAACCTATATATTTCATAATTGACTCTTGTCAAGGGACACCTTTATTTCTTCTTCAAGTCTCTTAAAGATTCTCTGCTAATCTTCCTGTAATGTCTTGCAAAATGTAATTATGTTTCCTAAGTAAACAAGGACCGATGATATTTGACCCTTCTTGTCAGCCATAGGGATTTGGGAGTCGTTTTTCCAAATTTCAACACTAAACAGTATGGATTCTGATACAAGCAGTTCAGATAAGAATTGTAAGAATTGTTCCACACTGCCACTGTGGAACAAGCACCGCAGGTTCTTATAAAAACACTTCAGACTGTGCAATCATTCTAAACTTCCCTAGAAAACCTCAAAGATCTTAAAATTCTATTTTATAGTGGTTCAACATGAGAACATCCCACATCTCATTCGATACTAAAATTCATTTTATTTATAGGTTTATTTATTTATTTATTTATTTATTTGAGACAGTCTCCCTCTGTTGCCCAGGCTGGAGTGCAGTGGTGCAATATCGGCTCACTGCAACCTCCATGTCCCGGGTTCAAGTGATTCTCCTGCCTCAGGCTCCCAAGTAGCTGAGATTATAGGCATGCACCACCATGCCCGGCTAATTGTTGCATTTTTAGTAGAGACAGGGTTTCACCATGTTGGCCAGGCTGGTCTCAAACTCCTGACCTCAGGTGATCCACCCACGTTGGCCTCCCAAAGTGCTGGGATTACATGTGTGAGCCACTGTGCCTGGCCTAAAATTTGTTTTAAAATTTGAGATTCTTCTTCAAGTTCTCCTCTCATTTCTTAGACATCAATGCTATTCTGAAATAAAATTATCTTCCAGTATTTAAAAGCAAGACACTGGGCACAGTGGCTTATGAATGTAAGCTCAGCACTTTGGGAGACCTTAGCAGGAGAATTGTTTGATGCTGGGAATTAGAAACTAGTCTTGGCAACACAACGAGACCCAGTCTCTACAAAATAAATTTAAAAAATAAAAGAATGTTACTGGGTGTGGTGGTACATGCCTATAGTCCCAGCTACTTGAGAGGCTGAGGTAAGAGGATCACTTAAGCCCAAGAGTTGGAGGCTGCAGTGAACTGTGATTGCCCCACTGCACTCTAGGCTGGGAGACACAGCAAAACTTTCCTTACTTACTTTCTTTCTTTCTTTCTTTTGGAGTCTCGCTCTGTCACCCAGGCTGGAGTGCTGTGGCGCGATCTCAGCTCACTGCAACCTCTGCCTCACGGGTTCAAGCAATTCTCCTGCCTCAGCTTCCTGAGAAGCTGGGATTACAGGCGCACGCTGTCACGCCTGGCTAATTTTTTTATATTTTTAGTAGAGACAGGGTTTCACCATGTTGGTCAGGCTGGTCCCAAACTCCTGGCCTTGTGATCCACCCACCTCAGCCTCCGAAAGTGCTGGGATTACAGGTGTGAGCCACCGCGCCCGGCCACAAGACATTCTTTCTAAATAATAATAATAACTATTATTGTAATTAAAATAAAAATAAAAGGAAGACATAAAGGATGGTAGTATTTGGTGCTTTTCTGCCTCTAACTTCTGACAGACTACAAATGTGAATTCTCAATTAATGGCAACAAGAAAAACATTCATTCTCTTTTTGTGTATTCCTTATAGTCCTAGGCAATACTTTAAAGAATCTTATTAAGACAATTTCCACTTAAATCTCCTAGATCGAGGATAAAACATTAGATAAAATTTCCTTTTTTGACTATCCATTCTTCAGCAAGTTTTAGAAGGTTTAAAATTGGGTTATATAGCTTGAAGTCAGGTAATGTGATGCCTCCAGATTTGTTCTTTTTGCTTAGTCTTGCTTTGGCTATGCAGGCTCTTTTTTTTTTTGTTCCATATGAATGTTAGGATTGTTTTTCTAGTTTGGTGAAGAATGATGATGGTATTTTGATGGATATTTCAGTGAATTTATAGATTGCTTTTGGCAGTATGGTCATTTTCACAACATTAATTCTACCCATCCATGAGCATGGGATGTGTTTCCATTTGTTTGTGTCGTCTGTGATTTCTTTAAGCAGTGTTTTGTAATTTTCCATGTAGAGATCTTTCACTTCTTTGGTTAGGTATATTCCTAAGTTTGTTTTGTTTTGTTTTGTTTTTCCTTTTGCAGCTGTTGTAAAAAGGGTTGAGATATTGATTTGATTCTCAGCTTGGTTGCTGTTGGTGTATAACAGAGCTACTGATTTGTGTACATTGATTTTCTATCCTGAAACTTTACTGAATTCATTTATCAGATCTAGGTGCTTTTTGGATGAGTCTTTAGGGTTTTCTAGGTATATGGCCATATCATCGGCAAACAGCGACAGTTTGACCTCCTCTTTACCAATTTGGATGTCCTTTATTCCTTTCTCTTGTCTGATTGCTCTGGCTAGGACTTCCAGTACTATGTTGAATAGAAGTGGTGAAAGTGGGCATCCTTGTCTTGTGCCAGTTCTCAGGGGGAATGCTTTCAACATTTCCCCATTCAGTATAATACTGGCTGTGGGTTTATCATAGATGGCTTTTATTACCTTAAGGTATGTCCCCTCTAGGCTAATTTTGCTTATGGTTTTAATCATAAAGGGATGCCGGCTTTTGTCAAGTGCTTTTTCTATATATCTATTGAGATGATCATATGATTTTTGTTTTTAATTCTGTTTATGTGGTGTAGCACATTTATTGGCTTGTGTATGTTAAACCAACCCTGCATCCCCGGTATGAAACCCACTTGATCATGATGTATTATCTTTTTGATATGCTGTTGGATTCGGTTAGCTAGTATTTTGTTTAGGATTTTTGCATCTATGCTCATCAGGGATATTGGTCTGTAGTTTTCTTTTTTTGTTATGTCCTTTACCGGTTTTGGTATTAGGGTAATACTGGCATCATAGGCTATAGTTACCAAAACAGCATGGTACTGGTATAAAAACAGGCATGTAGACCAATGGAACAGAAAAGAAAACAAACCCAGAAATAAAGCCAAATAATTACAGCCAACTGACCTTTGACAAAGCAAAAAAAAACATAAAGTGGTGGAAAGGACACCTGCTTCAAAGAATGGTGCTGGGATAATTGGCAAGCCACATGTAGAAGAATGAAACTGGATCCTCATCTTTCACCTTATACAAAAATCAACTCACGATGAATGAAAGACTTAAATCTAAGACCTGAAACCATAAAAATTCTGGAAGGTAACATTGGAAAAACTCTTCTAGACATTGGCTTAGGCAAATAATTTATGACCAAGAACCCAAAAGCAAATGCAACAAAAATAAAAATAAATATGTGGGACTTAAACTAAAAAGCTTCTGCACAGCAAAAATAATCAGCAGACCAAACAGAAAACCCACAGAGTAGGAGAATATTTTTGCAAACTATGCATCTGACAAAGGACTAATATCCAGGATCTACAAGAAACTCAAACAAATCAGCAAGAAAAAAACAAATAATCCCATCAAAAAGTGGACTAAGGACATGAATAGACAATTCTCAAAAGAAGATATACAAATGGCGAACAAACATATGAAAAAATGCCCAAGATCATTAATTATCAGGAAAATGCAAATTAAAACCACAATGCGATACCACCTTACTCCTGCGAGAAGGGCCATAATTAAAAAAAAAAAAAAAAGATGTTGGCTGGGATATGGTGAAAAGGGAACACTTTTATACTTCTGGTGGAAAAGTAAACTAGTACAACCACTAAGGAAAACAGTATGGAGATTCCTTAAAGAACTAAAAGAGGAACTACCATTTGATCCAGCAATCCTACTACTGGGTATCTACCCAGAGGAAAAGAAGTCATTACATGAAAAAGACACTGGAACACGCATGTTTATTGCAGCACAATTTGCAATTGCAAAAATATGGAACCAGCCCAAATGCCTATCAACCAACAAGTGGATAAAGAAAATGTGGTATATATATATATATATATACCATGGAATGCTACTTAGCCATAAAAAGGAACAAAATAATGGTATTCACAGCAACCTGGATGGAGCTGGAGACAATTATTCTAAGTGAAGTAACTCAGAAATGGAAAACCAAACATTGTTTGTTCTCACTTATAAATGGGAGCTAAGCTATGAGGATGCAAAGGCATAAGAATGGTATCATGGGCTCTGGGGACATGGAAGGAAGGGTGGGAGGCAGGTGAGGGATAAGACTACACATTGGGTACAGTGTACACTGCTGTGGGTGATGGGTGCACCAAAATCTCAGAAATCACGCCTAAGGAACTTATCCATGTAATGAAACATCACCTCTTCCAAAAAAACTATTGAAATAATAATAATTTTTAAATAAAAAATAACAAAATAAAATTGGATTATACCTGACATAAAATAACACTGAAATTGTAATGAATTCTATCCCATTCTCAAGCGACATTATCCAGATCTTTTCTGCCTGTGTTTTCATCTTTAATTTGGGCATCACGTGGGCATTGAGTCAAGGATGGTATAAATTTCCTAATTTCCCTTGATGTTCTTTATTTTTTTAAGGCTTATAACTAAAACAATTTAATTTTCTTATGTTAAATTTTATTTTGCCCATGCTATTGTTTTTATTTCCATTATAAAATCAATATGCTTTCAAATATAAAGTGGTAATACCAATTACTATATGCCAGACATGGGCTAAATTCTGAACACCTTTATGAGGTAGATGAAATGAATATACCTGTCTCATAGATGATTAAACTGAGACACAAGGATTATGGGAAGAATGCTCCTCACAGAAAGATTAAGTGTTTTTGTGCTTAGGGACATGTAATCTGGACTTGGATTGTGTGTATTAAAATGCTAGCATCATAATTTATTAGTTGAGCACTGTAAGTAAGTTTCCCTTTACTCTCCCCTCAATATCTTCATGGTTGTAAAATACAGGATTCATCTGAATAAAATTAACATTCTATATTATCAGACCCCCATTATAGACACATAAACATATATACACATACATAAGCACTTTTGTTTCAGTTAATATATATGCCTAAAGCAACAGTGGTTACATTAAGGTAAAAATAAAGCATCATTTCTGAGTACTAGGACCCAGAAAGCACTGTTATATTTTTATATTCTTAATTCAAATATTTCAGAGATAACTCATGATTTTTGAGTTTATAAACACAAACCAGCATTTCATTACATATTTTAAAGTCAATCTAACTTGGCAACATGACTTTTTCACGTTTTGGCACATTGACCAAGATTCTTCCTATTTATTTAACAGAAATGTATGTGTGAACTTCATGAAAGGGATTTCTGGAAAATGCTAAGATAGATAAGATATGGATCCTGCTCACTTGTAGTTTATAATCCATACATATAGACTTAAAGCAAAATGGAAGTGATGGCTTTAATTCAAGTAGAGATTGATAAACAAATGATAAATCTCATTAAAGTAGGCACAAATAAATTACTATAAATGGACAGAGAAAGGAAGAGATTATTTCTTTATGTGACAGTCAGATAAGGATTGCATCATCTAAGAATTAATATGTGCACATCCCCAATTTAAAATACACTGCACATTTTCATATCAATTATTTTGAAATGTTTTTGCCAATTTCTAGACAAGAACTTTAAATTCTTTATTAAATAATTCAAAATTGCAATCCATATGATTCTCCACTAGTTTGGTAGGAGATTTTCTTTTTGTAAAGCCATTCAGATAATCATTTATTATATTTTACATAGTCTAATGAAATATTTACCTTAAAAAACAAGGACTGTCTTATTTCGTTCTCATTTTCTTCAATAGTAAAAGCATACTTGAATTCATATACCCGTCCTGGATGTTTCTTGGAAGGGAAGATAGAAACCATGAGTTAATTGTGTTTTTAATCCACAATGATTCAACGAGCTCTTACTATGTGTTCAGTACTCTTCTTGATAATGAAGATAGAACACTGGACAAAAGAAAAGTGTCTCTGATCTTACAGAGCTTTCACTGTAGTGGGGAAGTGGACAATATATAAAACAAACAACCATAAGTAAATATATCTACATTGAGTTTGCAGATGCTGAAGGCCACAAAGGAATACAACAGCATAAAGGGATAGAGAGAATAACATGAGACACTAGTTTATGAAGCGTGGTCATGGAAGATGTCTATGAGGAAGTGACAGAACGTTCCTGGCAATGGAAACAGCATGTTTAGAAATCTTCTAGTGGAGGCCAGGCGCGGTGGCTCACTCCTGTAATCCCAGCACTTTGGGAGGCCGAGGCAGGCAGATCATGAGGTCAGGAGTTCAAGACCAGCCTAACCAACATGGTGAAACCCTGACTCTGCTGAAAACACAAAAATTAGCCGGGCGTGGTGGCAGGCGCCTGTAATCCCAACTACTCAGGAGGCTGAGGCAGGAGAATCGCTTGAACCTGGGAGGTGGAGGTTGCAGTTAGCAGAGATTGCACCACTGCACTCCAGCCTGGGTGAGAGAGCGAGACTCCATCTCAAAAAAATAAAATAAAATAAAATAATCCATTTAATATCTTAAAAGGCCACTCTACCAAATGTTGATCATAGAATGTAGGTGAATAATTATGGAAGCAGAGACACTCACAATATAGAGAAAAATCAATTCAAAATGGATGACAGAGTTAAATTTGAGCTAAATCTCTATAACTTTTAGAAGAAATAAATGATAATATTTTTAGACCTTGTACAGAGCAAAGATTTCTTAGACATAACACCAAAAGGATGGTTTTAAAAAGTTGATAAATTGGACCTCATTAAGGTTCAAAACTTTTGTACTTCTAAAGACACCATTAAAAAAGTTAAAAGACATACAGTAAACTGGAAGAAAATATTTGCAAATGCATATCAAATATAGGATTTGTGTACTGAATTCATAAAAGAATAATCTAACACCTCAATAGTAAGAAGACAATCTAATCAAAACATGGGCAAAAGATATGAACATTTCACCCAATAAGATATATTACTGGCTAATAAGCACATGAAAAGATATTAAACATTATTAGTCATTAGGAAGACATAAATTAAAACCACAATGAGATACCATTTGGCACACACTAGAATGACTAGTATGGATTGGAGTGGGGAAGTGGACGATACATTCACTTCTTAGTATGGATAAGAAAGGACACAGAGGGCCGGGCGCGGTGGCTCACACCTGTAATCACAGCACTTTGGGAGGCTGAGGCGAGTGGATCACCTGAGCGCAAGAGTTTGAGACCAGCCTGGACAACACGGTGAAACCCCGTTTCTACTAAAAAATACAAAAAGTAGCCGAGTTTGGTGGGGTACACCTGTAGCCTCAGGTACTCAGGAGGCCCAGGCAGGAGAATCACCTGAACCTAGGAGATGGAGGTTGCAGTGAGCCAAGATCATGCCACTGCACTCCAGCCTGGCCGACAGAGTGAGACTCCATCAAAGAAAGAAAGAAAGAAAGAGAGAAAGAGAGAAAGAGAGAGAGAGAGAGAGAGA
>NW_012110219.1:1026532-1183802 GCF_000951045.1 Mandrillus leucophaeus | reverse complement strand
AGAAAGAAAGAAAGAAAGAAAGAAAGAGAGAAAGATGCTGGTGGAAATGTAAAATGATGCAGCCACTCTGGAGAACAGTTTGGCAGTGTCTCAAAAGTAAAAGATGTAACTACCACATGACCCAGCAACTCTGCTTGGACTTGCATGTCTAAGTTCATAGCAGAATTATTTATAATAGTCCCAAACTGGAAACAACTGAAATGTTTAATTTTTAAATGGATCGACCAAATGTAGTATGCCAATGCAATGGAATACTCTACAGCAATAGAAAGGAAAAATTACTTACACATATAATTTCAGAGATGACCCTCAAAAATAAACTAAGCAAATGAAGCCAGATGCAAATGAATACGTATTGTACAATTTCCGTTTATAAGAAATGTCCAGAGACAGAAAGTAGACTAGTAGTTGCCTTGGCCAGGGGTAGAAACATGGAGAATGAAGAACAAGGAGCATGAGAAACATTGAGACAATGAAAAAGTTCTCAGATTGATGTATTATGGTTGCACCACTCAGTAAAGTTAATAAAATCATTGAATTGTACACTTAACATTTTTATTAATTTTATGATATGTACAATTAATTCAATAAAGTTGTTTTTAAAATGTGAAAGCAGGTAGACTAGGAGGTGCTATTTACAGTCAAAGGAAGAGATGATAGTGACTTTGTGCAGTGAAGAGAGCATGTTCAAATCTTTGATGTATTTTAAAGTTAAAGTCAACACAATTTATTCCTGGATTTGATGTAAAATGTGAGCGAGAGAGGAGTAAAAAAATCATTCCAAGTTTTTTTGCACTAAAACAGCTGGTGGAATGGAGGTGTCATTTACTCTAATGGCAAATAATATGGGTTAGGTTTGGTCAACGGTAAATCAAAAGTTTGGTTTTAGACATGTTCAGATTGAAATTCCTATTAGTCAAGTGATGTCAGCTACACAATTGGAGTTTAGGGAAGAAATCAAGGATGTAAGGGCTAAAATGTAGTCATTGGTACATAGTTTTTTCCTGTTTCTGAGTACTTTTGATAAATAATATTTTACATATTTATGGGATACATGGGATATTTTGCTACACACATAAAATGTGTAATGATCAATTCAGGGTACTTGGATTACCTATTACCTCAAGTATTTATCATGTCTATATGTTGGGAACATTTCAAGTTCTCCCTTCTAGCTACTTTGAAGGATACAAAACATTGTTGCTACCCTACTCTGCTATTGAACATTAGAACTTATTTCTTCTGCCTAACAGTATGTTTGTACCCATTAACCAAACTTTTTTCTTCCCCCCTCCCACCCATACACCCTGCTCAATCTTTGTTCTATTCTCTACCTCCATGAGATTGGCATTTTTAGCTCCCACATGAGTGAGAATATTTAATATTTGTCTTTCTGTGTCTGGCATATGTTACTTAACATAATGACCTCCAGTTCCTCTAAGTTGCTGCAAATGACGTAATTTCATTCTTTTTGTCATTAAATTGTATTCCATTGTGTATATATACAACATTTTCTTTACCCATTCATCCACTGATGGACACTTAGGTTGATTCTGTATCTTTGCTATTGTGAATAGTGATGCAGTAAACATAGGGATGAAGGTATCTCTTTGATATACTATTTTTTTTTTCCTTTGTATAAATATCCAGTAGTGGAATTCCTGGATCATATGGTATTTTTTATTTTCAGACTTTTGAGGAAGCGCCACACTATTTTCCATAATGGCCGTACTAATTTACGTTCTCAACAATGGTGTATAAGAGTTTCCTTTCCTCCATATCCTCACTAGCATCATCTGTTATTTTTTGCTTTCTTTTTTTTTTTTTTCCCAAGACGGAGTCTTGCTCTCTTGCCAGGCTAGAGTGCAGTGGCATGATCTTGGCTCACTGCAACCTCTGCCTCCCGGGTTCAAGCGATTCTGCTGCCTCAGTTTCCTGAGTAGCTGGTACTACAGGTGTGCACCACCACGCCCAGTTAATTTTTGTATTTTTAGTAGAGACAGGGTTTCACCATGTTGGTCAGGATGGTCTCGATCTCTTGACCTCGTGATCTGCCCGCCTTGGTCTCCCAAAGTGCTGGGATTACAGGTGTGAGCCACCGCCCCCTGCTATTTTTTGCTTTCTTAATAATAGCTATTCTAACAGGAGTAAGATGAAATCTCATTGTGGTTTTGATTTGCATGTGATTAGTGATGCTGTGCCTTTTTACATGTACCTGTTGGCTGTTTATATATCTACTTTTGAGAAATGGTTATTCATGTCCTTTGCCCACTATTTAATGGAATTATTTGAGTTTTTTTTTACTATCGAGTTGTTTGATTCCCTTGTATATTCTAGATACTAGTCCCTTGTCTAATGAATAGTTTGCAAATATTTTCTCTCATTCAATGGGTTGTGTCTTCATTTTGTTGATGTTTCCTTTGCTGTGCAGAAGCGTTTTAATTTAATATAATCCCATTTGTCTATTTTTGTTTTCCTTGTATGTGCTTTTGAGATCTTAGCCATTTGTAAATTAGTACAGCCATTAAGGAAACAGTGTGGAGCTTCCTCAAAACACTAAAAATAGAACTACCATATTATCCAGCAATCTTACTAATGGAATTTATTCAAAGGAAAAGAAAACAGTATGTCAATGGGATACCTGCAACGCCATGTTCATTGCAGCACTATTCACAATGGCAAAGATATGGATCAAACTAAGTATTCATCAACAGATGAATGGATAAAGAAAATATGATACATATCCACAATGGAATACTATTCAGACATAAAAAGAATGAAATCATGTCATTTGTAGCAACATAGATGAAACTGGAGCTCATTATGTTAAGTGACATAAGTCAGGCACAGAAAGACAAATATCGCATATTCTTACTCACATGTGGGAGTTTAAAAGGTTGATCTCGTGAAGATTAGAGAGTAGAATGATAGATACCAGAGGCTAAGAAAGGTGTGTGGGTGTGGAGAGGGGGATGAAGAGAAGTTGGTTAATTGGTACAAACATGCAATTAGACAGAATGAGTAAGTTCTAATGTTTGATAGCAAAGTAGAGTGACTAGTTAGCAATGTATTGTATATTTCAAAATAGCTAGTAGGTAGGACTTGTAATGTTCTCAACACATAGAAATGGTAATGCATATGGTAATGAATACCCTAAATACTCTGAGTTAATCATTACACATTCTATGCATGTAACAAAATGTCACATGTGCCCCATATATATGTACAGATATTGTGTATCAATAAAAAGATTCCAAACTGACATATGATAAAAGGAATAGGAAGATTTACTCTGTTCTGAATCAATTTCCTATTATCTTATTTTTTACAAACTTCCAACTCTGAGACTTTGAGAATAAAACACTACCCACACCTTATTTCTATTTTTGAACTGTATTAAATTTTTAATGCTTTAGCATTTATCTCACCTTAAAATTACCTGGAATTGGACATTATTAAAATGAGCCTGAAAATAAGGATTCTTGTTATTTTTATCTATCCATAAAAAGGTAGGTCTTCATTTAAAATTCTACATATAGTTAGAATACATAAACTGATGATACAGTCATATACATTTTTGGAGACTATAAAAATTCCATTTCAAAGCATAATGCAAAGAGAAACTCTTTAAAGCAATCATGTAAATATATATTTAGAGATATGCAAGAACAAAATTATGAAACATCAGCATCTCACTATAAGCTAGTCTTTTCTACTAGTATAATAGTCAATCATTCTGAAATATTGATATCTCAAATTAGTTTTAATTCTAAAACAAGGTATTCAAAGCCAAATGTGAATATCAGTGCATATTATAAATCTTTCATTACATAGATTTTAACATTTAATGTGTTTAAAACAGTAATAAAACATGCATATATTTATTCATAGGATATCTAAACATATATGCATTATACTAAATATAAATAGCATGTCTTTGGAGAATTTTAGCCTTGTCCATAAAAACAGTTGCCAGAAACCTCCACTGAACCAGACATCGAAAAGAAAATACAGTATTAGGATTAGTACATCTGGTTAGTTCACTTTTGCTACTAAATGATCACAAAATCAAAGCTAATGGAACAAAGATCTCTGAATCCCAAAGTAATTTCTAACTAGAATGATGGTAATGCTTTTATGAATATATGTTTGGAAAGCCACTGAAATTAATAATGACAATGAATTTCAAAATTAACGTTGAAGCAAAGTTCTTCTGAACCTGTGATTTCCTTCGCTGTCACAAAATAAATTGTACACATTACTCCTCAAATACTCACTATACTGATTCTATAAAGGTATCTTCTGATGGCGTGAAAAACTCAGGCAGGCTAATGTGATGGTTTTGTGAATACTTCCACAAGTGGTGTCAGTGACTCATCTTTGAATTGTGTGATGGCATAAGCATCAGTAAGGTAGGCACCTACCATTCCTGAATCCGTATTTGCTGCAGAGCAAGTCCACTGAGAGGGCCCTGCATAGAGAACTGACGATAGTTGGCCTCCCAAGCAGCTGCCATGTATGTAGGGAACATAAACTGAGTGGGCAGAAGAAGCCTTTTAAGAAGTTACTGAAGCATGGCATTCAGATTAGGTAGCATAGTTGTGGACTCCTGGGAGCAGAAGTGGCAGAGCAGATAGCTGTTTTCTATCCTTGTTGTTAGGCAGACAGTGGGCAGAAGCAGCAGGGTGACAGACCGCCACTTCAGTTACTAGCAGAAGGCTACATATCATTAAGGACTTTGAAGTATAAACATTACTGTACTGAAACACACAGCTCTATAGTCAGGAGAGATCCTGGAGACCCAAATCAAGGCATCTGGCAACCTTTCTTCTCAAATGATACTTTCTATTAGAAAATGTGATTCAAGGATTTAGCTGAGAAAAGGGACTTATTACACAATTACTAACAAACTTTACAAGCTCTAGATATGAGAAAAGCCCTTTAGGCTGTCACTTTTCTCTACCCCCAAAATTATTCTATATGCTACAAAAGATGGTGTTACCAAAAAAAAAAAAAAAAGGTATAATTTATAGTTAGAAAAGTTCAGGATCATCCTTGTAAATTTGCATGAATTCATCACTGAGCCTCAATTTTCTCCTCTTTAAAATGAGAATAATAATAGTTATTTTTTCTTTTTATTATTTTTAGTATTAACAATGTTTTAAATGTGCCTGGAATATTGTAGGCATTAAATGCATGGGAGTTGTAATTAGTACTCATTAGGAAAAAAAAATACCCTTTACATTTGGAAAGCATTTTCTTTGTTCCAAAATGCTTTCACACATTTGCTTGTGAAGTAGTAGAACATTCTTATTTATACTTTCATTTTACCAATGAAGGACATAGGTTTCAGCAATAGTGACTTGCACCAGCTTATTAGTGGTAGAGATTGCACTGAAAATCAAGTTTTCTAACTTCATTTCCACTGTTCTTTGATTTGTAAAAATTTATTAGTTTGGTGTAAAAGTAATTGTGGTTTTGGACCATGAATTTTAAATCATTACAACTTGGCTCACATTTTTGCAAACGAGAAATAAATTTGTTTATTCCTGTACTGTAAAAATCCATGCTTTGGCATTTGATAAAGTCTTGGAAAGCATTTTCTGCATCCTGCTGGTTGTGGAAGCGTTTCCCTGCACAAAAAGCCGAGATGCTTGAAGAAGTGGTAGTCGGTTGGCCTCTCGAGAGGTCAGCAAATATGGCAGAAGAGGTAAAACTTTATACTCCAATGTGTTCAACTTTTGAAGCGTTGGTTGTGCCATGTGTGGTTGGGCATTGTAGTAGAGAAGAACTGGGCCCTTTCTATTGACCAATGCTGGCTGCAGGCCTTGAAGTTTTCGATGCATTGTTTTGCTGAGCATACGTCTCAGATGTCATGGTTTTGCTGGGATTCAGAAAGTTGTAGTGGGTGGCCAGCAGCAGATCACCAAACAGTGACCATGACTTTTTTTGGCACAAGTTTGGCTTTGGGAAGTACTTTGGAGCTTCTTCTCCATCCCACCACTGAACTGGTCATTGCCAGTTGTTGTACGAAATCCACTTTTTGTCACAGGTCACAATCCAATCGAGAAATGGTTCACTGTTGTGTAGAATAAGACAAACATTGTTCAAAACAGTGATTTTCTTTTTTGTTTTCGCTCGACTCATGAGGCACCCACTTATCCAGCTTTTTCACCTTTCCAATTTGCCTCAAATGCTGAACAACCACACAATGTTCGAACTTGAGTTCTTCGGCAACTTCTCGGGTAGTTGTAAGAGGATCAGCTTTGACGATTGCTCTCAATTGGTCATTGTCAACTTCTGATGGCCGGCCACTACGCCCTTCATCTTCAAGGCTCTCATCTCCTCTGCAAAACATCTTGAACCACCACTGCACTGTACATTCGTTAGCAGCTCCTGGGCCAAATGTGTTGTTGATGTTGGGAGTTGTCTCCACTGCTTTATGACTCATTTTGAACTCGAATAAGAAAATCACTCAAATTTGCTTTTTGTCTAACATCATTTTCATAGTCTAAAATAAACATAAAGTATCCAGAAAATAATAAGTCATTAGCAAAAAAAAAACCATAAAGCAAGGAATGTTCATTAAAATTATGTATAACATAACCACATTTATTTAATAATGTATTCCAGTGTCAAATGGCAAATTCCAACAACGCAAAATTCGCAATTGTTTGTGCCAACCTAGTAAAAAATATGCATTTAAAATATTTAGAGTTTTATTCAAGTGATTTGTTGATTTTTATATGTGTTTTGATAAATGTAAAAAGTAGATGGAATAATGACATAAGAAATACACAAGGACCCACCACACAGATTTTGTACAAGGACCCATCACACCGATTTTGGTTCAAAACCTCTCTCCAATCAATTTTTCTCTCCTCCTCCTTCTCTCCAGTCCCCCTTCCCTCCTTTATCTTTCCCTCTCACACTCTTCCTCTCCCTCTTCTTCTTCCCACCCCCTCTTAAATTATGAGGTTGAGTTATGAAATACATCAAACATCACCCATGAAAGAGAGTGTTATCATCTATTTTTAATTCCATTTCCCTCCACACAGAAGCTACTACCATATATTTAAAGTGTAAACTGTTTTTTTCCACTCAGTACTTTTTGTATTCATACACTTTTAGAGTGCCCAAAAGAATCATGAATAGAATTATATTGTACAAATATTCTACAACTCACTTTTATGTCTCAATATTTTATTTTTTAGATCTAGTCATGATAATATAGACTAATTGAGTTTAATCACTTTTACTTTTGAGTAGCCTTTTATTATGTGAATAGAACTTACATGTTTTATATAATTCTTAACCTTCTTTTCAACCAGTAAAAATGTCCCAGTTAATTATCTGGAATCTATTAAATGCAAAATCTGTTAATCTGTAAAAGCTTCCTTTTCTGAAATTACACTTATTTAATTGTGTCAGATGTACCACAAGACTAGAATATTTATCCTCTCTTTATTAGCTGTATAGTTCTCTGCAAATGGCTACATGGAGAAAGTAATGGTGTTGTACAAATTACCTATGTTTATGCTATTTATGTACAATATATTCTAAGACAACTTTCTTAAAACTTTCAAATAGGGTAACACATTTAAAATTTTATTTTTAATGCTATTTCATGTTATATATTTTGAAGATAAGCTCTTAGCTTTGTACAAGTTTATAATTGCCATGTATTTGTAATAAATGTTGACTTTTATTATTATATTATAGTTATCATTAGTTTTATTATTATGGATTCTTGGCATGTGAAATTGTATTTTATCTAATATTACATATTATCCTATGATCTTCTATTTGTTTAGTTTGTCAGATACATATTGCCTTCCATCCCTGATGATTCAAATGTATCTGTCAGTTTGCTTTTGGAGTTTCCCTTAATAAGCCATGCACATCTAATTTTCAAGACTCTAGTTTCTTAATGTCTTCTAATGAATGAATTTAATCAATTTATAATTCTCATTTCATTAATATATGTATTTATTTTACTATTTTAAAAAATTGTCATGGTTTGGTTTGCATCTTAATTTTCTTCCTGCATTCTATTATTCCATTTTAATGGAGGTCCTTAACATTAAACATCCGTATTAATTTTATGTTTAATTCACAAATTTAGAGTGGGCCCATGATTTTTCTCATCCCTTATATGACAGAATTTATTCAAATATCGTCTACCATTCATCCCTCTATTTTTCCTAGTCTTTTCATTAAGTTTTGCTTTTAAACAATTCCAAACTTTAATGTAATATTTTAAAATCTCATATGTTTACTATTTATTTATTTATTCATTTATTCATTTATTTTTGAGACAGAGTCTCGCTCTGTCACCCAGGCTGGAGTGCAGTGGTGCAATCTTGGCTCACTGTAACCTCCACTTCCTGGGTTCAAGTGATTCTCCTGCCTCAGCCTCCCAAGTAACTGGGACTACAGGCACACACCACCACACCTGGCTAATTTTTGTATTTTTAGTAGAGACAGGGTTTCACCATGTTGGCCAGACTGGACTCAAACTCCTGGCCTCAAGAGATCCTCCCGCCTCAGCCTCCCAAAGTATTGGGATTACAGGCATGAGACACCATGCCAGCCTCACAACACATTTAGATTTAACCATTTTCTCTTTCGTCATTTCTTCTTTCATCCAATTTCCTCTTTCTGGATTTATTTTTCTGTGTGTGGAAGCATATCCATGAGTGGTCATTCCGAAGATAATCTGTGAAAAGTTAACCCTTTTTACCCAATTTTTATTTTGGATTTAGAGGGTACATGAACAGTTTGTTACATGGGTATACTGTGTGCTGCTAAAGTTTGGGGTACACATGATCCCACTCAGACAGTATACAATAGGTTGATTTTCAGCCCATTCCCTTCCATCCTTCCCCCATCTAGTAGTCCTTAGTTTCTACTGCTCCCATCTTTATGTCCACGTGTACTCAATGTTTATCTTCCATTTATATGTGAGAACATACAGCATTTAATTTTCTGTTCCCGAGTTAATTCTCTTAAGATAACGGCCTCCAGCTGCATCCATGTTGCTGCAAAAGACATTATTTCATTCTTTGTATGGCTACATAGTATTTCATGGTGTATATGTACTACATTTTAAAAATCCAGTCCACCATTGTTGGGTCCTTATGTTGATTCTGTGTCTTTGCTATTGTGAATAGCACTGAAAAAAACATATGAGCGCATGTTTGTTTTTGGTTGAGAGATTTATTTTCCTTTGAGCATATACCCAGTAATGGGATTGCTGTGTCAAGTGGTAGTTCTGCTTTCAGTTATTTGAGGAATCTCCAAACTGCTTTCCATAGTGGTTGAATCAATTTGCATTCCCATCAACAGTGTGTAAGCATTCCCTTTTCTCTGCAGTTTTGCCAGCATCTGTTATTTTTTGACGTTTTAGTAATAGCCATTCTGACCGGTGTGAGATGGTATTCTATTTTGGTTTTGATTTGTATTTCTCTGATGATTAGTGTTCATGAGTATTTTTTCATATGTTTGTTGGCCACCTGCATGTCTTATTTTGAGAAGTGTCTGTTCATGTCCTTTGACCACGTTTTAATTGGATTGTTTTTTGCTTGTTGATTTAAGTTCCTTCTAGGCTCTATTAGACCTTTTTTGGATGTACAGCTTGGAAACATTTTCTCCCGTTCTGTAGGTTGCCTGTTTATTCTGTTGATAATTCTTTTTGCTATGCATAAGCTCTTTAGTTGAATTAGGCTCACTTGTCAGTTTTTATTTTTGTTGCAATTGCTTTTGGGTACTTAGTCATAATTTTTTTTTGTCAAAGTTCACCCCAAGAAGGGTATTTGCTCAGTTTTCTTCTCAGATTTTTATAGTTTGAGGTCTTACATTTAAATCTTTAGTCCATCTTGTAAAAAGTTAATTTTTTTATCTTTAATTGATTATAAATATATTTGTCTTCAGTCAATATTTTGCTCAGATTTCCTAAGGTTTCTAATAAATATTGCTTTTGGGAACAGCTATCATTTGTTTGCAGAATGAATATATTATTGAATTATTTGGGACACAAAATACAAGTAAATTTTTATAGAAACCTCTTTATAATAGCAAATAAGGTATAAGTACTTTCAAGAGGCTTTTAAAATAATCTCAATGATATAGCAATCTGAAAGGTAATTTTTGTTTTTAAATAGTTAGTGAAGCCATTTAAAAGCTTTTACAAAAAAGTTAATAAATTTGCTTTTTATTTTATTCCATAAAGCCAGTTTTCAAAATGTATTATAAAACATAGCAATGACTCTACATAAGTAAATGAACTGTAAAGGTCTGACAAATGTGAAGGTTTTGCCAAATATGCACCACAAAGCATTCATTGTTGTTAGATTAATTTACTCAGGATTATTGATACATTTTCATTCTGGGTTAGTATTTTATTTTCATGTGAAAAATATTAAATAACAGATATTATTTACATTCATAGTCATAGAAATGTATTAAGATCTCTACATTTGATTGTTGTGTTAGATATGGCCTAAAGCTCTTACGAGACTGCTTTTAAAGATATACATTACTCAGTTACTCTAAAAAGTATATCCATGTCCTGAGTTGATACTAGGCCCAGATGAATTGTATCACCAAACACACATAAAAAGTACAAGCCTAGCTACTTTATAGTGTAGGCACATACACTGCACCACAATTTCTGCAATGCTTCAATAATAGATAAGTTGCTCTGTTTCTGTGAACCAGATAGCAGTGAGAGTCTCACTGGCTAGTTGTATTTCTCCTCTGTGACACTAGATTAGAATTTGATAAGTAATGTTTCTGTCTTAATCTCAGAGAATATATGGGCCACTCTATGGTAACTGTCAGTTTTCAGTATGTGCAGTACAACTTTGATGATAAAAGAGAAAGTTAACAAATGACTGTAAAAGTGGTCATATTGCATGGTAGTTTTAATAGAGCAGAAGTAGTTGTGATTACACTAGAGTAACATTATCAGTTTTTTTTCATGTGTCTATTCCTATTATCAGGTACCCAGAGAGGTCATGAAGAAAAATAATCAAAGTCTGCAATCTTTTCAAAGATGAGGTCGATATAAAGGTGAGGTTGATTTTCGGATCGATCTGTATAGACCACTTTAAGAACATTCCTCTCCATTAATTCACTGTGTACTTCTTACTTTGACACCAAACATTTAACCAATTGTTTATCTTACCAAATTAAATGCATCTGAATTTGATTGTAGAGTTCAAACATCACCATAGGAAACAACTAGAATATCTCTAAGAAACCTAACCATATGTGCCTTCTCTTACTTAGATGATAAACTCTGTGTCAGGACAGTATGAAGTATCTCACATCCAATAAACCAGTTAAACAATGAACTAGGTGAGCTATTTATTTATTTACTTATTTAAAGTGTGATGAGTTAATGCACAGCTTAATCTTTTAATTGGTTGGCTTCCTTTAGAAAAATCTATACCACATAACTTCAGAGAAGAGTTTAGTTTCCTTAAGTAAAGGACGTGTGGATAGACAGTTTCTCTATTATGTCTTCCAACACGGCATGCCGATTACAAACAAAAGATCTGGCAGTGTCAAGACTTCAAAAACATATAGAAAATTCTCTTGTATCTCTTGTAGGTTACTTTATGGTGATCAATTAGCTGAAAGAGACACTCAATTCTATTTTGTAAACAGAAACATATGTACATACATGCATATTATATTTAAGTTATATTTTATCCCATTAGTTCAGGGATCAACACACTATCCCACCACCTGTTTCTCTAAACAAAGTTTTATTGAAACACAGCCACATCCATTATTTCACTTATTGTCTGTGGCTGTTTTCCCATTACAACAGCAGAGTTAAATAGTTGAGACAGACCAAATGGCCAGCAAAGCCTAATATTTTAATAATCTTGCCCTTTGAGGAAGAGTCTGCCAACTCTTGCACTAACTGATTTATTTTAAAAGCGTACAAGGAACATATATGCATAATCAATAAGCTGTCATGTTCCTTGCTTTTATAACAAATGCTCATTTATAAATATTTTTAAGGAATATAATATACACTGAGGTCAATATTCCTTTTTTTTCTGTAAGCATTCTTTGTGCAGTGAGCACATGGTTCAGTTAATGAGAATCTGAGAAAGCTGGCATCATTGCCAAGAGGGAGCCTGACTCGACCTTCTCATTCGAAAAAGATCTAGTTAGTATCCATACTGAGGGACATATTTTGAATATGTAAAAATACATATCAGCAGGTCATTCAGCCAAATAAAGGCTTAGATATTGATTAAGCAGGGTGCTATTGACATTCAAAAACCACTGATGTGCTCAGAAATGGGTAATCCAAATTTTGGAAAATTTTGAGAAGAGATACAACATATTTAGGAACTTTTGGGAGTGAGGCTATTAATAATTTATGAAGCAAGGTGATAGACATAGTTCCCAATTGTGTGAATGGATTTATTTAAACTGAGTATTCAGCCAACTTATTCATAGAATACAAGTAGATAAAATGGTTAGGACATGATGTAGTGTACTGGGACTCTGAAAATATTAAAATCTGAGATTAAATGATTTTTGGTTGTCAAATCATATTCGGGTTCTCTCCTTTGAAGAGTGATATGCTGGCCAATGGCAACATCCATCTTGAAAATTTTGTTGAAAACAAACCTAAAATAAGACAATGTCTCCTCTTCTGTGGTCAAATAAGGGTATTTGTGCAACATGAAAGTGAAAAATAAAGCTACTAAATCCTTGATTTTAAAAAGCTTGATCTACTTATTAATGGATGCTCCTTGAAGGAGGTTCACATAAATTATATCCTAATAGATTGCTTAAACTTTCATAGTGTATCTTAAGTAACTTAATAGAAAAATTTAGGAAACATGTTTTCCTGAAGAGCAAATATAGTAAAATATAGTAAAATGATTTGAAGTAATTATTTACTTCCTTATATAAATGAAAAGATTCAAAGATAGGAAACTGGGACTCTCCCAAATTATAGCTTAGTGTTCACTTTATTCATAGATGCCAAAATGGACTGAGTGAAATTTTAAAAAAAAGTATACATATTATATTATATATGTATTAGCAAGAGAGATAAACATTAGACACGATATATTATGATTTATACATAATATATATTTATACAGAAATAATTTTATACATTATTATATATAATTGTAATAGATAATTATTATGTATTACATATATCTGAAGCTTCTATATTATATAAAAACTTCTATAATATTGTATGATATAGAAGCTTCAGATATATGTAATATCTAGTATATTTACATAATATATAAATATGTAATATATGTAAATAATATATGTATAAAATATATATGTATATCATATATAATACATTATATGCACATTAATGTATGTATATATAATATACTGTATGTACTTTAATATATGCATATATAATATACGTTATACATATATTATATATAAATATATAATTTCTTCATATATAATTTCTAATTTTCATCTATCTTACTAAGGACAAGAAATTCTAAATCACAAGTCAATATTCTTATATTCAATTTTAAAAAAATATTTATTGACATTCTGTAAAATAATTGGTATGTACTCCCCCAAAATTTCATGATCAAGAAAAACAGAAAAGCTGAGAAACGATTCCAGATTAAAGGATACTAAAGGCACATGATGTAGACATAAATGCAATGCATGGTTACAGATTGAATTCCATAGTAGAAAAAAAATAAATATTCTAAAAGGAACTTTTTTTTTTTTCCCAAGGCTGGAATGCAATGGTGCGATCTTGGCTCACTGCAACCTCCGCCTTCCGGGTTCAAGTGATTCTCCTGCCTCAGCCTCCCAAGTAGCTGGGATTATAGGTGCCCACCACCACGCCTGGCTAATTTTTGTATTTTTAGTAGAGACGGGGGTTTCACCATGTTGGTTTGGCTGGTTTCGAACTCCTGACCTCAGGTGATCTGCCCGCCTCAGCCTCCCAAAGAGCTGGGTTTACAGGCATGAGCCACTGTGCCTGGCCTCTAAAAGGAACTTTTTAGAAAAATTGTGAAATTTAAATATGGACATTGAATTAGCTAATAATACTGTTAAAATTATAAATTTTCTGACTTTGTTATCTACACTCATGCTAATCATGAGAATATTCTTAGAAGATAAGTATATCTAATAGGTAGACAGGTATAAATATTTAGAAAACATGATGGAATATGGCAAAATGTTAACAATTGATTAATCTGGTTGAAGGATATGTAAACATTCTTTTTTTTTTGCTTGCAACTTTCCTATAACTTTGAAATCATTTTATAAATATAAGTATCAAAATGTTTTTTACACTGTGCATGTAACAGGTGCTCTTTTAGGTGAACAGAAAAATAACATAAGTAAAATCATGGTTCTTGCATTTTAGGAGATGAAAACAGATAAAAACAGAAAACAAGTAAATAAACAAGATACTCTTGAATAATGTTACTGTGAAGGAAATATAATGGGGTGGTACAATTATGTCATAGAAAGAATTGGGGTGAAGAGTGTTATTTATACAGGAAGACTTCCCAGAAGATACCATATTTAGCTGAGCTAATCTTTGGGAGAGCTTAGAAAAGGACATCCAGACAGACATTTCGTAAGGCCAAGAAATAAAGGAAGGCCAGTGTAAATAGAGTTTAATGACTACCAAGGAGCTCATAAAAGCTTCTATGCTTCAATTTAAAATGTAGGTAATTTTTTTAACCTAAACTATCTCTGGGTGGGCGTTTTGCTTTCTTAAAAAACTTAGACTGAGACAATTCTAGGTGTCAGACAACTACAAGTAAAAAGGCTGCCACTAAGACCAATTCTCAGGTGAACTTACCAGCCAGAGATAGAGTGAAATATACAGTTGAGATTAATATGCGCCTTTGTTAAACTGAAGGGAAAATGTGGCTTGGCCTCCCTCTTCTGGAGAAGAGATTACAAACGAAATTGTTTCCTTTGAGTTAAAGCTTCCTATTCCTGATACAAATTAAGTAAAATAATACATTGGGTTTAAATTTTAAAAGCCCTAATTAAGTTTTGTAATATGTTTCCTGATAACATATAATTTTGTCCAGAGATTATTTATGGATCAAAAAAAAATAGAGAGATAGACAAATAATAGATTTCTTTAAATTTTATTCTTTTCATTTTAATTTACTTCTTTTTCACTCTCTCTCTTTACCTAGTGAACAGGATCAAAAAGACAGATAAAGTAAGATGAGGGTATTGAAGGTAATATTTTTCCTCTGGTTATTGGCTCAAAGGATCATTGATATTAGAGATGATTATTATTCCTCACAGATTGATGGCTGAAAAATACAAGGGATCCTCAAGAAATCACAATATGGATACAGTTTTTAAATCTCCATTTTAAAATGGCTGTATCAATGTTTTTGCCCCTCCATTGAGTGTGATTTGGTGTGTAAAGTGATAAACATCTGTCTTAGCTGCAAGAAAATGGACCAGAGTGATTTCTTGCCTTACCCAACCTGTGGCAGAACTGACCAACCACTTTCTTTGTATTTTAATACCGTTGTTATAACATATATTTTATTTTTTTAATTTGACATTTGTTATTACAGATATTGGTTACTCTCTGCATATCTCCATCCTCAAATTATTACTAACACCCCTCTTTGTGTTTACATTAAGCAATTTACTGTTATAAAGATTAACTTTATAAATAAACTATATATAAAATCTCTCCCAAAATACAAATATATTTATTCCTAATTATTTTCACAAATACAACAAATCATACCTAGGAATGTAGGGCAGTGGAGAGGGGACAATTAGAAATATCTGTATAGCAAAGACTCGAGAAAAGACATCTTAGTCAGTTTGGACTGCTATAATAATAAAACACCATAGACTAGGTGGTTTAACCAACAATCTATATCTTACAGTTCTGAAGGCTGGGAAGTCCAAGATTAAAATGTCAACATATTTGGTGTCTGCCTGCTTACAGTCCACATTTTGGTTTGTGGAGAGCCACTTTCTTGTTGTAGCCTCATATGCCTGAGAGAAAGCAGGCTCTGATGTCTTCCTCTTCTTATAAGAACACTAATTCCATCATGGGGGCTCCATTCTCATGATCTCATTTAAGCCTTCCAAAGGTCTTCCAATTACCTTGCAAAGACCACACCTCCAAATACCACCACATTGAGGATTAGAGCTTCAATATATGAATTTTGGGAGACACATTCAGTCCACAGCTAGAGAGGACAAGAAAGGCAGAACTGAGACAAGGCTTGAGAGGGGAGGTGCAGTGGAATATCCCAATGGGACCATGGAAATGTTCAAGAAAATGATTGTTTTAGTGTAGGGGGAAGAAAAAAGACCAAATGAGATTTGTTCCTTAACTACCCCTCTGTCCTCATCTCTTGCTCTTTCTGCCTTGCTCACAACAAGGCAGAAAAATGCCCAAGACATACTCCTAACAGGTCCTTTCATTTGTTTTCCAAGGAACTCTTTCCACTACAGAAAGTTACAGGACAATGTCCCTCACTTCATTCCAGTCTCTAATTGTCTCCTCTAAGCAGCTTTTTCTGGCCATGCTACCAAAATTACTAATATTGTCCTTCTCTGTCACCGTATTCTACTATATTTTAATTCAGACTACTGATTAGAACCTGGTCATGTATTCATTTATTCATTTTTTTAATCTAGAGTGTAATGTCTGCCTCCTATGTTAAACTGAATTACGAGGCTGCAACTTTATTGGTTTCATTCAACACTGTATTCCTCATTCAAAGAACATATGGTATATAAAAAGCAATCAATGCATTTATATAGAATAAAGAATGAAAAAATTCTCATGTCATCAGTATAAGAGGAAATGATTTCATAAAAGTAAACAATAGGTTTGTTCATGACTTCAGTCAAATTGGATCTCAAGGAAGCCCATATGGCAAGTGGGTTCCAGAAAAGCTAAAGTAGAAACAGAGCGGACCCAACAGAAAAAAGACCTGCTTCTCTTCATAATCAGGGCTTAGTAGCATCATCCAGTGCTAACCAGTAGCATCATCCAGTGCCAATATCTTGGCATGTAATATTCATATTATCAAAATCTGTCATATGGTAATACATGTTCTGTGTGAACTTTGAGTATTCTGTTCTAGATGGCAATAAATAGCATTTGGAAACAGGATACAGGTATATGCTCTTGATTCATCTTTGAAGGAGTGCTGTGTTGCCTTTTCCCCTCAGGTTATAGAAGTGAAAGTTAAGCTGAACAAAACTAATGGTAGTGTGGCTTGTTTTATCCCTTACCTTTTATCAGTTGTAATTTAAATAAGGCTCTACTTTACATGAAAGGTTGGGATTATTTTGGAAATATTTAATCCCCCTAAATGCTCTACTGTTTTGCTGTTGTATTTTGTGTCTACTTAATAGTTGTGCATCTATTTAGAATAAGGTTTGAAGATCATTTTCTACCACTACATTACATATTTCTTGAGAGTCTGAGATAGAGCTTACTTATATTTGCCTTTCCATATCAAGTTTCAAGCCACTTTTAATGTGACAGGGAGTCAGCTATAGCTATTAAGCTACAATTGTAATGAATTTATAATTCTTCTTTTATTTTTAAAGTAATTCTTAATTTTTAACTTTTAAACATTAACCACAATCCTAATCATTTTCAAACATCGGCAATGTATCTGTAAGTCAACCAAAAAGATAAAATACATGCAAAATATAACTTATTCACTGTGTCATTTAGGAAAAACCTGGGCCTGATCACTTAAAAGAAAGCTTTCAAAATATGATAGAGTTTCTGGTAGCAGTATGGAATATTCGAGTGGCCAAAACCACAGTTATATCTTCCAGGTCTTCTTTTCTGTTGGAGTCATGACAATTCCTGTTCAAATCTGTGATCCCTCAACCCCAACGCCTAATTCTTCATGATTCTTTGGACTCTTTATTTCCTACTGAGAATCTGAATCCAAATTCTCAGTGATTTGTAACCTCATTTCTTCTTGACAAGCATGGATTTGTCAGAAGATATGATATTTCCGCCCCCCCCCCACCCTTTTTTTTGAGACAGAGTCTCGCTCTGTCGCCAGGCCGGAGTGCAGTGGCACAATCTCGGCTCACTGCAACCTCCTCCTCCCAGGTTCAAGCGATTCTCCTGCCTCAGCCTCCTGAGTAGCTGGGACTACCGGTGCGTGCCACCATGCCCAGCTAATTTTTGTGTTTTTAGTAGAGACAGGGTTTGACCTGTTGGCCAGGATGGTCTTGGTCTCTTGACCTTGAGATCCACCTGCCTCGGTCTCCCAAAGTGCTGGGATTACAGGTGTGAGCCACTGTGCCCGGCCTGATCCTTTTTTTTTTTTTCTTTACTTAACTGTCATTGGCATTTTTCATCCAGAGTCCTTTCCAACTCAGATTTGCCCAATTATGAGGCCTCAAGAATTTTCCCTTAACTCAGTTTCCATGATTAATGTCAAAAGTGACTGGGAGTATGCAAGCATCCCACAACAGATGATGTTTAAGTGTTCTTATTTAAGAAACCAGATATAAATGCATTCAAATTTATCATCACAATTACCTCTTGTAAGTATCAGTCAGTTCAGGTTTGAACCAAATTTTTATTTCACAGGTTTTTCTTTCAGGATGCTTGTCATTCTTGTATATTTATGACAAAATGACTTGATTTTCTCAGCGCAAATAGCTACTTTCTTCATTTACCACCCAATTCTAATGGAACTCTTTAATGTATCCATTGGCCTTTAAAGTACTTCTGGAGCATTTGGGTTTTGGCATCAGCTGATATTTTAAGACCTGAAAGTCACTGGCACTTTCAAAGAGAAGAAAGGAAGTAATAAGAAGATCTGGAATTTATTATTTTGATAATATTTTATTGTGCATATATCTATGTAAGAAAATGTGCTGAGTCATAATTGCTGCTATAGAAGAAATTTTAAGACTGTGAAAAAGCTAATACAATAGTGTTTTTGGATAAAAACAAAACCTATTTTAACTATAATGATAAGAAAATTTCTTTGTTTATTTCCATTTATTTTTTCTGTATATAGTGTCATGCATTCACATATTGGGTGGCTAACAAATTTCAACATAACTCATACTTTCCTTTCTTTGATGCGTATATAATACTATGCTTTCTTTTTTAAATCTTTTTAAAATTTTTTTTTTAATTTTGCGAGTACGTAGTAGGTGTATTATGTTTTCTTACTTGAGCTTAAGTTTTATTTTTTTAATTAATTAAAATCTTTTTTGACATGGAGTCTTGCTCTGTCGCCCAGGCTGAAGTGCAGTGGCACAATCTCAGCTCACTGCAACCCCTGCCTCCTGGGTTCAAGTGATTCTCCTGCCTCGGCCTTCCAAGTAGCTGGGATCACAGGCATGTGCCACCATGCCTGGCTAATTTTTTGTATTTTTAGTAGAGATGAGTTTTCACCATTTTGGTCAGGCTGGTCTCGAACTCCTGGCCTCAAGTGATCCACCTGCCTCGGCCTCCCACTTAGTCTACTGGCAAGAAATATTTGCAGTCTGTTTCCTAACATGCAGAAAAGTCTTCAAGAATCAGATGGAGCCAGATGGGGACCCAAACAAGATATGCAGCTGGCCCATCTGTCAAACACAACGTGCAGTCTGAGAACTCAGTGACTTCCCTTGGATAATCAACCTTATTCCAGAAAGTAGTCTGTTCACTTGGCCTTGCTACACAAAAAGCTCAAAAAATAGGCATTTACTAGGCATCCTATATACCATAAACTGCTATGCCATCACTTTTATTAGCAAAAAATGATATTGTTCTAGTATTAAATAGTACAGTAGGGAAATTATAGTTAACAATAATTTTTGTGTATTTCAAAATAGCTAGAAGAGAAGAATGATAGTGTTCCCAACACAAAGAAAAGAGAAACGTTTTAGGTGGTGGATATTCCAATTATCCTGATATGATCATTACACATTGTATACAGGTATCGGAACATCACACATAGCCAAAAAATACATACTACTATTATATTTCAATAAAAAAAATGATATTTTTATATAGTTGCTTGGTATTATTTTTTCTGCTTGCTCTTTTACAAGTTGAATCAACTTATTTACAACCAGTTATATCATTTCTCTCTCCAAACCAGTTTTACAGCATCTTTCAAACTGATATAATCTGCCAATCTAATTCAAGCCTTATTCGCCCTCTATGTATGGTCAGAAATACATTTAATAGCGCCAAGAATCATTTTCTGGTGCTTCAAAGGGCTCACTATCATCTATCATTCTCCACATTTATGATCTCTTAGTTTCTTTTTTATCCACTTTATTTTTCTTATCAAAACTTATTTGACAATTTTTATACACTTACTTGAACCACTATATCAAACACCTTATTGAAGCTTAGACGTTTATTATCCATAGTCCTCCCTTTATACGCTAATTTTATAATCTGTCAAAGAACTCTGTCCAGCATGATTTATTGTTAATGATTCCAATGTGTTTATTTTGCATAGTTTCATTGTTCTCTAGGTGTTTGTAGAATTTCTCTCACTTAGTTTTATAGTGACAGACAAATTTTTGTGCTTGAGAAAAGGCTACATGGATTTTTCAAGAAACATGTTTTAACTCTTTCATGTAAATGAGAGTTCTTTTGTAATAGTAACAGTCATAGATGTACTAAAATACGTATGTGTTTGTGTAGGGAAGTGTGCATGTGTGTCTGTGTACATAACCACATTTTTACACCTCTGCATGCAGAGGAATTGGGTAAGAAATACAGAGCTTTCTGCATTCTGGGTCATTTTGTTACCATTATGGGTTAGATATAGCCGCTTATGATACACTGTACTTTATGAAAGTATCTTCTTCAGCTTCTGCCTGAAACTTATTTCTCCAAAGGGTTCATCAATGACAGCTCCAAAGATCCAAATAGAAACACACACTATTCTCCCTAACATTGTTTCATTCTTCTCCCTGAATACGTGGCACAAACCTTCCTTTTACATAATAATTACACCAGCAAAAATAATAGACCAATGAACAAGTCAGTCAACCTAAATAATCTCATCTAGAATCTCTGTATTGGTCTTCCAGTCACTTCGAGATATGTTTGAATCTTAATTTGGGATTATGGTAGATCTTCTCCAAAAGTACTAAGGCATATATATATAAGCTTACAGATATGTGGGAGAAACTAGGGAGTGTTTGGTATTTTAGAAAGGTAAGGAGTTGCAGTATATAGGTTCCAAGTTGTGGTTTGGGCAGCAAAATTCGATCTCCTTGGCCATATTGAACCAAGGTGAAGCTAACAATGTTCTGATATAATTTGTAAAGATCTTTGTTGCTATATTACTCCTATAACACCTGATTGATTAAACTGCCTGATTATATTCTAATGAAACAAATATGTGTTATGAAATGACTATGTTGCAGATATGGTGCTAGTTATTAGCATCAAAGATAATTGAAATATAGAAGGATATTCACAGATAACAGCTATATAAAGTATATAAGTAGAACAGAGGAAGAAAAGGCTAAGTCTGGTTGGGGACTATGGTGGCTGGTAGGAATTCTTAAAGCACTTTAGGATTTGAAGAAATCATTCACTATTGGTAAAATTTGTTGTACTGATGTAAAGTAAGAGAATTGCGTATACTCACCATCTCTACTTTCTCTCTCCCATTTCTTCCTATAATTCATTCAGTCATGCTTTATCCTCCAATTTTTCTCAGAAACTTCTTTTGGTACGATCACCAGAGACTTAAACCTTGCTAAATTCATTGGCCAATTTTGAGTCCTCGTTTTCTTCATTCTTTATGTAGCATTTGACATTCCTAAAAACACTTTCATCATTTGACTCCGATGACACCATGTTTCCTGGTTTTTTATTCTATTTTAGAAAGTGGGATATTCCATGAAGAACAGGGGATTGTGTTCATGAAACAGTTGGTATCATCCTAGGATGTCATTAAACTCATGCAGAAGACTATATTTGACTATTTTTCATCTCATTTGACTTTAATGTGCACAGGAATTGTTTGGATGTGAAAAATATAAAAATTAATTTAAAAGTCTTGTAATATAAATAATAAAAATATAAACATTTTCTTAATGTGTTATCTCCTTTCTTTAGATTCAGTGGTTTTCATCAAGATTCCTATAGCTTACATTCAAGTATTGGGCAATAAAAGAAAATGCATTGGCATAAAAATGATTAGTTCATATGCTCTAAATTCTTTTTCATATACATATACAAACATTGAAATTAAACAAAATGTCACTATCATTTTATCTTTTTTGTCATTCATATGACCTTTACTGAAGAATCTTAACAACATAGACCTATCTTTCTCATCTTTACTTTCCCCACTATATCTACCTGTTAGTTTTCTTTAACTGCTCATATTAGATGCTGAGACACTGAATTATATTCTAGATCTTGTTTTTACTGGAATAGTACTTACCTTATAGTTTTTGTATTACTTTTATTTATTTGAAAAACACTTACTTTACTCCATTATATGCCAGGCATTGTGCTTCTGACAAGGCAGGAAAGATAAATTAGAATCTGTTACTTTATAGAAACTCAAGTCAAATACTAAATAGTGACTCAAATAATGCATTTGTCATTTTAAAAATCGATTTAAGTATTCTGGTATTAGTATCATCTTCATGTTCATATATTATTGAGTTTGAAAGAATAAAATTAAAACAGTGTCTTTCTAAATACACTTTTTAAATTCCCACAGATATAACTGTCTCATTTTCATTTTTTTAGGTTTATTTATTTATTTTTGAGACAAGGGCTCGCTCTGTTGCCCAGGCTAGAGTGCAGTGGCATAATCACAGCCCACTGTAGATTCGACCTCCTGGGCTCAAGTGATTCTCATACTTAATTTGTGAAGTAAGCTATTTCTATAGATTCTACACCCCCAACAGTATTTTCCCCTCTATTTTCCTACTGCCTCCTCCTTTTACCGGATTTGATTGTGCTGCTCCAGTCCTTCCACCTTCCTTTGGGACTCAATTCTAATAAATGAGTTAGGCCCTTGGGTGAGCACTGCACATTGGGTAAGACCACATTTCTCCTAGGTCTTCTATGTCCATGTACATGGTTAGTAGTGAGCTAAAATATGAGTCAGTCATTTCTATCCTTCCAAGAAAGTGCTCAACAAAACTATACTCCCTGAGTCAATCAGAATCAATCTTGACTTATCATTAACTTTCTTTGCCAGTCACCTGAAAACGTCTGAGAAAAGTTCATTCATTTTCCATAGTCTTTTCTCTATATGGCTCTAGACATTCCCTATTCCATTCCTATCATTATGCTTTCTGTAATTCTTGGTATGCCATTAGCAAAATCTCTTGAATCCTCAACCTCTAATTTTTATGTTGCCTTTGTCTTCAAGCGGACTTTCCTCTAATGACACAATTTCTCCTGAAGCTCTCCCAAGTGATGGCTATTGCTGTGTCCCACAGCCCTCATATGTCTCCTCTGGAGAAAAGGCAACATTTCTCTTTGCTTTTTATTGCCACTTCTAGAATATTCTATCTTCTTTCTTTCTAAAAACCCTCATTTATGATGTTTATATCATCAATCTATCTTATATCTTTCCCTTCAATATTGTTGATTTCTGTTGAATCTTGGATCATTCTACTTCATTCGTGGCAAATTTTAGTTTCTTCTTCACTGTAATTCTGGTCATAATTATGCTTGATATAACTATCAGCATATATAAATAATCTTTTTAACAAGTGTTCTTCTCCTATCTCCCTTTGTCTAGTGATCTTGTCCTCCATTGTAGCCCATCAACCTCCATCCATGTTCACTGTCTGGACAAAAGTTATTCTTAACTACTCAAATCATTCCTGTTTTAGCTGTCTATTCATGTTTAACCAACAACTCCAACACTTAGTGATTTAAAACAAAGAAAAAGTAGTTCATTTGTGTATGCATTTAGAATCTGGGCTAGGTTCAGCTAGTCTTGCCTCATGTGGTTGCATTTAGATATTAAATTGGTTGGGGACTGGATTGAGTTCATCTGGACCTCTACTGAAAATGAGATTGAAGTACAGAGGAAATAGAACCAAATTCTACATGTGAACTTGCCTCAAAAGCATAAGGAAACATCACATTTATGCACACAGAATTTTTCATTTTTAGTATCTGAAAATTAAATATGAACTAAGAGCCAAAGCACAATAAGATATATTGTGAATCCCTTTAACAGAGGTAAATTAAATTATAATAAACACCAAACATTTTTTCTTTACTCTTTACCTTTTTACTGGCTGTTCTCTCTGACCAAAATTCACTCTTCCACTCCCACTCTTTATCTAATAAGCATCCTATACATATTTTTCAAAGTTTTAGTAATATTTTGGAAAACCCATGTGTAGAATTGGCTGCTCTTTTGTCTGTAGTTCTATTTTATCTTTTATGTGGTCATACTATAATATCTACTCTATCATACTGAAATTTCACATTACATACCTTTTCCTTCAAATATATTATAAATACTTAGAGAAAAACAAATGTTTTTAAAAAAATCTCTATAGGCTCAGTTTTTAGCAGAATCGTGTGTTAGATACCTCTTAGTATGTAATCAATAAGTGAACAATCAGAGATGTGCACAGAAAAGTGGCCAGATCTCCATATCTTACTGTCATCGTAGATAGTCACATCTTATTCAGTGACCAAATACTTGAGAACCTTGTCTGTGTATGTCACTGTGCTAGGTGTAAGGATATAGTAGTAAAAAAGATGGAAAAGTTCCCTCTCATCAGGAGCCCACATTCTAGTGGTCATGTAAAAGATTAATGAATAAACAAATAAATATAAATTACAGTTTATGATACATTTGAAGAAGGGAACAAATGTGGTGTTCTGCTAGATAAGAATTAGGAAATATTCACACCTAAGCTGGCTAGGAAAAGCCCCTCTGAAGAAGCAATGGTTAATCTGAAACCTGCAGTGGAGAGTGAAGGATACATGCATACAAAGATTTGGAAGAAAAAGAATTCCTGGTAGAGGAAATATTAAAAACACAGTCTTTGTGGAGCAAAAACTTGACCTGTCCATACAACCAAAGTGATGCAGGACTTTTTGCTCCATAGTTCAGCTAAGTTCCGGGTTCTTGCCTCATGACCAGGAAAAATTAGGCACATGGACACATTGAAGGGTGAGGGGGACAGACTTATTAGATAAAAAGAAAGCTCTCAGAAAAGAAAGAGGGGGTCCTGCTAACAGGCTCCTACTTCACAGATTAAAAACCAGGCCACCGCACCTGAGCTGAAGAGGCCAGGCTCCATCCCCTGCATAAGGTGCAAATTGCTGGTGACTCCATCTCATTCCCCCAGTGCTTGTGGGCCTCCAATCTGTTGCAGGCATGGCTAGGTAAGACCCTGTGCATGTTCCCTTATCTGCACAAAAATGTCTGGCATAAACACTTGTGGGGCAGGTTGGAGATTTTCCAGGGACCCTTCCTTATCTGCCTCCTGCATCTATCAAAAGGAAGGCAACAGGACTAAAGTATAGACTGAAGAGCAACATGAAATGTAGTTTAAGAGATGAGCAGAAGCTTGATCATACAGGGCATTGAAGGTCCTGGTATGAAGTTTGAATTACATTCTCTGTATTATGGAAGATAAGGGAAGTATTACAAGCATGGAAGTTGCATAAAAAGATTTATATTTTTACTGTATAAACTGATCTGCCTCAAAGAAAAGTGCTATGGATACTCTATTAGGGACTATCCTCATTAACATTTTCTCTCACTGCCCGATGAATGTGTGGAAAATTGCCTTTATACCAATAGAAATTTCAATCAACTTTCTATCAGACATGTAAATATAAACAGTGGTCCAAGACACACCAAATATGTGGTAAATGCTTTCAACAGGAATAATGAATATATAAAAGGAAACAAAACATAAAATATTAAAACAATTTAATTATATTAAATATAAAAACATTTTTGAAATTGAAAGAAACAGAAAATATATGGAGAACCAGCAGAAAAAAATCAAAGTAAAATAGCGATTAATGTACTCAGAGGGATAAAGATAGGTATTGTAGGCCCAGCGTGATGATTCACACCTGTAATCCCAGCATCTTGGGAGGCAAAGGCGGGCGAATCACGAGGTCAGGAGTTTGAGACCAGCCTGGTGAACATGGTGAAACCCCGTCTCTACCAAAAAAACAGAAAATTAGCTGGATGTAGTGGTGGGCACCTGTAATCGCAGCTACTCAGGAGGCTGAGGCAGGAGAATTGCTTGAACCTGGGAAGTGGAGGTTGCAGTGAGCCGAGATCATGACTGCACTCCAGCTCTGGTGACAGAGTGAGACTCCGTCAAAAAAAAAAAAAAAGAGGCAGGGCGTGGTGGCTCACGCCTATAATCCCAGCACTTTGGGAGGCCAAGGCAGGCAGATCATGAGGTCAGGAGTTAGAGGCCAGCCTGACCAACATGGTGAAACATTGTCTCTACTAAAAATACAAAAATCAGCCTGGTATGGTGGCTTGCACCTGTAATCCCAGCTATTCAGGAGGCTGAAGCAGGAGAATCGCTTGAACCTAGGAGGTGGAGGCGGAAGTGAGCAGAGATCGTGCCACTGCACTCCAGCCTGGGTGACAGAGCAAGATGTTGTCTCAAAAGAAAAAAAAAAGAAAGAAAGGTATTGTATCTGTTTAATAAAAATAGATTGCTACAAAATGAAGAATAATCTGAGAATAAGAAAGAGCTCTTGAAAATTAAAATTGTATAGCTGAAATAATATAGTAGAAGTGATGAAAGATACACTAGAGGAAGTCTTCTGGAAAGTAAAATAAAAATTTTTTAAATAGAGTACAGGAGAAAAAGATTAAAAGATCAGAGGATTGGTCCGGTGCAGTGGCTCACACCTGTAATCCCAGCACTTTGGGAGGCCAAGGCAGGCAGATCACAAGGTCAAGAGATCGAGACCAACCTGGCCAACATGGTGAAACCCCGTCTCTACTAAAAATGCCAAAAAGATTAGCTAGGTGTGGTGATGCGTGCCTGTAGTCCCAGCTACTTGGGAGGCTGAGGCAGGAGAATCGCTTGAACCCATGAGGTGTAGTGAGCTGAGATCATGCCATTGCACTCCAGCCTGGGTGACAGAGCAAGACTCCATCTCAAAAAAGAAAAAGAAATCAGAGGATTGATTCAGAAGATCAAATAGCCAAGCAAATCACATTCATTTCAATAAACACATTCATAAAAGAGAGTAGAGAAGATTATTCAAAAACGCAAGAAAATGAAGGAAATAAGTGTTCAGGTTGAAAAATTTGAAATCTATAATAAATTATCAGTCATATATTGGTGAAATTCACAACATCAGTGCCAAGCAGATGATCTTTATAACTTTTAGAAAGGAAAAATGCTCACACACAATTTTTTAACAAGAGACAGAATAGATATCAAGATGACACTGATGTTTCTTAATGCTACACTGAAAGCTGGAAGGCAAAGGAGGAAAACAAGCCTTTAAATTGTTGAGGAGGTTTATTATTGCAGACTTTGAAGTTCCAATCAAAAGATTAATTACATAAAATAGTAGAATAAATATTGCCTGATGTAAACACTCACCCCGACTAGCCATTTTTTTTTTAACTTCCCAGAAGTCTTTTATTAGGAAGTTCATGGAGTGTATCTCCAGAAAAACATAAAAGCAAAACAAGAAAGAAGACATAAGATCTGGAAAATAGAAGATCCAATAGTAGGGGCAGCAATTTAAAGTGCTAGGATAATAGGGAAATTAACCTCCAGGTTAGATAATTATGGATATGATCTGGAAAACATTTAGTTCACCTTGCAAGAGAACAGAGGCCTCAAAAACAAGGACTCCAAGTAGAACAAAACTCAATCCGTGGGTTAAATATTATGGTAAACCATTTTAGAAAGAGACAGTGAAACATTTGGTGGAAAATTATGTAGGTTAAGGAAAAAAATTATGCAAATGTATATAAACAAACAAACATGGTAATGATTTACTCTAATAAAACACTGCCCAAGAAAAATATATTCATCCTGCACTACTTGGCAAAACAGTGAGAAAATATTCGATTTAGAAAAATTACACAAACACACACACACTAAAGATTCACCTTACCAGTTGAAATATTGTCTTTTATTTAAATGCTAAGTGACCCTGTTTCTTTTCACAAATATACATTAATTTGTTACTTTCATCAGTTTTTTATGTCTAGTATCAATTTATATCATTATCTGTTATTATTTTTATGAAAATAAATAGGAATATTTATTTTCTTCCAGAAAAGAAGACTTGAAAATATATAAATCTTCCTACTCTTTAATGTTTAATGTTTTCAAGTTGTTTGCAGGTTCCAATAATGTATTCTGAAAGATAATCACCAGGCAAAGGTCAGGTGTTTCCTTAAGGAAATCATTCTCTAGATGGCTTGGGGGAAGGTATAATTTCAACTGTCTTTGGCCATGTAAAATATCCCTTACCCTGATCAATTAATGATGGTGATTTATGAGATATCAGGCTAAGAGACAGTTACTTGAAAAGGTGATTTGCATTAAAGAAAAGGTGATCTTGTAACCCTTTTTCGTTAGCCAGAAAACAGTAATTCTTTACAAAGCAAAAGCTTTCATTGTCTGAAAACAAAATTACGTACCTTTTTGCCATGCTTTAGCAATGAAGCGAAAATAAGTAATTGGTTTTGAGCAATTTTAAACAAGTATTATACAACTCTAATGATGTATTACTTTTTTGTCTTTCATTTAATAAATTGTCATGCTGATCAAATGAAGATAGAAATGGTATTCTATCTGGGTGATCTAGCACCAAAAAAAGGAGAGGAAATAAAGAATGTCTCCAAAAACAAAGTGAGTAAAACAAGAAATAGGAAGACATAGAATCTGGAAAATAGAAGATCCAACACAGAGGGGCAGAAATTTAAAGTCCTAGAATGATAGGGAAATTAAACTCCGGATGGATGGTTATGGATATGGTCTGGAGAGCAATTAGTTCACTTTGGGAGAGAACAAACTCAATGTATTTTATATTATATATTTCTTACATATTAGTCACTGAGCCTGGTTTAAAAAAAAGGTTTTATAGCCATAACAATAACTGCTAACTGCCATAGAGATTTGATATCCTTAATGAATGGTATGGTAAGTTTTTAGTTACTCATAAAAATAATTATTCTATGTAATTCACAAGTACATACACAGAGTCATCAGCAAAATTAAAATTGTTAAGGGTAAAAGCTCACTTATAATTATTTTATTAGATGTATGAATCCATAAAGAAAACTATGTATGAAAAATGCTTAGAATAAGATTTTGTGTTAACATATTATATATCTCTGTGTGTGTGTGTGTGTGTGTGTGTATGTGTGTGTGCTTGCACATGCGCTATGGATTAAATGTGTCCCTCAAATTTCACGTGCTAAAAACTTAATCTCCAAATTCATATGTTGTTTGGAGAAGGGCCTTTGGAATATAATTAAGATTAGATAAGGTAATCAGAGGTAATCAGGGTGTGGCCCCCATAATGGGACTGGTGGCTACATAAGAAAAGGAAGATAGACCCAAACTGGCATGCACACTTTTGCTCTGTTGTCATATAATGTCTTCCACCATGTTATGACATAGTAAGAAGGCCCTTCCCAGATACTGGCCCCTCAAACCTGGACTTTCTAGTATCCAAAAATGTAAGAAAAAAGTGTATTTTATTTATTAAAATTGCCCAGTCTGTGGTATACTGTTATAGGAATGCAAAACGAACTAAAACAATATGTAACAATAACAATAAATAACAATAATATATATCGGTTATTTTGAGAAAGTGCTTATTAAATACCCTGTTAAGTAGTACATCTTCAATTAATGCTATTGAAATCTCAATCTGAAAAAACCTTTAAATCAAGATCTTTTCTATTTCTTATCATATTTTGTGCATTATAATACTTAATACAAAATACTTAATTTTTTTTTTTTTGAGATGGAGTCTTGCTCTGTTGCCCAGGCTGGAGTGCAGTGGAGTGATCTCAGCTCACTGCAACCTCTGCCTCCAAGGTTTAAGCAATTCTCTGTCTCAGCCTCTCGAGTAGCTGGGATTACAGGTGCATGCCACCACGCCTGGCTAATGTTTGTATTTTTAGTAGAGACGGGGTTTCACCATCTTGGCCAGGCTGGTCTTGAACTCCTGACCTCGTGATCCACCTGCCTTGGCCTCCCAAAGTGCTGGGATTACAGGCGTGAGCCACTGCACTCAGCCCAAAATACTTAATATTTATTTAATACTCTGCATATGTTTAAAATGTATTTAGAGTACAATTAGGAAATCAAGTAAATGCACAATAGATGTGAACATATATATACTTGAAAGATTTAACCTTTATATGTATGTATACATTTATTTACTGCATGTCTAATTCTGATTGCTTTTTAAAATAAACTTTTATTTTAGAACAGTTTTAAATTTACAGAAAAATTGTGAAGACAGTACAGAGGGTTCCCATATAACTAATACCAATTTTTCTCTATTATTAACATCTTACATGAGTATGGTATATTTTTAAGTTAGTAAACCAATATTGATACACTGTTATTAACTAAAGTCCATAGTTTGATCAGATTTTTAGTTTTTACTGAATTTTTTTTTTCTGTACCAAGATCCCACCAAGAATTCTTCATTACATTTAGTCATTCTCCTTAGACTCCTGTGGTCTGACAATTTCTCAGATTTTCCATGTTTTTGATGACCTTAACAGTTTTGAGGAGTATTACCTAGGTGTTTTTCAAAATGTTCCTCATTTCAGATTTGTCTGATATTTTTCTCATGATTATATGGAAATAATGCCTTTTTGGAAGAAATACTACAGAGGTAAAATATTTTAATCATATTATATCAAGAAAATATAATATCAACATGAGTTTTCACTGCTGATGTTGACCCAGATCACCTGGCTTGGGTAGGGTTTATCAGGTTTCTCCAATGTAGTATTTTTTTTCCCCTGTCCCAGTTGGTCAGGGCAAATAATTAGTTTTAGACATTGTTGCCTTTATCTCCTTGTAATTTGTTGAGCAGTTTTGCATCTTTGTACATGAGAAATACTGATCTGGAGTTTTTCCTTCTAATATACTGTCTTTATCTGACTTTGGCATTAGTGTAATGCTGGGCTCATAGTGAAACAGCCTTTGCAAAAATTATAACTGAGAAATATGACAGTGAAAGAGATCTGACCTAGCTTCTTCCATCTTGCTTCTAACCTCCAAGCTATCTTTGTTCATTCCTAGGCATAGGCTAACTTTAGGAGTAACTTAATTTATTGTTTAACTTTGAAATAAAGACAATGTAACAGTCTTTTCCTAAAACAAACCTGCTTCTAGCCTGGGGGCTAGACTGCCTTTGCACGACTAAAAAATTTAGCCACAAGAGTAGAAATTGTGGTTTAGGAGTCATGCAACTACAGGCTGCAAGATTCTGAAGCCAAATTACTTCTGGGGATAACATTACTTCTGTAAAACTCAAGATTAGTGCTTGAGATATTTTGCAGACCCCACACTTGATGGATCAGCTGTCACCACTCAGATCAATAAACTGGCTTATTTGGACTTGTGGCCCCCACCCAGGAACTGACTCAACGCAAGAGGACAGCTTCAACTCCCTATGATTGCATCTCTGATCTGAACGATGGACATTTCCCACTTTCCAACTCCTACCCACCAAATTATGCTTAAAAACCACAATTTCCCAATTCTGAGGGAGGCTGGTTTGAGTAATAATAAAACTCCAGTCTCCCTTACAGTAAGCTCTGTGTAAATGAAACTTTCTCTATTGCAATACCCCTGTCTTGATAAATCAGCTGTCTCTAGGCAGTGGGCAAGGAGGACCCACTGGGTGGTTACAATAGAGTGACTTAGGGAACATTCCTTCTGCTTTTATTTTCTGAAACTCATTGTGAAGGATTTTTGTCATTTCTTCCTTTAAAGCTTGGTGGACTTCACCAATGAAAACATTTCAGTCTGGTGCTTTTTTAGAAGGTTCATAATTATTAATTTAATGACTTTAATAAGTGTAGAATTATTCAGATAATCTATTTTCACTTGTAAATTTTGGTACTTTGTATATCTGAAGAAATAGGTCCACTTCGTCTAATTTATCAAAATTGTGAGCATAGCATTCCTTTATGATGATGATGATGATGACGACTTTTTTAGATGGAGTCTCGTTCTGTCACCAGGCTGGAGTGCAATGGCTCACTGCAACATCTGACATCCTGGTTCAAGGGATTCTCCTGCCTCAGCCTCCCGAGTAGCTGGGATTACAGGCATACGCCACCATGCCCAGCTAATTTTTATATTTTTAGTAGAGATGGGGTTTCATCATGTTGGCCAGGATGGTCTCGATCTCCCAACTTCGTGATTCGCACGTCTCAGCCTCCCAAAGTACCGTGATTACAGGCATGACCCACCGCGCCCGGCCCCTTTATTATCTTTTTAATGTTTGTGGCATCAGTAATTTGATGACCCTGCTTTTATTTCTGATATTGGTGATTTGTGTCTTCTCTTTTTTTTCTTAGTGAGCCTTGATAGAGCTTATTGGTTTCATTGATTTTTTCAAGAAACCAGCTTTTGGTTTCATTGATTTCTCTATTGTTTTCTAATTTTTAATGTGAATGATTTCCTCTTCAATTTTTATTATTTCTTTTTCTGCTTGCTTGAGACTTAAATGGCTGTTCTTTCTGTACTTTTCTAGTGTAAGATTCAATTGCTAATTTTATAACTTTTGTCTTTTCTAATATATGCATTTAATACTATACATTTCTCCTAAGTACTGATTTTGCTACATCTCACAAGTTTTTGATAGATTGTATGTATATTTTCACTCAGTTTAAAGTATTTCTTAAAAGTTCTCTTGAGACACTTTGATCCATGTGCATTTTAGACAACTTTTGTTCAATCTCAAAATACTTGAGAATTTTCCACCTATCTTTCAGTTATTTATTTATAATTTAATTTCACTGTGGTCTAAGAAGATACTTTTTATCTGACTTCTAATTTTTGAAACTGCTCAAAGTGTATTCTGTGGCATAGAATGTGGTGTGTCTTGGTGAGTATGTCATGAGAGCTTAAGAAGATTATATATTCTACCAGTAATGGATGGAATATTCTATAAAGGTCAATTAGATCAAGTTGGTTGATAGTATTTTTCAAGTTGGCTATATTCTTACTGATTTTCTGCCCTACTGATCTATCAATTGCAAAAAGAAGGGTGCAGAAGTCTCCAGCTATAACAATAGATTTGTCTGTTTCTCCCTTCCTTCCATTCCATCAGTTTTGCTTCACATATTTTCATGCTATCTTGTTAAATGCATACATATTTGGAATTGTTGTCTTAGAGAATTCACCACCTTACATACATATCATTTTGTAATGCCACTTTTTATCCTAGATATTTTTTCTTGCTATTACCTTTTTCTGAATTAAAATAGCTACAACAGCTTGCTTTATTTTGATTAGTGTTCATATACTTTCCTTCATCCCTTTACTTTTAACCTATTTGACTCTTGCTATTGAAAGTGAGTATCTTGTAGACAACATAGATATTGTTTTTCTTTTAATCCACTCTGACAATGTGAAGATTTTAATTGCTATATTTAGATGATTCACATTTAAATGATTATTGATACATTTGTGCTGATATCTACCATGCTTTCAGGTGTTTTCTGTTTATTCCACTTGTTGTTTGTTTCTTTTTCTCCTCTTTTTATGCCTTCTCTGGTTTTTGTGAGCATTTTATATTTTTCTATTGTGTTATCTCTCAGCATATAAATTATACCTCTTTTTAAAAAAATTAGTACTTGTGCTAAAGTTTGCAATACATGTTTTAACAAATATGTCTGCTTTCAAATAATACTATAACACTATATGCAAAGCAGGAAACTTATAACAGAATATTTTCAGTTTCTTTCATCATGTCTTTTATGATATTGGTACCATTTGTTTTATTTAACCATATGCTATAATAATACATTGTTACTGTTACTACTTTAATTAAATGAATTAAATGCTAGAAATAAAAAACTGCATTGTAACAGAAATGAAGAATGCTTTTGATGGGCTCATCAGTAGACTGGATGTGGCCAAGGAAAAAAATCAGTAAACTTTAATTAAACTAACTAGTTTAATTAAAACGAAAAATATTAACAATATGAAAATAAAGACTAATAAAAATATGAAAAATAAAGAATTTCATATTACCTTTATTTATTTCTTCTTCATCCAATGCTCTTCTTTCCTTATGTAGGTCTCAGTTTCTGACCTATGTAATTTTCCTTCTCTCTGCAGAACTTTTCACATTTCTTGCATGGCAGGTATGCTGAAAATGAATTTCATCAATTTTTGATTGTCTGAGAAAGTCTTTATTTCTTCTTTAATTTTAAAAATAATTCACTACAGAATCCTAGAATTTTTTTCTTTCAATACTCAACATTTCATATTCTATTCTCTTCTTGGTAACATGGTTCCTGATGAGAAAACCACAAACCAAAATAATTTTTATTTTTGTTGACCTATAGGTACATTTTCCCCCATATCCTTTATACCAGATTCGTTCAAGATCTTCTCATTGTCTTTGTTTTTCTGCAGTTGGAATGTAATACATCCAGATGTATTTTTTAGGGTTTTTTTTTTTAATACTTTTGGGTTTTTGGTATATTTATTTGTTTTATGGTATTTATGCCACTTGGTATTCTCTGAGCTACCTGGATTTGTGGTTTGATATGTGTCATCAATTTTGAAACATTCCCAGTAACTATTCAGATATTTCTTCTGCTGTGTTCTTTCTTTTTTCTACTTCTGGTATTGCAGTTATGCGTATGCTACATCTTTTGAAGTTGTCCTACAGTTCTTAGCTATTCTATTCTGGTTTTACCCTTCCCCTGGCTTCTGCCAATTCTTTTTTCTCTTTGCATGTCAGTTTGGGAAGTTTCTATTTACATATCTTCAAGTTTACTGATTTTTTTTCCCCTTGGCCACATCCAGTCTACTGATGAGCCCACCAAAGGCATTCTTCCTGTCTGTTCCAGTGTAGTTATTTTATTTCTAGCATTTCCTTTTCTTTCTTAGGGTTTCCATGACTTTCTGCTTATACTACCCATCTATTTTTGTATGTCTACTTTATCCATTTTTGCTCTTATTAAATTATTCAGTTATTTTAAAATCTGTTTGATAATTACAACATCTGTGTCATATCTGAGTCTGGTTCTATTAGTTGCCTCTTCAGATGTGTTTTAGTATGCCTTGAAATTTTTTACTGAAAACCAGACATGGTGTATTGGATAATAGGAACTGAGGTTAAAAAAGACTCAGTGTGATGTTTTATGTTAATCTGGCTGGGAGGTGGACTGTATTTAATGTTCATTGTAGCTGTATGTGTCAGAGGCTTCAATACCCTCTAGTGTCCTTGTTTTTGTTTCCCCTCTTCACTTTAGACTTCAGTATGTTCTACTTGAAAGAGTCTGCATGTTGAAGCTCTTTCAGCTGCAATCCACTGTTATTTTACTGAAGCCACATTGGTATAGTGGTAAGATGTGCAGAGGGGAAGTGTTTTATAAATTTATGATTAACTCAGAGTCTTTTAGTAGGCCCATGTTCCTGGCCTGTTACTTTCCTTAAATGAGTCAGGACGGCAAGAGGGTGTTAGAGTGGGAAAATGTCTTTCTTCCAGTTGGGATAAGGCTAATAAGGTATTTTTTCCTGTAGAAAAGTCCTTTGGCATGGAGAATCAAGTAAGCTCTGGGTATATTTCACAATGATTACTCTTTCTCCCCCAGCTGCCAGAGCCACAGAGGGATCTTTCTTGACTCCTCACCATGAGAACCTGGTAGGGTTCCTAGAGGTAAAACCTGTTAAAGTGTGGAACCCTTTCTAAAACTGTGACCCAGAGGAGATTTTCACTCTCATGCTAGTTCACAATCAGTGTTACTGGAATTACCATCTATGTGTTCCTATTAGTTTATGTCTCTAGTGAACTTTTCTCCAGATAAGCAGATTTTGACGTTACTCTAGATCCACCTGTGTCTCCAGATTCAAGGGGGGTAACGTGCCCTGTGAACTAAGTTCTCTGATGCATCCAAAAAAAGTTATTGATTTTCAAGTTTGAACAGCTTTTTCTTGTTGTAAATATGGGAGTGGTAACTCCCACACTTTCTAGGTATGGGAGTATATACACTGCACCACGTTGGTGTAAGAAGCCATGGCAGCACTTGCCACAGTCAGTCAGACCTGCTGACAGTGAAAGCACTTCCTGGTCATTTTTAAAAGAACATATTTTATCCATCATAAGTTCCAATAATTTCTAGCTATAGTTTACTCTTCCATATCCATTTCTTGGTATACTAGAAAATTATTTATGCCCAAATCCAGACCAAACTTTTCAGTGTATCAGAAAATCAAGTTTATTATCAGACAGTTGCTAAAATTAGCCTTGCTGTCATATGCCTGACATAATGGATTAGCATGAGGCATCCACATCACACCAAATTGTCTCCTTTCTCTCTCTTCTGTCTAGATTGACATTTCAATAGATCTGGACTTCTGTTTCCTGAATAACAGGCTATTTTCCCTATGGCCCCAGAAACATGCCCTAAACACAAACTTGCTTAACTTGAACTCTCATAACAGGCCTAGTCTTTCCAATATTCTCTTTTTGTGTCCCAAAAGCTTAGTCAGATTTAGCTCCAAAATAGATGGAACTTTTTCAAATATTGTTAGCCACCTGACTATGAGCACTGTAACTATTTATACATTTCTGAAACCAGGCTCTTACCAACACTCATCTCGTTTAAAGGCTTACATTTCTATGACCAGCGCTTCGGCACTGTGGTATGAACTATTGTTACCTCTCATGGGTGCCACCAAGTTACTTTTTTAACCCCAGACTCAATTTATTATTCTTTGTTCAGAATCCATCTGTGAAGTTTTGTTTTTTTGTTTTTGTTTTGTTTTGTTTTGTTTTGTTTGAGTCTCGCTCTGTTGCTCAGGCTGGAGTGCAGTGGCATGATCTTGGCTCACTGCAACCTCCGCCTCCCGGGTTCACGCCATTCTTCTGCCTCAGCCTCCTGAGTAGCTGGGACTATAGGCACCCGCCACCATGCCTGGCTTAATTTTTGTATTTTTTAGAAGAGACAGAGTTTCACCGTGTTAGCCAGGATGGTCTTGATCTCCTGACCTCGTGATCTGTCCACCTCGGCCTCCCAAAGTGCTGGGATTACAGGTGTGAGCCACCACGCCCAGCCCATCAGTGAAGTCTTATCATGCATTGTGGCTAAGGCCATTAGGTTAAATTACTATTTGTATCTGTTTCAACAGAGTAGGAAAAAATCAGCACACAGACATATACACACACAAGCATTTATGCCAGGTGTATATTTTTGATTGGAAAGACAGTGCACTCAGTGTAGTCATTGAAACCATATCAAGCACTCACAAGATAATTATATTTTTATTTCATACATGTTAGAGAAAACAGAAGACTATTTACATATCTCTAAAATTCCTTGAGACTTTTTTATATGCCTAGATACCAAGAATGGGACTTCATAGTACAAGGAACTAAAAATAAAAAATTGAATAGTCTCACTAAAATAAGAGATTCTAAATCTTTCCCCCCATTTTCAAAGGTTTATGAAAGTTGAAATAAAGTCTTTCTATACTTTGTAAGATTCATAGGTATCATGACAACACAATTTAATAGGAGCTGACAAAATACAACTCAGCAGACCTATAAAGGGAAATCTCTCAGACATTGAAAAAAAACATTTTTCCACTTATTTTAGAGGACTAAGTTGCTGAGAGCCTTCACATGTTATCATGTACCAATTCTTCTCTCTTTTCATTCCGCTTTGTACAATATATTGGACAAATTTGGGATTGAATACAGCCATTTATAAAACTGACCATTTTAGCAGTGGGATAAAGGGAGATAAAAGGTTTATATTACTCACTTGTCGTCAGTTAAGATCTCCAATATCCCTTAAATCTTTTCTTAGTTTCAGAGGTAATGTTAAAGTTAATTGATGTTCAACAGAAAAATATTTCTGTCTGCTGAGGAAGGAACTCTGAGTTTTAAAACATCTTGATGCAGTTCTAGCAGAAGAAATTTTGATTTTGTCTTAGTGGAACTGGCTTCAGTGAAGATAAGCAGTGTTAATATTTCAGAAACTGGGACCTTATGCAACACAGGTCCATACTAGATAAAGGAGTCTCAATGAATGAATCTCAACTCTTTGGCAAGGGTCTTGTACTAAAAGAATTAAATTAGCAATGAGGTACTGCTCTATAATAATATTGAAGCCTGAGGCCAGGAAATTTTTAAGGCCTTAGGATAGATAAGATAGGTATTGTATAGCCTTGGGGTATAAAGCTGGGCTCATTGACAGGATAACTCACTGCAAACAGGTCTAGAACTAATGATTTGTTTAGGCAGAGTTTGTCTCTTCAGGTGATAGAAAATATCATGGGAGATTATGATAGTAAAACAGCAAGACGAGACCAGATATACAATGGAAGAGGAGGTGGTTGGTGAGCCATGCATCCAAATGTATTTTCCAAATTGTAACACAGATTCATAGAGCCCAAAGACAGCAGTAGAATAACTGGGTGAAAGAGACAGAGAAATAAAATGTTTGAGGCTGTAAAGGTAGCTGGGACTTTGTGGAGAAATAACTGGAGAAGAGAGAACTGTAGGCAGAGTGCTGAAAATCTATGTATAAATTTCCTCTTGGGTCCTTGGCCAGCTCCTAAGTTGAGCATATGCAGTGTGAGATTCTTTGAGGTCAAGCAGAGAACAGCATCAAGAGGCTAAATAGGTGGTCAGAGATTTTAGAGATCACACAATGTTGGGAAATCACTGCAGTCTGGGCTCATTCAAAAGGGAAAAATTATAATGAACATACAGATTTTCAGTTGACACACCAGAAGACCATGAACTAGAGATGATGCCTTAGTAGAGACAAAAAAATAGACCCACTCTAACAAAGCTTAAAAATACGTCTTGATAGAGGCAGGGCACAGTGGCTCACTCCTGTAATCCTAGCACTTTGGGAGACTGAGGTAAGAAAATGACTTGAAAACAGGAGTTCAAGACCACCCTGAGCAACAAAGTGAGACACTCCCCCCTAAACTCTACAAAAAATAAAAAATAATTTTTAAGAAACCTACCTGTTCATAGGATTGTGGCAATCAACCAGTAAGATATAATATTCTTAAGAGGAAGATAATATAATTAAGAGTTTTATTGTTTTATGTATTTTTTTGAATCTCTGTATAATGCTGTCTCAGTTGCAAGTACAATTAGGGTAGAATTTCCCTCTACTTTTCCTGTTGGCATATATTCATGATCCCATAACCTAAGCATGGACTGAACCACTTTTTGCAAATGATCATTGAAATATTGCTTCATGGTAACATCTAACACACACAGCTGGGAGGTAATACCCCATGGAATAATTACTAAATCTTCTTACTTTGCTTACTTTTTTCCTTTTTTACCAGTTGTGCCAAATTATCTCTTGAAACAACTGTTGTTGGTTCAGGTTAACATGTCTGTTCCAGACAGTACTTTGTGATTTTTCAGAACAAAATAATTTATATATCAGTCTGTAATCTGAAATATTCTGAGGTTCAAATATAAGATGATTTCCTCTTCTAAGGATAGTTTTTGATATTGAAAAACTCTTCATATATATGGGTATGTACAGTGAACCTCAAATCTATCTCCTTTTCTCCTTCACTACCACTGTAAATCAAAATCATCTCTCACCTGGACAATAGCCCTCACTGTTTAATTGCATGCCCCATAGCTATTCTTGGCCCCCTGTACATTCTCCACACACAGTAACTTTTTTAATATGCTTGTCTAATTTTCTTGCTTCTTTACATAAAGCCCATTAATGCCATTTCTTGACTACCTTTCCAAGAGTTTCTAAAATCCTTGACGGTACCTGACATTTTATTTAAAAATGATTCAACATACAAAGATGCAGGAAAAAGCAGCTGAAAAAGTGTTAAAAGAATCAATTCCAGAGAGGAATCTAGCAGACAAAGAATTCAAAATAACCACAATTAATATGCTAAATATTTATCACCTAGAGTTGTGGTAAGGATCAAGTGAAATCATATATGCATAAAAGTCTAATACAGAAATGTTTTCTTTTCACTTCAACATTGTGAGAAAAACACTGCAAACTCTTAGTAACTACTGATTTCTTGATGTTCTGTAGAATGCCAAGCACAAAAATAATTATTTCAAATTCATAGATTATGTGATGGTTAATTTTATGTGTCAATTTGACTGAATTAAGGAATACCTAGAAACCTGGTAAAGCATTATTTTGGGGTGTGTCTGTGAGGGTGTTTCCAAAGGAGACTGCCACGTGAGTCTGAGTAGACTACATGAGGAAGATTCACCCTCAACGTGGGCAGGCATCATTCAATCTGCTGGGAGCCTGGAGAGAACAAAAACAGAGAAAAGGCAAATATGTTGATCTATCTGCTGAGGCTGGGATATGCTCTTCCTCTCCTGTTCTTGAACAACAACTCCAGTCAGCCCGGGCTTTGGACTCCAAGACTTACACCAGGGACGCCCTGGGTTCTCAGGTCTTTGGCCTTGGACTGAGAGTTATACCATCAGCTTCTCTTGTTCTGAGGCCTTTGAACTTGGACTGGGCCATGCTATTGGCATCCTAGGCATCCCAGCTAGCAGACAACAGCCTATTGTAGGACTGCTCAGCCTCCGTAATTGTGTGAGTTAGTCCCCCTAATAAATATTTTCTCATATATCTATATCATCTGTATCTACATCTGTATCTATATCTATTGGTTCTGTCTCTCTCAAGAACCTGAACACTGATTAGAATGTGACTAAGACAATGACAGTTTTATTTTACATGAGTTCTACTCCAAGTGTGTCCTCCTAAGAATATGCCTTGGTTGCTGTAATTGAATTTCTGACTTAATTAGCAGTATAATAAGTTACTTAAGAGTATGTTCTACCAAAGAGATCTAATTTAAATCATAATAGATTATTTTTCATTTAGCCTTGAGACAGTGACCTTTTGTGAACATTTGGTCATTTCTGTATATAATTTGCTGTTATCCACCAGTTATTGATTATACTAGCTGTTGAGGGAACATAAGTATTAGACTTCTGCATTATGAGGCCAAAAGTTGAAAAATTCTTATGAATTGTAAACCATATAACAGTTCAAACTGGGAAAATGGAATATTACAAGTGGCAAAATTTAGTAAGAATAAAAGAGAACATATGTGCTACAATTTTACAAAGAAAAAGTTATATATATGAAATTGCAGTAAATTATCATCATGATGAAAAAGCACTTATACGCATACCTGCACCTGAATATCTTTAGAAAGTAAACAAAGCAAATTATATGACATTCTGCTTTTAGTATAAAATACATGTTTTACGAGCAATTTGCTTGAATAGACACTTAGTATATTGAGAAAATACATGTTCATAATATTCTGGCTTTTAGTGTAGCATATAATCAGTGATGGAGGCAGGAGGCAGAGAAACTCTAGGCAGGCAGGAGTGGGTCCCTGGCAAAACCCCACCTTCAAACCGAAAAGCCTGAAACTCCTGGCCCAAAGTGAGAACTTCTATTCCTGTGTGCCTGCTCTCTCCCAGTTGGTTCTTTCTGGATAATGTCTTTTTCCCAATCAAATGTTGCCATTTGCAAAACTACCTACAACCCACCCCGCCCCTGCATCCTCTGCCTATAAAGACCCCAGACTCAGCCAGTAGAGAGGAGAAGTGTCTGGATGTCAGGGAGAGGCTACTTGAGTTCCGAGATGGTGACTGGATGTTGAAGAGAGGCAACTTGACCTCGGGGAGAGTGACCTGCCCTTCCCATCCCATTTCCAGCTCCCCTCTCTGCTGAGAGCCACTTTCATTGCTCAATAAAATTCTCTGCATTCACCGTGCTTCAGTTCATCTGTGTGAGTTCATTCTTCTTGGGCACCAGACAAGAATTTGGAACCTACCAAGTGTGGGTACTCAAAAAGGCTGTTACATTGGCCCTCTGCTCTTACTGGTGGAGGACAGCCACCTCATGTGATGAAGCAAAGGGCCCACTGAGCTGATAACACACAGACAGCAGAGCTAAGAGCATTGTAAGACACCCTCTAGGGACCTGGGGCTACAGACACCCCACCTGCATGATGCCATAGGGCCTGCATAGAGTTTGCTCTTGCTGGCACTAATGCAGCTGGCTGATTCCTGCACTTGCTTGCCTATGTGCTCCTTCCCACGAGGGATGAAGCACAGCAGATCTGAGTGACCAGAGTTTGCTCTTGCCTCTGCCCTGAAGCAGCTTGTTGGTTCCAGCACTCGTTTGCTCACATGCTCCCTCCCAGGAGGGGTTGAGTGGGTGGGCTGAGTAAATGGGGCACCCCTGTTGGGAGTACTGCGAAGGGGTCCAGAAAATATTCTGCATCATCAGCACACAAAATTATTTACTTTTGAAGCCTTAATAATAAAACTGTAGGTAATAGAAGCTTGAACATCAATACAGAAATAATAATTTAATGTTGTATTATTTGAAATGAAAAAAACGCTTGTGAAAACTGCAGAAATAATCATTCTCAAAAACCTTTCCCTGGGCTGTATCTCAATATCCTTTAAGGTGCTGAAGAAAAATACCACTCGATAACACTTTCCCCTGCCTAATGCAGCTCCATAAAAACATTTCATATTTAATCAATAGTCTTTAATTTCTATGCAATATATTTACTAAACTATTCATTTATTCACTCATTTATCTATAAATTTATTCATGTCCCAATTACCCAGTGAACATCTATCTACCTGTCTAGCAGGATTCTAGTAAATGAGAATACAGCAGAAAGCAAGATATTCAAAGTTACTGTAGTCATGGAATTGTATTTTAGCAGGGAACCAGAAACTAAGTCATGAAATAGAGAAGGTAATTTCAGATATTAAAATGACACTGAAGTAAAAAAAAATGCAGACTTCTCATAAAAGTGATGAAGGAACTGCTTTGGGGTTTTGGGAAAAGCATAAGCCTGAAGCCAATAAAAAGCAGGCTACTTAAGGATTTTGAAAAACAGTGTTCCAGGCAGAGAGAGAACTGCAAGTGAAAAGGTATACAAAGGAACTTGCTGTATTATTTGTTCAAGAAAGACAAAAGAGCTCCATGTGGCTACAGCTTAGGAAGCAAGCCAAGGAATGAAAAACTAAGAGACTGTAGACCATGATAAGGATTTGAGATTGGATTAGAAGTGCAATGAGAAGCCATTGGACAATTTTAAGAACAACAACATGATATTATTTGTAAAATGTATGAATTCAAAGTATTATATATACACAAAAGTGCATACATCACAATTATACAACTTGATAAACTCTTAAATGAAATTTACACCTTAGTAACAAACAGATAACAAAAGAGCATCACCAACATCCAGAAGCCCACCACACCACCAAAAGCAATCATGATTCTCACTTCTATCACCATGGTTTAGTTTTGAATCTTTTTTAACTTTATAAATGGAAAATATCATTTGTGTTTTGCTTCTTTTGCTCAACATTATGTCTATGACATGCATCCATTCTATTGCACGTTCTAGTAGTTTGTTTACAATTTATTTTTCTGTTCTGCTATTGTATTGATTGATGTTTAAATTGCTTCCATTTGGGGGATATTACGAATAATGCAGCTGTGAATATTCTCATGCATGTTCACAGCTAACAAACAATGGCATTTATCTTGGGTATATAGCTGAGACAGGTCATAGGTGTACAAATGTCCATTCTTAGTAAATACTGTCAAAGAATTTTTCAAAGTGAATTACCAATCTATATTCATCAGCAATGTGTGTGAGTTTCAGTCACTCTAAATACTCTCTAGCACATGACATTGTTAAATAAAGTTTTTATTTAACTTCATGCTTCTGGGCATGGTGTGATTTTCTTGATTAAAAAATATTTATTTTATACTTTTATTTTGCATATCTTTTACAATCAAAATATAGGACATTTTCATCACTCCAAGCTTCCCTCAGGTCCCTGTTCAGTTAACCTCTACCCTCTCACAGCCCCAGGAAACCATCAATCTGCTCTTGGTCACAATAGATCACTTTGGCCTCTTTCACAATTTCATATGTGTGAACTCATACTATAGGGACTCTTTTGTGTCTGCTTTTTTTAAATTCTGCATATTTATTCATGTCATGTGTATCATTAGTATTTTTATTTTTATTACAAAGCAATATCCCTATATATTTGTATACCACCATTGATCTACCACCAATGTCAGCCATTTTTTTTTAATCCAATCACTTGTTGATGTAAATTAGAGTGGTTTACAGTTTTGGTTATTATGAATACAGTTACTATGAACATTCATGTGCAAGTCTTTATAAGGATGTATTTTCTTTTCTTTCCGCTCCACCTTGAAATTCAATTAGTGGGCTTCATGCTAAGTATATGTTTAATTATATCAGAAAGCGCTGAACAGTTGGGCAAATTTACACTTCTAAAAGCAATACATGAAAGTTTCACTTTCTTCACATGCTTGTCAACATTCAGAATTGATTGCCATTTCAATTTTAGCTATTCTAATGAATGTGTGGTGTTAATGGTATCTTTAAAAGGACAGATGTTTTAACTTTGATGACATTTTTTTCTTCTTAAATTGGTACTTTATACATAGAAATATTTGCTTACCTATATATTGAAAAGATAGGCCAGGCACAGTGACTCATGCCTGTAATTCTGACACTTTGGGAGGTCAAGGTGGGCGGATCATTATATCAGGAGTTTGAGACCAGCCTGACCAACATGGTGAAACCCTGTCTCTACCAAAAAACACAAAATATTAGCCGAGCGTGGTGGCATATGCCTGTAGTCCCAGCTACTCAGGAGGCTGACGCAGGAGAATCGCTTGAACCCAGGAGGCAGAGGTTTCAGTGAGCCGAGATGGCACCACTGCACTCCAGCCTAGGCAAAAGAGCAGGATTCTGTCTCAAAAAAAAAAAAAAAAAAAAAAAGGTTCTTACATGTTTTCTTCTAGATCTTTATAGTTTTAGCTTTGACCTGTGAGTCTATGATCCTTTTTATGTTAAATTTACTGTAGAGAGTCTGGTCAAGGTTCACTTCTTTTCATATGTATATTCTGGAGTATCAGCACCATTTGTTGAAAAGATTATTTTTTCCTGTTGAATTATCTTGGTACTAAAAAAAAGCTAATTGAACACATATGTGTGTGAATGTATTTCTGGACATTCTCTTCTGTCTTACTATTTGATATGTCTCTCCCTTACAGCAATATCAGTCTGTGTTAATTATTGATGTTTTACAAAAAGTTTAGAAAACGAGTAGTGTGGCCGGGTGTGGTGGCTCATGCCTGTAATCCCAGCACTTTGGGAAACCGAGGCAGGCGGATTGCCTGAGCTCAGGAGTTCGAAACCGGCCTGGGCAACACGGTGAAACCCCGTCTCTGCTAAAAAATACAAATAAAATAGCCCGGTGTGGCGGCGGGTGCTTGTAGTCCCAGCTATTCAGGAGGCTGAGGCAGGAGAATTGCTTGAACCCGGCAGGCTTGCAGTGAGCCGAGATCGCACTACTGCACTCCAGCCTGGGCAACAGAGCAAGACTGTGTCTCAAAAAAAAAAAAAAAAAAATTGGTAAGTCTAAGTCCTTTAATTTTCCGTATAAATGTTTAGAATCAGTGTATCAGTAATTGAGGAAAAACCAGCCTACTTGGATTTTGATTGGGATAACACTGAATGTATACATCAATTTTGGAAGAATTGATCTGAACAATATTGAGTCATCCAATTGATAAATGAAGTATATCAGTTCAACTTTTTTTAGTTCTTCATCTCTCTCATTATTATTTTCTAGTTAACAGTGCACAGGCGTTTCGTATATTTTGTTAAATTTATCCCTAAATAGTTCATGATTTTGATATTCCTGAAAATGGAATTGGGCCGTGCATGGTGGCTCACGTCTGTAATCCCAACACTTTGGGAATCCAAGGTGGGCGGATCACTTGAGGTCAGGAGTTTGAGGCCACCCTGGCCAACATGGCGAAACACCATCTCCACTAAAAATACAAAAAATTAGACAGGCATGGTAGTACACACCTGTAATCCTTTGGGAGGCTGAGGCAGGAGAATCGCTTGAATCCAGTAGATGGAGGTTGCAGTGAGCTGAGATTGTGCCACTGCTCTCCAACCTGGGTGGCAGTGAGCTGAGATTGTGCCACTGCTCTCCAACCTGGGTGACAGAGTGAGACTCTGTCTCCAAAGGAAAAAAAAAGAGAGAAAATGAAATTGATAGTTAATAGAACTAATGAGAAAGAATATCTTTGACTTTTGTACTTAGTCTTCACTAGCAAGTTCATCATTAGGTGTAGGTTTTTTGAATGTACCCCTTATCACATTAAGTAAATTCTCTGTTATTCTTAGTTTGGCTGGGATGTTTTATAATGAATGGGCATTGAATTTTGTCAGATGATTTTTCTGCATATAAGAAATCATTTCATTTAATTATGCCTGCTTTTATTGATATAAAGTTTTTTTCCATTATATTCTGGGGTTTTTTTTCCTTTTAATGTGTATAGGATCTGGAGTTACATCTTTTAAAAAAATTCTAATATTGATTATTTGTGCCTCTCTTTTTTTATGATCAACTTAGATTTTTATTGATTTTGTTTTTCTTTTAATAAAAGCATCTTTTGTGGTCATTACATTCTCTATTGTTTTGTCTACATCCTTAATTTCAAATTTTATCTGTTATGTCTTTGTTTTTACTTAGTTTGACTTTAATATTTTACTTTTAATTTTTTAAATTTTTTTTTGCTTTGAAAATGTTTCTTAAGGTGGAAGATCACAGATTATGTGTGTATATGTGTGTGTGTTTATATATATATATTCCACCTTAAGAAACTTAGACTGATTTAGTTCTATCTTCACCTGATGCTATATATATATTATATATGTATATATACACACACATATATAATATGAATATATATCTTTAGTAGTATCACACAAATCCTGATATGTTGTGCCTCTCATTTTTATTTCAAAAATTTTTTCTCTTATTTATTTTTTTCCAACAATGCATTATTTAGAAATGAGTTGATTAATTTCTATATATTTGAGGATTTTACAGCTATCTTACTGTTATTAAATTCTAAGCCAATTCTATTTTGGTCAAAGAATGTACTCTGTATTATGTCAATCCTTCGAAATTTATAGAGACTCATTATATGGTCCAGCATATGGTCTATATTGGTGAAAATTCCACATACATGTGAAAATAATGTGTATTTTGTTGTATTGGATAGAGTGTTCTACAAATGTCAATTAGGGAAAGTTTTCTTTTCTTTTTTTCTTTTCTTTTTTTTTTTTTTTTGAGGCAGAGTTTTGTTCTTGTTGCCCAGACTGGAGTGCAGTGGCACTATCTTGGCTTACTGCAACCTCCACCTCCCAGGTTCAAGTGATTCCCTTGCCTCAGCCTTCAGATTAGCTGGGATTACAGGCACGCACCGCCACGCCCAGCTAATTTTTTTTGTATTTTAAGTAGAGACGGGGTTTCGCCATGTTGACCAGGCTGGTCTCGAACTCCTGACCCGCCTCAGCCTCCCTAAGTGCTGGGTTTACAGGTTTGAGCCACCACACCTGGCCTAGGCAAAGTTTTCTATTACCACTTTGCTGGAGATTCAAACTTGTTTTCTTAACACTTCTTGTAATAATCATGTGGCATTTGTACTCTATTTTATTAATGTAGTGAATGATGTTGATTGATATACAAATGCTATTCTAATGTTGCATCCTACGACTATACCTAATTTAATGATAATGTAATGGCTTTTAAATATAGTGCTGTATTTGATTGTTTCATATCTTATCTAGGACTTTTACCTCTTATTTTCATGAGAGAATAGCCTTTAATTTTTTTTTTTTCTTGTAAAGTTGTTCTCACATATTTTGGTATCAAAGTAATTCTCCCTTCAGAAAACAAGTTGGGACATGGTCTCTCTTTTTCTTTCCTCTGAAAAATGTTTGCATTAGACTGATTTTAGTCCTACCTTCACCTGAAGCTATATATGCCTGTAGTTTTTTGTGTGAGAAAGTTTTTCATTATAGATTCCATTTCTATACAAAGTGTTCCTACAAATAAATAAGAGGGAGACAATTCAATTTTTACAAAATAGACAACTTTTTTAGCAGAAACTTGACAAAGGATAATCATAAAACCAAAAACTGGTCAAAGTGTCCAACTTCATTATTCATCTGGGAAATGATAATTAAACCCACAATGTAATGAATTACATACCACCGGAATGGCCAAAACAAAAATCACTGAAAATGCCTTAAAGATATGAAGCAACAGCTGGGCGCGGTGACTCACACCTGTAATCCCAGCAGTTTGGGAGGCCAAGGCAGGTGGATTACGAGGTCAGGAGATCGAGACCTTCCTGGCTAACACAGTGAAACCTCATCTCTACTAAAAATACAAGAATATTAGCCGGGCGTGGTGGTGGGCGCCTGTAGTCCCAGCTACTCGGGAGGCTGAGGCAGGAGAATGGTGTGAACCCAGGAGATGGAGCTTGCAGTGAGCAGAGATTCGGCCACTGCACTCCAGCCTGGGCAACAGAGCGATACTCCGTCTCAAAAAGAAAAGAAAAAAAAGATATGAAACAACTAGGCATTCATAGAGTACACATTACCAAAAAGGATACCCTAAATCTTAATTAATACAAAGAAAGATACACAATCACATTAGTTATCTGGGAAATTAAATTAAAACCACAATAAGATACCATTACATACCACATACATATGAAAGATCTAAAGGCAAACGACAAAAAATATTGCTGAAGATGTGGAACAACAGGAGCACACACATGATCTGTGAGTATAAGTGAGATGATTCCATTTTCTGGGGTAAATAGCCGGGGTTTGTTGCCTCATGCCAAGAAAATTACGGACAGGGACACACATGAGCAGTGAGTTTAGGAGCAGAAAATTTAATAGTCAGAAGAAGAGAGAGAGAGAAAGCTTTCTCATGTTGAGAAAGCAGGTTGCCCAAGAGAGGGTTTCTGGGTTTGGGGTGGAACACAACTGATTTTGCAGAGAGGCCTGAGGAGGTGGTGACTGATTTTCATATGGCCCAGGGGGTTGGTTTGACCAGGTGTGCCATTTACATAGCCCAGGAAAAGTCTGGCCCTCCCATCCTAATCTTTTATTATGCAAATGTGGCTTCTACCTGAAAGGGAGGGTGGACAGGTCCCATTCCTTCTTGAAGGGGTCATCTTGTCTCAGAAAATTGTGGAATCAAAGGCCTTACCCATGCACGTGAGCTTCTCCAACCCAATTCTAGTCTAACTGGATTTCCTATGTTTATTCTCTCATGCAGAAATTTTAGCAGGAAAATTGACCTTATGTAATCTTCCCTTCACTACCTTACAAACCATTTCCTCCACTGCTTGCAAAGTAAAGTAGTTAATTCGAATTTGAAAGAGAAATGTGGCAAAGTGCTTAAATCCCCATCTCCTTGTAATCCTGACTTTTTTTTTTTTTTTTTTAGACAGAGAATTTCTCTGTCACCCAGGCTGGAGTGCAGTGGCACGATCTTGGCTCACTGCAACCTCTGTCTCTGGGTTCAAGTGATTCTCCTGCCTCAGCCTCCTGAGTAGCTGGGATTACAGGCGCGTGCTATCATGCCCGGCTAATTTTTCGTAATTTTTTTTTTTTTTTAACAGAGACCGAGCTTTCACTGTGTTAGCTAGGAAGGTCTCGATCTCTTGACATCGTGATCTGCCTGCCTTGGCCTCCCAACGTGCTGGCATTACAGGCGTGAGCCACTGCGCCCAACCGGTTTTTCTATTCTATATCTATAGTCAAGATCATTTTTCTAAGCTCCTGAACAAAGAATTGAGTATCAACAGAGAATGCCTATTTAACATATCTCCCCTACTGACAGCTCAAAATTAACAAGAGTAAGATTATGAATTTACTTTAATTAGGCTTTTATCCCCATCATCCCACTTAACTTAAGGTCAATTCATCCTAGTTTAGAAGGGACTCAAAGTTAATGTGGCAAGCAGAGCTCTTTATTTTGCTATCCCTTCATTTAGTGTCTACCATTTCGTTAAATTGTACCAAGGTTTCTTCAATTTTGTAAGCCAAAGAGCTAGAAATTGTCTTTGCTTTTTGTGGTATGCAAAATTCAATTCAATCCATTAGTCCTTCCCGTTCTACTTTCAAAATCTGTCTTAGCTTAGCCTGCCATAAAAAACAGACTGGTTGGCTCAAATAACATAAATGTGTTTTCTCACAATTCTGGAAGTTAGAAGTTCAAGATCAAGGTGCCAACGAGGATGGTTTCTTGTGAAGGCTCTCTTCCTTCCTTATAGATGGCTGCCTTCTTGCTCTGTACTTATATGTCAGAGAGCTCTCTAGTGACTCTTCTTTTTTTATTTGTATAAATTGAAGGAGTACAAATGCAATATGTTTGATGGAACTATTGCATAGTGGTAAAGTCTGTGTTTTTAATGTATCCATCAACCAAATAATGTATATTAGGTCCCTTAAGTAATTTCTCATCATCCACCTCATTCCCTTCCCCTCCATCCTTCTGAGCCTCCATTTTCTACCATTCCACACTCTATGCAAATATGTTCACATTATTTAGCTCCCGTTTATAATGAGAGCATGCACTATTTGTCTTTCTGTTTCTGAGTTGTTTCACTCAAGATAATAACCTCCAATTCCGTCTATGTTGCTGCAAAAGACATTATTTCATTCTTTTGTATGGCCGAGTAGTATTCCATTGTGTATACATGCCATATTTTATTTATCCAATCATTTATTGATGGACACTTAGATTGATTCTATATATTTGCTGTAGTGAATAGTGCTGCAATAAGCATGTAAGTTCAGGTACCTTTTTTATATGATTTTCCTTTGGCTGGATACCCAGTAGTAGGATTGCTGGATCAAATGGTAGTTCTGTTTTTAGTTCTTTGAGAAATCTCCATACTGTTTTCCATAGAGGTTGTACTAGTCCTCAAAAGCACAAGCAACAAAAGCAGACAATGAGACAATTAAACTAAAAATCTTCTGCACAGCAAAAGAAATAGTCAACAGAGTGAACAGAAAACTTGAAGAACAGGGAAAGATATTTGCAAACTATGTGTCTGGCGGGGGACTGAATATCCAGAATTTACAAGGAACTCAAGCAACTCAGTAACAACAACAAAAAACACATATTCTCATTAAAAAGTGGGTGAATGACATGAATATACATTTTTCAAAAGAAGACATATAAATGCCCAATAAGCATATGAAAAAATGCTCAATATCACTAATAATCAGATAAATGCAAATTGAAACCACAATGAAATATCATCTTACGCCAGTCAGAATAGTTACTATTAAAAAAACAAAAAATTACAGACGTTAGCAAGGATACAGAGAAGGAGGAATGCTTACACACTAGTGTCTCTTCTTAGAAGGGTGCTTTTCCCATAATAAGAGTCCCACACTCATAACCTCATTGAAATTTATTTATCTGCCAAAGGCCCCATCTCCAAGTAGTATCACGTTAGCGATTAGGCTTCAACATGTGAATTTTGGGGAGATATAATTCAGCCCATAACAAAGATCAACCCAAATGTAAATACAGTTATTGATGGGAAACATTTATATTAATTATTTATATATGTTATAAAATGAGCACAAAAAGAGTCAGGCTAGAGGGGGTTAGAGAAGAGAAGAGTAAATTTTCCATTGACAATATTCAACACAAACTTTTCATGCTTGGCAAAAACCTCACTCCAAGAGAGCAGTATTGCTTGCAATTAAATGTCTCCTTTGGCTAAACTCAGGTAGAGACAACTGTGTACCTTTTGCTAGCTGCATGCTACTTTTTCCCCCACTTTATATAACCATCTAAAAACACATCATTTTTAATATAATACATTAAATAACACTTTTTAAATTATATTTCTGTTTTGTTTCTGTGTTTTAGAGATGGGATCTTGCTACATTGCCCAGGCTGGAGTGCAGTGGCTATTCACAGGTGCAATCATAGCAGACTACAGCATCAAACTACTGAGCTCAAGCAATCCTTGTGACTCAACCAAAATAGCGGAAACTACAGGTGTGTACCACTGCACCTGACTCTGACTGCTTATAAGTACCCTTTTGTATATCACATCCATGATTTTTGTGACAACCATATGACCTCTACATATTGTGTCTGTATAGAAATCAAAATTCTTTATATATTTTTTATTTTGGTAAGAACACTTAACATGAGATTTATCTTTTTAACATATTGTTAAGTGTACAATACAGTTTTGATAACTGTAGGCACAATGTTATACAGCAAATCTCTAGAAGTTATTCATCTGACATAACTGAAACTTTATACCTATTGAATAGCAACTCCCCATTTTCCTCTCCCCCCAGCCCTGGCCCCAAAATTCTAGTTCTTGCTTCCATGAGTTTGACTATTTTAGATATCTCATAAAAGTAAAATAATGCTGTATTTGTCTTTCTGTGAATGACTTATTTTACTTACAATAATGTCATTTCTTCAAAGAAGACATATAAATGGTCAACAGGTATATGAAAAGATTCTCAATGTTACTAGTTATTGGAAAATGCAAATCAAAGCCCTGATGAGATTCACTTCACCCCTGTTAGGATGTCTATTATAAAAAACAAGACAGCAAGTGTTGGTGAAGTTATGGAGAAATTGGAGCTTTTGTACACTGTTGGTGGGAATGCAAAATGGTACAGCCATTATGGAAAACAGTATAGAGGTTCCACAAAAAAATTAAAATTAGAACTAACATATGATTTAGCAATCCACTTCTGGCTATTCATCCAAAAAAATTGAAATCAGGATCTCAAAGAGATATTAACACTCCCATATTCATTGAGACATTATTCACAATCACCAAAATGTGGAAACAACATAAATGTCCATTAATATATAAATGGATTAATAAAATGCATATACATGCAATGGAATGCTATTTGGCCTTAAAAAGAAGGAAATACTGCAATATGTGACAATGTGACTGAACCTAAATGAAAACAACATTCTTTTATAAAACATGTACAATTTAATACATTATTTCTCTAATCAAAATCATCCAAAAGTTTCCCATCAAATTTTTATTAAAATTTAAATTTTTTTTTTTTTTTTTTTTTTTTTTGAGACGAAGTCTCACTCGTCTCCCAGTCTGGAGGGCAGTGGCACAATTTCGGCTCACTGCAACCTCTGCCTCCTGGGTTCAAGTGATTCTCCTGCCTCAGCCTCCTGAGTAGCTGGGATTACAGGTACCTGCCACCATGCCCGGATAATTTTTGTATTTTTAGTACAAGCCCAGGTACTTTTTGTATTTTAAGTAGAGACAGGGTTTCACCGTGTTGGCCAGGCTGGTCTCAAACTCCTGACCTCGTGATCCGCCCACCTCAGCTTCCCAAAGTGCTGGGATTACAGGCATGAGCCACCGCGCCCAGCCCAAAATTTAAATTCTTAAGCACAGCCCGCAAAGGCCTACATAATTTTGACTTTAACCAGTCTCAAATGTGATTTTTTAGTAATCATCCCTTGATTAGTACCAGTTCCCGTTTTATGCTTTTCTTCAAAACAATAAAACTGTTAATCCTCCAAGAACTGTTTGTTTTTTCCTAGTCCTCAAATGCTCTTCCAAGTCTTCAATTAATTAGCTCCTCACTTATGTGAGGTGCTCTTCCATCTTTATCAACTCTTAGAGACAATTCCTAACCAAATTAAACAGCCCACTGCACCCTATTTCTTCCCCTCCACACAATAGAACATTTTGAAAATTCTTGCAAGAATGAAACTCAGGAAGACCTGAAGCTTAGTCTTACCGGGACATATTTATTTGGTAAGTTAACCCCCCCTCACACACACAGGTCTCATCGCTACCATTTATTTGCTTACTTCCCGTCTTTCCTACTAGAATGGAAACTCCACAGGGACTCTATTTGTTCTTGAATTTCCAGTTGTTATAAAGCTTTTCAGCATAAGTAGATGTTTGGTAAATATTTATAGAATAAAAGAGCATCTGAAACTGAAGAAAAATCTACTTTTTTCCTTATATTTCACGTTTTGGTGAATGGTACCTTCACCCACCCAGGAAGTCACACCAAAAACTTTGGGTCATCCTTGATTCTTTCTTTTCCCTTTCCTACTACAGCTAATCGGACCTCTCAACTTATTGATTCTACCTCACTAACATAGCTTAAGTTTGCTTTTTCTTTCCATTACTATTTTCACTACAATTTTATGCAAAACATGAAGGATAGGTGGGTTTTTTTTTCCAAGAACAACTTATGTGCATACAATGGATATTTTCTTTTTGAATAAAATGATTGAAGGAAAGAAATATGTTATCTGATTTTTGAAACAAATGTTATGTTTTATTAAGTAATCTAAAGACTTCATACTTTAGATGTTAAGTTCAATTTAATGGAATATTCAATTTAATGGAGTAGTCTGGGACCCATCTCATTCCATTATAATGAAATTTTTTTAAATGCAAGTTAAATTTCCTTCAGTATACATATATGCATACATATATTGAATAGAGGTTAAAACAACAGGAGATAAAATATTCATTTTCCATACATTGTGAATTAAGACAGCAGAGCTGTATTTAAGATGACATAAAATTATTTACTGAGTATCAAGTTTTATTCAAAATGTGTAATGCTAAGTAAACAAAGAGAAATCTGCCTTACTAGACATTATTTTCCAAGTAGAAACAAAGGATAAAGTACTATAGAGATATTTGATAGATTATTTGTTTAACGGCTTTCTGGAGGTATAATTGATACACAAAGAAACACACATACTTAATGTGTACAATTTAAATAATTTAGACATATGCAAACATCCTTGTTATCATCATCACAATCAAGATGAAAGACGGCCAGGTGCAGTGGCTCACGCCTGTAATCCTAACACTCTGGGACGCCAGGGCGGGCAGATCACCTGAGGTCAGGAGTTCGAGACCAGCCTGGCCAACATGGTGAAACCCTGTCTCTACTAAAAATACAAAAATTAGCCAGGCATGGTGGTGTGTGCCTGTAATGCCAGCTCCTCAGGAGGCTTAGGCAGGAGAATTGCTTGAACCCAGGAGGCGGAGGTTGCAGTGAGCCGAGATGGAGATCGCACCACTGCACTCCAACCTGGGAGACAGAGCGAGACTCCGTCTCAAAAAAAATAAAATAAAATAAAATTAAAGACATACCCAATACCTCCCAAAGTTTCCTTGCATCACTTTGTTCTTGCTTTGGTTTAATAAATGGCATAGAATTTAGTGATTTTTAAATTCAGGGCAGCACATTTCATTTGGGGTTGAGACTGTTAGAGAAAAACTTCACAAATGAGGAAGGATTTAAACAAGGCTTTTAAATGGAACTTATAATTTTAAAAAATAGAGAAGAAAAAATAACTCACATACAATGAAAGAATGTAGGCAAATGGGTGAAGATGGGAATGAGGACCTACGTATTTAAAGGAAGTGAAAAGAGCAATTTTATTGAAGTAGGTGGACAGAGATTGATAATGTGATAAAACTCAGTAAAGGACAGATTGTGAGGAATTCTGACTGCCCAGATAATGAATCAGAAATTTCATTCTATCAGCAAAGGAGAGTGAATGAACACGTGTAATTACCCACCTAGAAAAAATATTTTAGGAAGATAATGAGACTATGGTGTGTATTATGGAATGGAGATTGAAAGAAAGCAGCAAATTAAGTAGTTAACTCTTATAGCTCAAGGGATTGCTAACTGCACATTGTGAGGATGAATGGCATATACTTTTTTTAAGGGAAAATTATCTACAAAGAAAAGGTATCCAAAAATATATAGGAAGTGTAAGATAATAAATGATAGTTTTTTTCTATTCACCTAGAGGTCTAAAGCAAATATTCCTGATTGGAGGATGGCTCTACTTCATGCAGTGATTGAAGGACTAGGATCCTTCTATCTTGTGGCTCCTCTATCTGCTAGGGCTTTGCTTACATACATTAACCCAGTAGAAGAGAACGGATAATGTGGAGAAGACACAGCCAATTAAAAAGCTGTGGTCCACAAATAGCCCACATCCCTTTGCTGGAACTCAGTCTTACAGCTAACTTCAAAGTCTTCTCCAAAATATGATTTAGTTTTGTACCCTGGAATAAAGAAGATGACTTAGTTTTATGAATATTTAGTAGGCTTTGCCATAGTTGCCTCCTTTTGTTATCCCTTTGAAATGCTCTTACTGTATTTATAACTCCTACTCCCAAGAAAGAGAAAAATTCCAAACTAGACATGTCATCCCAATCAAAATCGAGGTATGGAGGATATATCATGCCCTCTTTCAGATGTGGATGTGATTCTCTAAGTTCTGGACAAATAGAAAATGAACATGCAAGATATATTTCACTATCTTCAAACTCAATATCCAACAGCAGGTAGTGAGAGAAAAGGACAAAAAAACTTACATTGGGAAAATGGAAGAGTGAGAAATATACAAAGTTACTGGTTGAAACCAACCCAACGGTTCCATAAACAGTTCTTTTGGATAAAGAAAGAAATGGACCCTTCTGATCTTAAAGTTTGAAACTTATGTTTGTTTTATCTGAGTTCCTTCCTCAGAAAAGGACTCCCAAGCCTTTCAAAAAGTCTCAATGAACTGAAACTCACCACATCAATACACACAGACAGTGAGATGCCAGATACCTCATTTCGTTTTCTTTTCTTTTCTTTTTTTTTTTTTTTTTGAGACGGAGTCTCACTATGTCACCCAAGCTGGAGTGCAGCAGTGCCATCTTGGTTCACTGCAAGCTCCGCCTCCCAGGTTCATGCCATTCTCCTGCCCTCAGCCTCCTGAGTAGCTGGCACTACAGGTGCCTGCCATCACGCCTGGCTAATATTTTTGGATTTTTAGTAGAGATGGGGTTTCACCATGTTAGCCAAGATGGTCTCGATCTCCTGACCTCGTGATCTGCCCACCTCAGCCTCCCAAAGTGCTGGGATTACAGGCGTGAGCCACTGCGTCTGGCCCCTCATTTTGTTTTCTTATCCCTTCTGAGTTCCTGTTTTCCAAGTTGTTACATTTCTTCTCTGCTATATAAACTGCTAACTTTAGTCAGTAAGGGAGATGGATTTGAGACTGATCTCCCATGTCATTGACTGCAGCACCCAATTAAAGCCTTCTTCCTTGGCAATACTCATCATCTCAGTCATTGGTTTTCTGTGTGGCAAGTAGTAGGACCTAAACTAAACCACTGGTGTTTCCATAACATGGTGCATACCAAGATGACAACATATGAGACAGGTATTATAAAAAATCCCTGACATGGGAAAGTCTGATTAGATTCTGAGTCTGATTTCTATAAGGAAATATTTACTTTTAGCTTTCATGGCCATATCTTCGATGGGCTTTGGAAAGTTTACCCTCCTGGAGTGATGCAATTTTGCAGGCCACTTCAGTATATGACAAATGTGGCTGCGCGTGATGGCTCACACCTGTAATCCCAACAGTTTGGGAGGCCAAGGTGGGAGGATCACTTGAGGCCAGGAGTTTGAGACCAGCCTGGGTAACATAGCAAGACCCTGCTACAAAAAATTGAAAATTAGCTGGTCATGGTGGTATGCATGTGCAATTCCAGCTACTCAGGAGGCTGAGGCAAGAAGACTGCTTGAGCCCAGAAGTTCAAGGTTACAGTGATCTATGTACCACTGCACTCCAGACTGGGCAACCATGAGACCTTGTCTACAAGTTTATAGTGTAGTGTAAAGTTTGGTATATTTGTCAATTATATTTCCCAGAAATTTATTAGAATTCTAATTTGCCTCATATTTAAAAAAACAAAGTTTTTTCGTCTCTGTACTATGTATATTTCATTCTATTTCTGCTTGAAAACTGATTCTTGAATAGGCTAATGTCTTATTTTCTAATACTGTGTTAAGAACAGCAAACAACAGAAAACACCCTAATGCTCTGGCTATTTCCAACAAAACCCTTTCCAGACTCTGTAGACAAGTGTTCTAAATTCACTTATACAAGTTGCAGATTTTACATCTGGATTTTTTTAATGAGGCATGTTTAAAGTGTATGCATATGGCTTAAGTGATTAGATAATCTGAAATAGTTAATCATTCTAAATCTGAGGTCCTTGGAAAGAAGCTCTACATGGCTCTAGAGATAAACGTGAAACTCCTGAGATTAGGGGGGAGAAAAGCTTCCTTCCTTTAGTAGATTTGTGAATAAAAGAGATTTCAATATTAAATGAGAGAAACCATATGCATAACCAAAATAAATTTCTCAGGATCACATATGCTTCTTTTTGTCTTCCAGCAAAAGAAAAAGTGTTTGGTACCCACTATTTCTTTTCTTGAGAGCTGAAAATCTTCAGTAAAGCACAAAGATCAATTCTAGAAAGAGTAAAGTCCAAATGAATAATACGATACAGAACAGAAGCAGGTGCGTGTGAAAATAAAACACAATTTCATAACTGAATGAAAATCATATACTTTAGCATCATGATGACAACTCTATTTTGCAGCCATAATTGTTAGTCCTGTAAAAGCAGAGGCAATCTTTATTCAGCATGTTCCTTGTGAGTGTGCATGCATACATGTGCATGTGTGAGGAGGAGAAAGGTTATCAGAACTTTATTATACTTTTTAATATATTAATTATAAATGCATATATATCCTTGATATATTTACTGTCTATTCATATTTATATGCTTATATTACATAATATTACACACACACACACATATATATATTTAAATGTTATTACCTAGTAATAAAATTTTGATTCTGTTTCCATGGAAGATGTATCAAATCTGTAAAATGTGAGGAAAAATTGGATTACTTGGAATTGATAAAAATTTGTGCTTTTTAGTTAAAAATCTTGGCTCTCATTTTCTCCTATGAACAATGTTTATTTAATGAAAGATTTACCATAAAATAATTATGTTAGTATACAGAAGTCCCAAGTAGGTTTCTGTGGAGAAAGGGATAATTATATAATTAAAATGAGTAATAGTTCAGGGCTTTTCATATTTTCTACTTGATAAATAAAATTAAAATTCTTCAGTCCAAAGTATAATGCTATTTTTATTGCTTAAAACAAAATGTCTAAAACCCATAAATTTCTACTTATACATACTGATGTTTTATTTTTTTATTTTTTATTATACTTTAAGTTCTAGGGTACATGTGCACCATGTACAGGTTTGTTACATATGTATACATGTGCCATGTTGGTGTGCTGCACCCATTAACTCATCATTTACATTAGGGATATCTCCTAATGCTATCCTTCCTCCCTCCCCCCCACTCCACAACAGGCCCCAAAACCAGTCATTTATTTGGTTATACACACACATTATATATATATATATATACACACACACACACACACACACATATACATATGCAGACATATACCTGTAAATATATTCAAGGCAAATTTTATTCTTAAAAAAATGGTTTGACTGGACATGTTGGCTCACGCCTGTAATCCCAGCACTTTGGGAGGCCGAGGCGGGTGGATCACGAGGTCAGGAGTTCGAGACCATCCTGGCTAACATGGTGAAATCCTGTCTCTACTAAAAATACAAAAAGTTAGCCAGCCGTGGTGGTGATGGGCGCCTGTAGTCCCAGCTACATGGGAAGCTGAGGCAGGAGAATGGCGTGAAGCATGCAGTGAGCGGAGATCACGCCACTGCACTCCAGCCTGGGCGACAAGCAAAACTCTGTCTCAAATAAATAAATAAATAAAGGTTTAATCCATCTTCCCAAAGTGAGAAATGTATATCCCTGTTTTCCCGCTTGAATGTTGCCTTTTCCAAAACCAGTCACATCCTGCCCCCGCCCCCATCCTGTGCCCATAAAAACCTCAAGTTCTGCTGGCAGAGAGGAGAAACACCTGGATGTCCGAGACTGTGGCTGGACATCAGAGAGAAGCAGCTTGACTTCAAAGGGTCTGCTTGATGGTGTAGCTTTGGAGAGAAGTCGGCCAGGGATGGCTGGACTCCAGGGGAAAATTACCTTACAGGTCTGTCCCCTTTTCAACTCCCCTTCCCATCGACAGTCACTTTCAACAACAATAAAATCCCCCGCATTTACCATCTTCAATTCACTTGTGTGACCTCATTCCTCCTGGACGCTGGTCAAGAACTCAGGAGCCACAAGTACAGGTGCCAAAGACTGTCACACAGACCCTCCACTGAGCTGTGAACACTTAAGCTGTCCGTGGATAGCAAAGCTAAAAGGGCACTGTAACACTTCCTCTGGGGCTTCCGGGGTTGCAGGCACCCTCCCCTAGATGCTGCTGCAGGGCCAGTGCAGAGTTTGCTCTTGCGAGTGCCCAAAAGCACTGGCCCTGGCTCCTGTACCCACTCACCTGCGCTCACCCTCCCATGAGGGGTGGACCAGTGAGTTAGTGGAGTTTCTCCCTGCAGGCGCCCATGTACTCCAGTTCCCATCCATTAAGGGGTCAGGGAAATATCCTGCTTCTCATGTACGTATTTATTTCTGAGTGGTATAAGCCTTCAGTGCTTTTCTTTCATATAGTTGCAGGAGTTTTCCATATCCCTCACCTCTAGACAGCGTAGTATGAGGAATCACTCGAGGAAATCACCCAAGTTTCATACACATTGCTTTTTGCCTCTGTTGTAGATCAGCAACCTTATTTCTTCATCATAATTTGGATCAGTTATTCCAACTAACACTTTAACTTTTCCCCCATCCATCTTTGGGTTTGTTTTTTTTTTTTCATTTTTTTCTCTTTTCTCTCCCTATTATTTATTTTCTTTACGTTGCCTGATTACCCAATGATATTAAGAGGCTGAAATTGTCAGGTGTCAATCATTTACAGCTTAAAAGGAATATTATTATATTCCACAGTGGAAACATTCATTTTAGGATTCTCAGATGAGAGTCCAGACATACAAAGATCTAAAGTAAAACTGAGTGAGTCATTGGTTTTAATCTGAAAGGCACCATCTCTTGCTATTTAATACTTATCTCGTAAATGCTGGCTAGAAACAATGATATATTATGCACCGATTTAGATCTTACCCAGCATCCTGTAAGACAATGCAGTAGTATCTCTTTTAAGTCCCTTATCACCAAAAGCCTCTGCTATAAATTGCTGTTTATACTGACTTCAGGCCATCTTTTCTTACAAGCAAAGTGAACTACTAAATGGGCCATTTGCAATTTTGTCCACTGGAAAGATTTCACCTTTTGATAGCATCCTTCTGGGCCGTCTCTATCTAACATAACATGATCATCAACATTTGACATAGGTCAGCAAATGATGCAGAACCATGTATAATCTAAGCTCAAATATTTTCCTCAGTTCATTGATGATAGAAAACTCCACATAAAACCAGAAGCATAGGTTAAGGAGGGATGCCAATGAGGCAGGAGTAAGCATTCCCAGAGTTTGAATCATCCTGCTCATATTACTAGATACTGGAGCACTCCTGACTAAATAACTGATTTCAGCAAATCAGAAACAAATATTTAGTTTATATTTGGTAATACCATTTACGTCATTTACGTGGTCTCCTGCTGTTCTATTGTCAGGGAAACAAAATCCACCACAGTTTCACATAGAAAGGCTGAACCCTCTTCATGATTATATGTGTGTATATATACACTATATACTCATATATATATATGTGTGTGTATATATATGTGCCTTTTTAGAAAAGCGTATGATTTGCTTATGAAGCCTGGGCATAGTTTCCATACATCTAACATCGTTATTTTAGGTAATATTGAATCTGCTTGGACATAATGCCCAAATGAAAGGTCTGCTTCTAGTGCATCTGCTTGGATAGATTTAACTCAAAGCATCCTTTATATTAACTCAGCATAGATCAAGTAGTACCCTCAAATGTTGTTGAATTCAAAATCAAAGAATTCCTAAGTATTATTGTGTTTTCTCCTTAGCATTAGAAGGTGTAATCTGTGCTCTACTTTGGAGGGAATATTTTAACTTGGTCCAGACAACTGGACTCAGAAGTGTTAGGATGTTTTTTTCATTGGGTTTAATCTCTCTTTGTCTCTCACCCTGGCTAGCATGTGCCTTACAAAAGTGCGTGAGATTTCTACTAACTCTTTCAGTTCTGTCAGTATGATGTCATAATGTAGCTGAACTGTGTGATAATGAAATGTTCAAGATTAAATTTGAGTTTAGATTCTATAGCCATAATGCAAGATGTCTGTCCTTTGTAGGTGATGACAAATAGCCTCTATTTTTTGTTTTTGCTTTTACAGCTCATTTCGTTTGTTTTTAAATCAATAACTGTGACAAGATGTCAGGAACTACACAGATTGACTCCAGTAAGGAAGCCCCATATGGAGGTGATAGAGGCAGGAGGCAGAGAAACTCTAGGCAGACAGGGGTAGGTCCCTGGCGAAACCCCACCTTCAAGCCAAAAAGTCTGAAACCCATGACCCAAAGTGAGAACTTTTATCCTGGTTTGCCTGCTGTCTCCTGATTGGTTCTTTCCAGATAATATCTTTTTATCAATTGAATGCTGCCTTTTCCAAAACTACCTATGGTCCACCCCATCCCCCATCCTGTGCCTATAAAGACCCCAGACTCATCTGGTAGAGGGGAGAAGTGACTGGATGTCGGGTAGAGGTGATCTGACTTCAGAGGTGATGGCTGGGCATCAGAGAGAGGAAACTTGACTTTGGAGGAGAGAGAGGCAGAAATGATTTGACTTCAGGAGAGAGCCATTTGCCCTTCCCATCCACTTTCCAGATCCTCTCTCCACTGACAGCCACTTTCATCACTCAATAATATTCTCCGCTTTCACCATCCTTCAATTTGTCTGCGTGACCTCATTCTTCTTGGGCACCAGACAAGAATTTGGGGCCCACCAAATGCAGATACCCAAAAAGGCTGTCACACTGGCCCTTTGCCCTCACTGGCAAAGGGCGGTCTCCCCACGCAAAGAAGCAAAGGGCCCACTGAGCTGATAACACACTGCTGTCCACAGACAGAAGAGCTAAGAGAGCATTGTAACATGTACTCTTGGGCCTTGGGGTTGCAGGCACCCCCACCTGGACTCTGCCACAGGGCCTGCATGGACTTTGGTCCTGCTGGTGCCAAAGCAGTCAGCTGGTTCCTGCACTTGCTTGCCTATGTGCTCCCTCCCATGATGGGGGGCAGGGTGCAGTGGGCCCAAGTAAACAGAGTTTGCTTCTGCTTGCACCAAAGTGACTGACTGGTTACCTTACTCACTTGCCTACATGTTCCCTCTGAGGGGTTGAGCACAGTGGGCTGAATAAATGGGACACCCCTGTCACAGGTCCCATGAAAGGGTCAAGAAAATATCTTGCATCAAAATAGCCACTTCTTAAGCCCATTTATGATAATCTATTATCATTTTCTGGGAGACATCCACCTTCTTCATTAGTTAATCTGAGTTCAATAATGGAGATATGATAGGCATCTCAATTTCTGATTTTTTCTTCAATTCTTTGACCTAATTTCCTTGATTCTTCTAAGTATGCTGGATTCCTTTTTTGTTAACTATCAGAGTTTATGAAGATGATTTCAGAAACAAACACTTGCTCCAGTGCAATGGAAAAGCCGATATTCCAAAAGTCAGAGAACCAATGTGGGATCGTGCTATTTATCAAGCCTGTTTATAAAACACACAATTGACTAGTGGTGAAATGAATGCAGAATGGGTTTTGAAATCACTGTGGATCTACCATGAAGCTCGTTTAGAAAACAATTCAAGTATAACAGGACCCTTGTAAGCCTACACTCTCACTGGCAAAGTGAATTGATGTTTTCAGTCTATATAAGTTGGTGTTAGTTCAAAGTTGGTTCAAGAGTACCTTAAAATCCTGACGTTTTTATTTCTCATGTATAAATTTGCCCTGGTAAAGGACCATAAGTCCTAAAGTGGAAGGCTAGGAGAAGTTGGCAAAGTATTTATGATATTATTATAATGTACTTCTTCAAGAATTAGGTTCTTCAGAAGCACGCCTAGTGACGAAGGATAACGTACAAGTGATTTATTAAGGAAGTATTCCCAAGATTCAAGAACTGGAGGAAGCAAGATAAGAAAGAGGAACAAACTAAACAAATGTGTAAATTTTAGGTAGCTTCAGCTTATTCCAACAGGGAATCTTTAGATTGTATATTATACCTCAAAATGTTCTTAGTAGAGATTATGAAGCTGGGGTTTTACATTCTCCCTCAAACATTAGTCATTTGCTAATGGCTGCTCAAGGGAATATAAACATTCAGGAACTTCGGTTCTCTGCTCATGTGGACAAAGATGTTCCAGTAGCCCAAAGGCAGTTCTGCAAAGAAGAATCAGAAGTAAAGCACACCAAAGATGGAGGAGATGCACAGAGAAACAAACAAAAAAGGATCAGAGGGGATCCCAGTGCTACGATGACGAGGTCCACAGAAAGTACTCGGTGTCCCTGAAATCAGCCCAATTGTCCCATAGAACTGATGTGTATGGCCCTTTAAAGGAAGTTTAGAAATGGACTCTCCTGGTTATAAAGCTTGAGACTTCCATCTGTCTTATCTGAGCTCCTTTCTCAGGAAACCAACCCTCAGGCCTCTCAGTATCACCAAACTGAAACTCACCAGATCACAACACCCAGACAGTGAGAAGCCAGACCCCTCATCCTTCATGGTTTCCTTACCCCTCCCTAATTCCTGTTTACCCACATGTAGTTACATTCCTTCCCCAATATATAAATTCCCAATTTTAGTCAGTCAGAGAGATGAATTTGAGAATGATCTCCCATTATCCTCAGTTGCAGCACCTGAATAAAGCCTTCTCCCCTGGCAATACTCATCTCAGTGATTGGCTTTCCATGTAGCAAGCAGCAGGCAAGAACTAGACCAAACCCCTAGCATTTTGGTAACATCTCCTCAATGCAAGGTCTATAGGAACTGCAAAGAATTGAGAAAGGTAATAGTGATTCAAATTCATTATCCACTCACCAGAGTTGAAGTTTTAAATTTAGATAAATTGCATGCAGAGCTTAAAACCTAGATGATGGGTTGATAGGTGTGGCAAACCACCATGGCACACGTATACCTATGTAACAAACCTGCACGTTCTGCGCATGTATCCAGGAATTTAAAGTAAAAAACGAACAAACAAAAAACCTTCTCATCCCAAGAGCAAAAATAAATAAATAAATAAACAAACATAAATTAAACAGGACTTTAGTGAGCTATCATTCTGGCCCTAAAGATCCTATAATCATTTAACCACTGCCAAAGGCCACTATATACAAGATCACTTGGAATACTACTAATAATCTTGCTGATGTGTAAGCATGCCACTTTGCTTACTGTTCAGGATCTTTTCTCACTACATACCCAAGGTATCTGTCATCTCTATGAAAATCAAGAGCCATTTCAATCTAGAATCTCTAACCAATAATCACAAATTAGCCATAATATCCTCCAGAATATTTCTCAAAGGTTAGAGTGACCCTGTCACCAATATAATTCTTAAAGTCTTTATAAAGACAATGTATTTTTGACTGTCCTGGGGAGGGAGTAAAATATTATGTGGGTAGGTGGATCACATATGCTGAAAGTATTACAGCATTTCTATAATCTGAAATATTTGAATTTATGAATTATTGTCATCTCAACTTCATTTATTATGGATAATAATATAATTTAGGTCTTCATGGAGTGCCTACGTCCTAGCTGCCAGAGAGCAAGGTATAAAGAACACCTTAATCGTTATCTTATTTCTTTGCAAAGGAACCACAGATTTGATCAGATATCCCATTTTCTCCACAGCCATGCAACTCATTAAAAATTGGGTCTAGTTGGTTCAGCAATGTTCAGGTGACCTAAAATACCTGGAAATGTGCTTGTGAGCTTAAGAAAATATTTCCTCACTCGTAAGGGAGCAGACAAAGCATCTCTTATTCCTCTGGGAATTGTGCTGTCCAGACTGCTGCAGCTAACAGTCTGACAAGATAGTCAACTTTAAGGAATGAAGATAAGAGAGTTTAAAAAGAACCTGGATCCTGAATGACATCACTGAGCTATTTAAATGCGTAACTCTGAAACTCTTCCTTATCTCTGAGCTTCCCGTTATTTGAGATAATGCAGTTATTTATCTTTTAATCCAGGGTGAGGTAGAGATTCTGCCACTTGTGGATGAAAGCATATTACCTGATAGACTGGGAGATGAAATGTTTTGTCTCATTGGCTTCCATGAGTGGAGGCAGATATTTGCCTCTCAAGACTTACATTATTAGCCAAGGTACATATATATAAGCAGCTCGGAACTTAAGCCCCTGTTTTATAGATGCCCTAATTTTTTCTGGGCATATTGAATCTCTCCGAGCAAAGCAAGAGATCTGGGCAGTCTGTTTTATTAGTTTTATTCATACAAAACATGAGTAAGAGCCTCTTTGTGACTGTTGGTTCAAAATTACTCATAATTAGTTCATATCAAATAATATTAGTCATAGGCAAGGGGGTAATTTGAGACTGGATTTTTCAGAAAAAGAAATTTACTTAAAAATTAATATGATGAATTTGTCTTAGTTAAATTAGCAATTTTAATTAAGTAGTACTCAGCAAACAGTATTGTCAAGGCTTTGCTAGCACTAGTCATCCAGAAAACCATAGAGGTTTTTCCATTTAAAAAAAGCATGTGCAGAAGATATATCTCTTCAATAGGCTCCCTTGACATATTTAAGTGAAATACTTATCTGGTGAGTGTGTAAGGATAGGAGGAAAAAACATGAGTATAAAATTTCATAAAATTATATAAAATTACTTTGGAAAATGAAATACATTTTTGGCACATAAAGTTTGCAAATTTGTAATAATTAAGTGTCAAAATACATTATAAATTGGCAGCATATATCCAGCTTTATGAATCTAGAATGTTTAAGATTTTTAAGACAAAAGTGTGTTAATTAAAATAAAATTTACAAAACCTTTGATACTTTGCCTAAAAGCTTACTACATAATAAAAAAAAAAAGGATGTAATAATAAGCAGTCCCTAATTTAGAGAAATTTTCTATGAACTACTCATTGAGTATCATCAGTGATTAAGAAGATGCAAACTCTATGTAGGGACATTTATATATATTTTCAGTCAAATGTGAGGAAATGTGGCAAATTAGCCTGAGAATTTAGTACTTATACCTGATATGTGACTCAAACAAAGGCAAAATAATGCCTTAAAGAAAATAATTTGTTTTTTTAAAAAAAATACAAAAATTAGCTGGACATGGTGGTGCATGCCTGTAATCCCAGCTATTCGGGTGGCCAAGGCAGGAGAATTGCTTGAACCCAGGAAGCAGTGAGTGAAGATCGCACCACTGAGCTCCAGCCTGGGCAACAGAGCGAGACTCTGCCTCTTAAAAAAGAAAAAAACTTCTGCTTTACACCTATTGATGGCAGAAAGAAACTGGGATTGGATGAGTATTGAAAGAGACCCTTGTGTGAAACTAAGCAGAAATTTAAATGGGAAATTAAAAGAAGATACTGGTTAGGACCATTAAGAAATTTATTTTAAAAGACTATTCTAATGAGAGAGAATAGGGATATCTCTTTGCAAACTAGAAATATAGCATTGAAATTAGCACTGTCAGGTTTCAAAGAAATTTTAATATGCTTTCTTATATTCAGGCCTAAGAATCATTTCACAAATTAAACCTTAGGAAAATAAAAACCATAAACAAAGTGAAAACAATAAAAGCGAAAAGTGATATGAGTGCACACCTACAATAATGCATATAAATGCTAAAAATGATTGTTCAAATAATTTAAAATAAAGATTAGCTATATTAATAATAGTTGTATTAATAGTGTCAATTGTTAAAATTTTTTTTTTTTTTTTGGAGACAGAGTCTCGCTCTGTCACCCAGGCTGGAGTGCAGTGGCACAATCTCCGCTCACTGCAAGCTCTGCCTCCCAGGTTCACGCCATTCTCCTGCCTCAGCCTCCTGAGTAGCTGGGACTACAGGCGTCTGCCACCACACTCGGTATTTTTTTTGTATTTTTAGTAGAGATGGGGTTTCATCATGTTAGTCAGGATGGTCTCGATCTCCTGACCTCGTGATCCGCCTGCCTCGGCCTCCCAAAGTGATTACAGGCATGAGCCACCACGCCCAGCCAATTGTTAACATTTTTGATAAGAATTCACATAATTTAGTGGAAACTCATATTGTGAACGCAAAATTAACCCAACTTTCCTTTATCCTTTTTACTTTTATTTCTGTAGTTGTTACTCTTTGATTTCTTTTTTTTTTTATCGGAGTTCATAAAAACTCATTTCCACCAAAGAGAAACTATTGGATCTGGTTTAATTTATTAGAAGTATCTAAGTCCAAAATAGGAACATATTGGCCACTGGGACTGGAGAAGCTTAGTTCATAAGCCAGGATTATCATTAACAAGTGTTGGAACCATCTTTCCTTCCATTCATTGCATCAGTAGACACCACTTGAAATTTCTATGCAGCTAGAGGGATAACCAAGATAATGTCTTATCTTCCCTTTTTTAATCAAATTTCCATATTTATGCCCGCTATCCCCTTCTTCCAGAGGACATTCTTTTTTTTTTTTTCTAGCCATAATATTAGCACTAAGACACAGAAACATATTTAGACATGCCAAAACAGCATGACCCTGTTTGTACTTTAAGCTTCTGTTCTGAACATTTCTCAATGTAATTTTATAAGCTAATCTGGTTCATTACACTTGAAGTATCAAGCTGATTGCTGTGGCTAGTACTGACCTCAATAAGAGGCTTTACAGATTTTCAGATTTTCAGATGTGAGTACAAGCGCTCATGAACCCTTATTTCAGCCACCCAAAGCAATTGGGTCCCAAAGAGTTGCTTATAATTGCAAATCTCCCTTCTCATAGCTAATTTAGAAGCCCAAAGTTTGCAGATAGCTTTCACTGTTTTTTATCAACCTTACTTTCCATTTTCTTTCTTTTTTTTTTTTTTGAAATGATGAACATTTTGGTTCTTTCCACATTTTTACTGTTGTAAATAAAGTGGCCATTAACATGATTTTTAGAAGTCTTTGTATGAATATAAACTTTCATTTCTTTGAAGTAAATAGAAGGCCTAGAAGTAGAAGGTCTGGATCATATGGTGGTGTGTGTTTAACTTTTTTTTTGTTTTTTTGAGACGGAGTCTCGCTCTGTCACCTAGGCTGGAGTACAGTGGCAGGATCTCGGCTCACTGCAACCTCTTCCTCCCGGGTTCAAGCGATTCTCCTGCCTCAGCCTCCCGAGTAGCTGGGACTACAGGCACGTGCCACCACACCCAACTAATTTTTGTATTTTTAGCAGAGATGGGGTTTCACCATGTTGGCCAGGATGGTCTCGATCTCTTGACCTTGTGATCCGCCCGCCTCGGCCTCCCAAAGCGCTGGGATTACAGGCGTGAGCCACTGCGCCCGGCCCAGATTTTTGTAATGTTGTACACATTAGTAGATACTAAAAAAACACTTGTTGACAAAACTGAATGAAGGTATGATGTCTCTTACTCGTTGAAAGTTGGTAGACTGTGAGCTTATTCTTAGTGAGTTTTGTTTGTCTCTTTTTTAAAAAATTCCTTGTTCCAAATCAATAGGAAATGATCAATGAAGATCGACTCTTTTATTAAAAGCAATCTGAAGTTATTTAACACACTTTACTTTTAGAAAAATTTTCCCTAATGTAAATGACGAGTTAATGGGTGCAGCACACCAACATGGCACATGTATGTGTATGTAACAAACCTGCACGCTGTGCACATGTACCCTTGAACTTAAAGTAAAATAATAAATAAATAAATAAAGATAGCTGAAATATAAAAAGAAAAAAAAAAGAAAAATTTCCTAGTTTTACCTAAACCAACACAGGTAGGTAGTTTGCTTCCTAACAATATGTCCTGATTTTAAAAAGGTTTTCTGATTCTACACATTAAGACAATTAAACACACTTGTAATTAGACACACAAATTGCAATTTTTTTTTCTTGCTTCCTATTAATGTTATGAAAACTGTTTCCTTCCCAGCCCTAAAACTCAACAGGACATCTTTCATCTTGAAGGTGAATGAGAACGAACATGATGTATATGTTTCATATCCTCTACCTTTAAGGTTTTAACCAAATATGCCATCAAACTAGGCAATGGAGTTTGAAATAAATTTTATGCCAAAAATAAACACTATATTAAATAGAGAAAAAGTATTATAAGAGCTCATATATGATATGTATAAAACAGTAAGCAGTATATGATATAACTATCATACAAAGAGAACAAAGTACACAAATAGTCAAAATCATAGTTCAATTTCAAATGTATCAAATAAATTAGGGTGATAGGAATGTTGCACATATATATGTACACATGACGATGATTTTTAAACTGTAGCCACATATAAGATACACTGAAAACGGACAACAATATTATACATTTTGATTGGGGGACAATGGAATTCTCAATGCTTTGCTCTCAAAGCATTGTGAGTTATTACACAATAAAAAATTTAATCTTTTTTAAAAAAATTAATGTTATTAAAGGTGCAAGTAACACTTCTTAGTTTTTGCAGTTTCAGATCATATGGTTTTGCAGGTTCAGATCATATTTTTAAAAATATAGTTTGTTATAACAAAGTATTTTTAAATTGGTTACATGTAATTCACTTTAACCTTCCTACAGTAGTATATTCTCTCTCTCATATCTATTTATCTATATACTACATACATAAAAATTGTATATATATGATTATACATAATTTCTCACTCGAAATATATTTATATGCAATTTTATTTGTAAACTTCTTTTCTCAATTTTGTAAATTTTTATGTAATAAAGTTATGCCAGATTTGATAAAATTTTAAATGAAAACAAATTTTCACAAAACATAAATTTTTATCTCTTCTCATTGTCTACTTAATATTTTTATTTACTACATCAATATCCTTGTCCATATATGGGAGAATTAAGTCTTTTCTTTTAAGAACAGATTATTTGCAATAAATACTGAAATAATAACTTTCAGATAAATTTCCATGTTTCAAGTAACCTTTTCTTTCTTTTCTTTTCTTTTCTTTTTTTTTTTTTTTTTTGAGATGGAGTTTTGCTCTTGTCACCCAGGCTGGAGTGCAATGGCGCAATCTCGGCTCACTACAACCTGTGCCTCCTGGGTTCAAGTGATTCTCCTGCCTCAGCCTCCTGAGTAGTTGGGATTACAGGCATGTACCACCATGCCTGGCTAATTTTTGTGTTTTTAGTAGAGACAGGGTTTTGCCATGTTGGCCAGGCTAGTCTTGAACCTCTGACCTTAGGTGATCCACTCACCTCGGCCTCCCAAAGTAACCTTTCAATTATCAGAAAAGTTGGTGACATGATTCCATTTGTCTCAGGTTAATAAATGATTATTGGGCGTTAAATACATTTACCAATATCACATTGCTATAATTTTACAGATTTGAATGTATGTTAGCCTGACTCCCCTGCCAAAGTTGCTTTTGAGTTCAGATCATGAGCCTTTGTGTCCAGAAAGTCTTATCAGCCCTATCCTATTCTATTCTGTTTGACTATTTGAGTCAAATATAAGTAGGCATGGTCCGAAACTCTTCTTTCTCGCAATGATTGAACTTCATATGTATATAGAGTCAGCCCTCCATATCTATGGATTTTGCAGGGGTGGATTCAACTAAAGGCAAATCAAAAATATTTGGAAAATAATAATAAAAATAATACAACAACAAAAATAATACCAATTTCAAAACAAATAAAGTATATCAACTATTTACATAGCATTTACATGCCATTTTATATAAGGGACTTAAGCATCTGTGGATTTTTGTATTCATGAAGGTCCTAGAACCAATCCTCTACAGATACTGAGAGATGACCATATATATAAATAAACATATGTAGTCATCTCTCAGTATATATTATGTATTTATATATTGTATATTATATATCCATAACATGTGTATATATATACACACACACACACACACGAGAGAGAGAAAAAAACATCATTGTATACAACCAAAATATTCATGGTGACAACCCTAGAAACTGAATTATTATATTTTTGTTCTAGATTGCTATTAGGAAGGGTATAACATACTTTCCCAGTTCTTCCCAGGAATAATACAGCTTTCAGGTTGAAAGCCATAAGAAATCATCACTGCCATAATGCAGGATCATTGTCTCAATGATTATTTTTTTGACAGAGTTTTTGCTCTGTTGTCCAGGCTGGAGTGCAATGGCATAATCTTGACTCACTGCAACCTCCACCTCCTGGTTTCAAGTGATCTTCCAGCCTCAGCCTCCTGAGTAGCTAGGATTACAGGTGCCCGCCATCACACCAGGCTAATTTTTGTATTTTGAGTAGAGACAAGGGTTCACCATGTTGACCAGGCTGGTCTCGAACTCTTGACCTTGGGTGATCCACCTGCCTCGGCCTCCCAAAGTGCTAGGATTACAGGCATGAGCCACTGCACCTGGCTTATCTCAATGTTTTAACTTCATGTTTTTAAATATCTTCCCCTAGAATGCAGAATTTGGGAGTTCAACTTTGTAACTGTTTCCTACAGCCTTTTTGTTGCATAATTATCTCAGGAAATAACTAACAGAAAGACTATGTTACAAGTTCAAAATCCTCCTCTCTACAAACCACCAATTGATTAAATGTTCTCTGATACATATATTTCTCTTCCAGGAAATGAAAAGGAAAAAGTTCATTTAGAGCACTCATGCTAATATCCACAATGGAGGTGGTGGTGGGTAGGGAACATCTAGAAAAATAAACCTAGACAGTTAATAAATTCTTCACACAACATATTTGCTAATGCACTACTAATTATAACATGGAAAACAAAATTCATTAGCTTGTGACTAAAATATTTTTTAAAGGGAGAAGTGATGTAGTGTAATTATAAAGTTAGTTATTACTTACAAAACATGTGGTTAGCTTATTGGTCCATAAAGTAGTATGCTGTCAACACCAACATTTTTATATGTTAAGCAGCGTGTCAGGTTACTACTTTATATTTTATTTTGGTCATCTGGAAAATTGGAAGAAGTTGTCACCTATTTCATAGTGTTATTAAGGAATGTAAGGCAGTTAAATACATTTCAGGTCTAGTTCATTTTACACCTGACTGAAGACTGTGATTCTCTCTCTGAAATTTAAAACTTGATACCATTCTTAGAGTATCTTTTGATGGCGACCTTTTGGTCACCATCATTTCAATTTGTTCTTGGCTGCACCTTACAAAGTTTGTTTTCTCCACATTTTTACCGGCAAGACCTAGCAGTTGGAATTCAAAGTGATAGATAAAAACAGAGTAACATCTGTCAGTAAGGCCACAGGTATTCTTGATGTCTCATTATCTCTTCTAATTGCAATGGGTGTACCTTCAGGATGAATGAACACACTGTTACTCATAGAAAGCTTTCCAGAGAGGAGCCAAAAACTCACTAAAGCTTGAGCTCATTTAACCCCAGGCAGAGTTTAAAGTTAACCATTCATCGATTTCAATAGAAAATGTAAAGACTTTCTGGCTTCCTTTTTTTACTGCAGGAGAAAAAAAAAATCACTGCAAAAATCCATAGAGTGTCTGCCTCTGCCCAAAACCATCAAGTCATTGTGAGTACTCTCAGCCTGCAAAGGTTGTTCTGTCTCAACCTTCTTACTGAGAATAGCTTTCTCAAAGGGAGTTATCAGAGACAAGATGATGAAATATATTATCAGAATTGGGAGTTATACCTGATGTAAATGATGAGTTGATGGGTGCTGACGAGTTGATGGGTGCAGCACACCAACATGGCACAAGTATACATATGTAACAAACCTGCACGTTATGCACATGTACCCTAGAACTTAAAGTATAATAATAATAATAAATAAATAAATTTTAAAAAAAAAGAAATGAGGTGGTTTCTTTAAAAGATTCAAGACTGTCTTAAAGTTTTTCTCTTATAAGTGTGTCGTACATTGATTAGGTAATGGTAGGGCATGGACCTGTCTTAGAAAGTAGTATATAGGTAAAAAGGGATAGAATTTCCAGGGTGCATACTGTTATCTAAAAAATGGAAAAATCATGATTAGATAGAATTGATGAGTGAAATAAATAGCATATCATACTTATAGAGAGGAATTTGCTATAACTCATTTGGAAATCCACACACAAAATAAACTGTTATTCACAACCTTAAATGATGATGCAGTGGATACAGTGGTCAAAAAAGGGAGGCTAACAGAGGAAAGATAATCTCCTATTCATATCTGAAAAGCTTTGCTATTTCTTACTACAGTATTTATAAATGAGAAAATGTATCAGAACTGAACCGTACAATAGAGTGTCTGCTCTATAGGCCTGATAGTTTTATTTGGGCTTCTGCAAAAAGTACTCAATACTTTGTTGCTATTTGCCAAGACTACATTTTCCTAATCTGCTGTAGAAAGAGTCATAAATTTGTTTCTCCCTCGTCAACCTAAATCTCGGCTTTCTTATTTGGTCCTAAATGTATTATATTTCTGGTTCTCAATATATTCATGCAATGTGCACTTTACATGAAAGCAAGGGATCAAACACTTAATCTCTCCAAACAAAAATGCCCTTTAGACGGGCCGCGGTGGCTCATGCTTGTAATCCCAGCACTTTGGGAGGCCGAGGCGGGTGAATCACCTGAGGTCAGGAGTTCAAGACCAGCCTGGCCAACATGGAGAAACTCCATCTCTACTAAAAATACAAAAAATTAGCCAGGCATGGTGGCAGACACCTGTAATCCCAGCTACTCAGGAGGCTGAGGCAGGAGAATCACTTGAACCCAGGAGGTGGGGGTTGCAGTGAGCCGAGATCACGCCACTGCACTCCAGCCTGGGCAACAGGGTGAGACTCTGTCTCAAAAAAAAAAAAAAAAAATGCCCTTTAAACATTTTTTTTTACTCTGCCACTCATATATCATAAAAAACAAACACGCACACAAAACAAAATAAAAGGTGATAAATGACATGTTGTCAATGTTTTTATGATATCTAATCACATTAGACATTTGACATTTCATCTTACCGCTACTATTTATTAGACCCAAGAATCAATATTTATGTTATGTTAGATGATGTTTAACAAATCCTTGAAGGAATCACTGTTTACAAAAATGTTTCTTGAAATGATGGGCTACCAGCCTAAATATAATTATTTACTCTTTGGCTTTTGTGTGTTCATAAATCACAAGTTTAATATTCAAGACTTTAACATGTCCTTAGTCAAAGTTTTCTTTTTAATGTGGAGTAAATAAAGGAAGTTAATAAAATTTATCATGCCATTTAACACTGGCGAGTTTTAATTAGATCAAATATGGTGTTGTTTCATTTTGTAAAATGAACTTCCTACAGCTGTTATTTCTCCTATGTCCATACAGTCTTTTTAAGGAAAATCTCAATTTTCACATGCAATAACATTTTCTTAAAGTGTATCATTGTACAATTAAATATAAAATATTAGTCATGGTGAAATGGGAGAATTCCCTGATCCCCCTTGCAGGATGTGTGATGGGTATGGCTCACCTGTTCGGTCACCCAGCTGCTCAAACCCCTTGTGGGAGAGGGGACTATGAAGATGGGCAGGTGCAGAGGCTGGGGTGAGGGATTTGGGCCCCGCCTGATGGTAGTGTCCTAGGGGTGGGTACCTGTAACCTCAGTGCTACAAAGCTCTTTCAGCTTTGCCGTCTGCAGATGGCTTGAGTGTTAATCAGCTCAATGGACCCTCTGCGTTTTTGCAAGGGCAGAGGGCCAGTGTGCCAGCTTTCTGTATCCCGAACTCTTGCCCAGCATCCCAGAAAAATTGGGTCATACATGGGCTTGAAGGATGAATGCAAGGTTTTATTGAGTGGTGGAGGTGGCTTTTGGTGGGATGGATGGGGGGCCAGAAGAGGGAGATGGAGTGGGAAGGAGATCTTCCCCTGGAGTCAGGCTGCTCCGCTGCTGGACTCCTCTCCAATGGCCCCTAGCCAAATTCCTCTTGGTGTTCAGATGTTCCTCCTCTTCTCCCTTTCTCTGCCACAAAGTTCTGTCATCCGTCTGCTGGCTTGCTGGTCTGCTTCTGGAGCTTGCGGCTTGGGGTTTAGATAGGTGCAGTATAGGGGTCATGGCGGGCCAAAAGGCAACTTTTTGGTCATGAAAACAGGAATGCCTGTCCTTATTTAGGACTGTGGGTCTTCAGGCTTGGAAGGCAGAGTCTTTGCTGGGAAACATCCTCTTCTGCCCGGTATTTCCCTCTCTCCTGTCCGTATCAATGGTTGTCTTTTACACAGCTATATTTCAATAATATTACTTAGAAAGCCAATCTAAATATGTGCATCTTTACATTGTATATTTATCTGTAAATATAGATGTATAGACATAGATATAACTTGTACATAATTTCAAAAAAAGATTAAATGTGTTACCAAAAAGTTGGTAAAATTGCATTGCCTGAGAATTATCTGTATCTCATACAAATAGGGGTTTTATTTTTTCAGGCCTGGAGAATGCAATTCAGGAATTGTGTCGTTTTTTCAGAAAGGTATCGTCTATAAAATTTTTCTCTTCTTTCCCTCATTATCCTAATAATATGAACTTTTAAGTTATGATTGCAAAATGGCTGTCCACCTATCAGGCATCAAGTCTTTGCTCAAGGCAGGAAGAATAAAAAGGGAATGGGGAAAATAAGTGTAAAGGATGCTGAATCCGTCCCCCTTCATTCGGAAAATTAGGGCATTCTTGAAAGACTAACATACATGATTTGTCTTTTTTTTTTTTTTTTTCTTTTGAGACAAAGTCTCTGTCACTCAGGCTGGAGTGCAATGGCACGATCTCGGCTCACTGCAACCTCCGCCTCTTGGATTCAAGCAATTGTCCTGCTTCAGCCTCCCAAGTAGTTGGGATAACAGGCACCCGCCACCACGCCCAGCTAATTTTTGGTATTTTAAGTAGGGGGGTTTTGCTATGTTTGCCAGGCTGGTCTCAAACTCCTGACCTCAGGTGATCCACCCACCTCGGCCTTCCAAAGAACTGGGATTACAGGTGTGAGCCATCATGCCCGGCCACATGATTTGTCTTTCTATCTCATTGACTGGGGTTCACAAGGCCACCTCAGGTGCAAAAGACCTGCAGGGAGGGGAGTATTTTTAACTAGACAAATTTTTACTACAAAGAGAATTATACTTAGTAAAAGAGGAGAATAAATATTGGGTAGGCAATTAGAAAGGTTTGCAGGATGAATATGGAACTCAGTTAAAGATATTTAGGGATATTTCCAGGTTGTTTCTGAGATATCTTAATTTTTAATAAATACGTCAGTTTGTGTGAAATTTTTTATCTTATTAATTTATAACTACTTTTCCATTTCAACAATAAACCATACATTTTGCAATTCATTCGAACTAGGTACTAGACACATTCTGTTGGACATCTTTTTTCCTTCTATAAAGAATTTTACAACTCCAGTAATAGAGACAGTTATGTACAATGATTTAATATTATACAGAATTTAGTGCATTTCCATACACATATGTATATATATGTTTATATAAATATATCTGTACGTGTGTGTGTGTGAGAGAGAGAGAGAGAGACAGAGAGAGAGAGAGAGGAAGAGAGAGACAGAGTTCAATGGGATATGGTCTTAGACACCTTAGAATAACTTGGTAGATTCCACCTCACTGTCTTTCCCAGCTTGCATCTTTTACTAAGATTTCAAGCTGTGATAGCCAATTGGACATCCATATATATATATATATGGAAATCTGGAGGAATGTAAGAATTCCTGAAATTATCTTCCTTTTTTTTATTTTCTTGATTTCTACTTTTCCCTTTCTTGATTTCTACTTTTCCCTTTCTTGATTTCTACTTTTCCCTTTCTTGATTTCTAGTTTTCCTTGCCTTTTATTGTCCCCTTCCTATAGTCTTGACTTGACCGTGGCTTCTTTCATGGCTTGTATGCTTTGACTTTATGATAGATCTGATTTGTTTATTCTATACTAATCTTATGCTAATAATGGAAAAATGACTATGTGATCTCCAACCCCTACCATCTCCTTGGTTGTACATTCTTTTATGGGTGGCCTAGCTGATTAGTGGTTTTATTCTGATCATAGACAGTTAAAGAAGGTGAGTAAATGCTTAACAGAAATTTTTAAAAAGAAAACTACCACAAGACAATTTAAAGGTTAGTTCAAAGGGCTCAATCGAAGAATAATCCATTATTATGGCAAATTTCTTTTGGCCTCATCAGAACTTTACCTCTAGTCGCGTGGCTCTATCTCACCCTTTCTTGGCTTCTTGTATGTTCTGAGCATTGATGACCAGACCTTCTTGAGATTCCATACTTTATTAACTGCCATAGTCATATATTCTCCTGAATTTCTAACTACTTCTCCAGTTGTATATCTGTATTGACTTTTTTCTCTTTATATTCAAGAAACTATAAGGAAATTATGCCACAATACTGTTCTTAGTCTCTATTTTTCTTTTCTCAGTAGCTCTCCATGGGATATTTTATTCACTTCTAGGCTGTCAAGAAACAAAGTCCCTGCCAGGATGTCTTTCAGTCGTATCTATGTGCATTTCTTTTAAACTACTAGGCACTTACCTGCAACCAGTATTCTATAGAATCTTGAGACCTAACAGGGGTCCTGGGGCATTCTAAATCCCAAATCTCATGGTCCCTAAAGCAATCCCTGTGTAAAGGGCATTGAATTAAGTGGCTGAAAACTCCCATTTGTTTGAAGTGCTCTCCAGGGAGCTAGTTACATTACAGCCTGGAAATGTGATCTGGCAGGTAGTTGCTGAGCAACAAAGACTGGAATCAGCTATGGATGAAACAAAACTTCCATAAAACTTTATTAAAGACTCCTTGGAGTACACAGTGTATTTATCATGAGATTGGATTTTAGTTTTAAATGGTAATATTTAGATTGTGGTATCTTTACGAGTAGTATTTTTATATTGTGAGGAAGCACTTGTTGATGTGTCTGTTTATTTATTCATTCATTGTCTTGATTCAGAAGATTTAGCTTTTGTGAATTGCAATTGGCTATAAGAGAACTGCAGGAAACCATAGGTTAGGAGGAACCAATATTAATTGGAACATTTGAACTCTAACGCATTATAGCCTAATTAAAACTCTAAAACAGATTGATTTCTCACAATGGCCCAGAAAATGGAGTTTCTTGTTTTCTGATTTACCTCACAATGTCTCTTAATAAATAATTAATTATGAAAATGCTTTTAAGTTATGTGTGGGAAATGTTTTACACATGAATATTCTGTCAGATTTTGGTAAGGTTTTTCACAATCTCAATACTCAAGTCTCTTTTTTGTGTGAAATTGTCATTCTTCCATGTAAGGATGAAAAATATAATATTTTTGGTCACTGAATTTTATTTCCCAGCATCCATGAACTCTTTTATTTCTTCAGGAATGATTTGATAGGGTCAAAATCTCCTGGTCAGCCATTGCATGCCCATACATTTGGTAAGGTTAATGTTTATCAAAGAGCAGTATAAGATTTACATGATCAATTAAGAATTAAATTAATAGATAACTCGGCTGGGCGCTGTGGCTCATGCCTGTAATCCTAGTACTTTGGGAAGCCAAGGTGGGCACATGACCTGAGGTTGGGAGTTAGAGACCAGCCTGACCAAAATGCAGAAACTCCATCTCTGCCAAAAACACAGTATTAGCTGGGTGTGGTGGCGCATGCCTGTAATACCAGCTACTTGGGAGGCTGAGGGAGGAGAATCTCTTGAACCCGGGTGGCAGAGGTTGCAGTGAGCCAAGATAGAGCCATTGCACTCCAGCCTGGGCAACAAGAGCGAAACTCTGTCTCAAAAAAAAAAAAAATTAAAAAACAGAAAAAGATAACTCAGAAAATAAAGAGGCAATACCAGTAAAGATTCTTGTTTGCAAACAACAGAAACCTATCCTGCCTACGTTAAGCAGAAAAATAATTTATTTGAAGAGAATCTGATCATTCACACACCTCCCTGGAATGCTACAAGAGCAGTTGGGAACAGAAACTGAGGGATAAAAGATATAGTCAACATTGTGCCCCAGAAGTGGTCCACTGAAGATACTACTGATGCTCTCCACCAACAAAACTGCTGTTGCCATCCTCTCTCCACATCTCTGCTGTGATACCAATTCCTCTAACCTCTGAAACTTCACGCCTCACTGCCCCATTGCACTTTTTTTTTTTTTTTTTACCATAAGGATGCAGTTTAATAAATATTCATCTGATCAAGAAACAGAACATTACGAGCACCCTGGAAACCACCTCTGTGCTCCTTTCTTCTAGCTTTTCCAAACAGTAAACGTTATATACACTTCTAATTGATTAGTTTTGCCTTTTTATACATTATGAAAATGGAATCATCTGTATATACTCTTTTGTGTCTGGCTTCTTTTGCTCCACATCGTATTTATGAGAATCATCCATTTTATTATTGCCTGTTTTTGTACTTTGTGTAAATGGAATCATGTGCATGTGTTTATGTGTCTGGATTCTCTGCTCAGCGTATTTCTGAGATTCACCATGTTGTTGTATGTACCAGAAATGCATTTCCTCTGGGTAGATATATAGCAATTTGTTTATCCATTCATAAACTGACAGATATTTGGATTTTCAGGTTCTGGATGTTAGAAGATACTGTTGCTGTGAACATTCTAATATGTGTCTCCTGGTGAATATATGTATGCATTTATGTTGGGTACATAGTGAGGGGTGGAATTGCTAGGTCGTAATGCTATGCATATGTTTATCTCTATAGTTTTTCAAGAGGTTGTAGAGACTTAAATGTTAGACCTAATACCATAAAAACCCTAGAGGAAAACCTAGGTAGTACCATTCAGGACATAGGCATGGGCAAAGACTTCATGTCTAAAACACCAAAACAATGGCAGCAAAAGCCAAAATTGACAAATGGGATCTAATTAAACTAAAGAGCTTCTGCACAGCAAAAGAAACTACCATCAGAGTGAACAGGCAACCTACAGAATGGGAGGAAATTTTTGCAATCTACTCATCTGACAAAGGGCTAATATCCAGAACCCATTGCACTCTTAAATTCCCTGAAACTTCTACACATACTCGCTGATTTACAGTGTGCCTTGTGTACCAATCTCAAGATACAAAGTCAGTGGTGAAGAACATCAAGGACAACCATAAAGTAATACCAAGTACAAGCCTAAAAATAACAAGAGAGGATATATTGCAATATCCTCTTTGGGCTTCAGTTATGCTGAAGAGGTCTGTTGATCCTGGACAATGCAAATGTTTGTTTACTTTTTATTTTTTATTTTTATTTATTATTATTACTATTATTTTTGCAGAGATAAGGGCTCACTGTATTGCCTAGGCTGGTTTTGAACTCCTGGGCTCAAATGATTCTTCTGCCTCAGCCTCCCAAAATGCTAGGATTACAGGCGTGGGCCACCAAGCCCAGCCAGAAATGTTTAATGTTCTTTTAACTTTACTATCCACAGAACACAGCATATTTTTTTCACTAAATAAATTTAATTTCATACACCTAAACAATTATTATCTTTATAACGAATGGAGTGGTCAAGCAATTATGGTGTTATTTTCAAAGTTACTTTGACTTTCATCTCATTTATGAGAAATATTTAATCTCTATTGGTGTGTAAACAAAAGTCAAATTTAGCCTTTCGTAGGTAATAAAAATCTAATTCTTTAAACCACGCTTCTAGCAATCTTGAAAACCTTGCTAGTTCTTTCAAATAACAGGTTTGACGTACAGTTGCAATGTCATTAGCTACTACACAACACATAATCAAGTAACTACTGTGGATGTTTATTATGTTATAACCTCTAATTTTGTTTCTGTGTGATTGGATAGCATTCTTTACATGTTTTTAATCTATGTAAGAGATTTTGTGCTTTAAAAGAGGAAAAATTTCATAGTCATGCACAGCATTATGTGTCTGTTCTGATTAGTAGTATTTTAAAAGTTTGTTCTATTACTTTAGTTATTTGTTAACTAAGTTCTTAGCTTTTGAATCAATAAACATTTTAATTTCAGAAGCAATGCATAATTTCCAGTAACTGATATTCTGCATTTTTGTGATATAAGGAATGCATTTATAATTATATTGTTGAGCATGTTATGAATACCAAATGTGTACAACAATAATAAAATGAAAAAGATAAAATATATATTGTAGGTTATACTCAAAGTGGATATATACTTGCGTCTTACATATAACTAATATTTTAAAATTTTAGGGAAATGTATGGATGAGAAGATTTTTTTCTACAGAATGTTAGATAAATATGTACCTGCGTATATATGTGTTTGTATAAATATATACATACATTGTTTATCTGAAAAGTATTCTAAGAATTGTGAGATATACATGTATATATCCTTACCTTCATAACCATTGTTCTCATTTTTGCTTTCTGCTTGCTAAAATTACTGATTAAAAAAGTTATCACATATGGCTGGTTCACACTTTTAATCCCAGCATTTTGGGAGGCCAAGGTAGGAGGATAATTCAAGCCCAGGAGTTCAAGACCAGCCTAGGCAACACAGGGAGATGCCATCCCTACAAAAACAAAAATTTAAAAATTAGCTGGGTGTGGTGGTGCACACCTGTGGTCCCAGCTACTCAAGAGGCTGAAGTGGGAGTATCACTTGGGCCCAGGAGGTAGAGACTGCAGTGAGCCATGATCACACCACTGCACTCTAGCCTGGACTACAGAGTGAGACCTTGCCTCAAAACAAAACAAAACAAAACAAAATAGTTATCACATATGATCATAAAGTATTTGTGTTTCAAAATGAATTTTACATTTGTCCAAATAATTTAATATGGACAGCGGTATTATAAAATAATACCTTGTCATTGATAGTTTAAATTAGCTCTACATATGTAGAAGGAAATAAATTGTAAAAGATTATTATCATGTAAAATGGTTGATATAGCATTGTCTATTAACCGTGGCCAGGGATTATAAAATCTCTCACTTGTTCCAGTTAACAGAAAATGTAAGAGGAAAGCATAAGGAAAATATTCTTCTCCTAAAGAGAAAAAACAGACTATGTGACATCAAAAGAAATAAATATATGTAGTAATTATGGAAATATAATTCTATTTTTCATGGCCCATAAATAGAGACAGAGTCTCACTCTGTCTCCTAGGCTGCAGTACAGTTGTGCTATTATAGTTCACTGTAACCTCGAACTCCTGAGCTTAAGTGATCCTCCCACCTCAGTCAGCCTCCTGAATAGCTAGGACTACAAGCCTGCGCCACTATGCCAGGCTAATTTTTTACTTTTTGTAGAGGTGGAGTCTTGCTATCTTACCCAGGCTGGTCTCAAACTCCTGACCTAAAGCAATCTTCCACCTTTGGCCTCCCAAATTGCTAGGATTACAGGCATGAGCCAGCACTCCCACCCTAAACTTGTTGTTTTAATTAAGTACCTAACAAACTATATCACTCAGAGTATTGATTTGGATGCTAAAAGTACCATATGAAAGACAATTCACTAATGAGAATACAAATGATCCTCTTTGCTTTCTTACGCATTGACTAGCCTCTACTCATATTCTGCCCTTCAGGGAACAAATAAAATAAACAATGGCACAATAACAACCACAGCTACAGCAAAGACCCCGATTCTTACTTTGGCCACTTGGTAAAAACTATCCCTTAATAGTTTCATTGTAGTAATTTAAGACTAATGATTTACAAGTTGAAAGGGAAAGCGTATTTTATAGTTGATGAGTAATTGATAAAGACATTCAATCTAGATTCATAAGAACATGTTGCTGAATTTCAAAAGTAACATTACTGTGAAATTTCAAAATGTTTATTCAATTGGCAGCGAAACATACAAACAAAAACATCAATTGCATCTTGGAATAGGGAAAAATGACTGACATTTTTATTCATAAGGTTCTGCGTGCTTTTAACTTAAATGTGTTCTTTATTTACACAAGTTTTCACAAAGGTACCACAAGAGAATTATGTTTTACTCCTATGTTTCAGTTTTATTTCTATCACTAAATACATACTTTTTTTTTTTTTTTTTTGAGACGGAGTCTCGCTCTCTTGCCCAGGCTGGAGTGCAGTGGTGCGATCTCGGTTCACTGCAACCTCCCCCTCCCAGGTTCAAGTGATTCTCCTGCCTCAGCCTCCCGAGTAGCTAGGACTACAGGTGCCCGCCACCACGCCCAGCTACTTTTTATATTTTTAGTAGAGATGGAGTTTCACCATATTAGCTTTCAATGTAATGAAGGAGTGATAACGTCTATGAAACGCCAGAGGTTCATTAAGTCTATCTGCAAAATTCGTACATAGCTGCTGTTGCCCAGAACTGAATTTTATACAGAATTATGTTAAATATATCTTTAAAAGTGAGTAAACACTTTATAATCCTGTAACCTATCCAACAAACTTTAATAAACATACGTTTTAAAAATATTGACTATTTGCCAGACACTGTGCTAGGCACTGAAGATGTAATGAAATGTAGATTAGAATAATTATAGACTGTTTCCATTTTTGGCCTTGCTCTGAAAAGATAGGTTAGTGTTGTTGTTTTTACATTTTCATCTAGAAAGGAAAAAAAAAATTTAATTACCCTTTATCACTGTACCAGAAATAATGCAATCAGTCATTAAGCAGTTAATATATAATTATCCAGTTTATGCAATTACTCAGTTGATACCTGCTCCATTTAATAGTTGTATTCAATTGATTAAAAGACAGTGAAGTCTCTAACTATCTCACACCCAAAAATTGATTTTCAGACTTTCAGATATTAAATTATTCTGATTTTGTCTACTCCAAGCATTGGGCTGCCTCAAGAAAATGACTTTCTTCTGTTTTCAGTATCAGAGAAAGAGTATCAGGGTTGAGCAGTTAATCTTCCATATTGCTTATACACTAGGGTCATCAGAGCTCCTTCTCAAAAGAAATATCTATTATAGTAACCTCTCTATATATGTCCTACTTTCTTCATTGCTGATGAACAAATCTGGTAACTAATTGATAAGATGCTTTAAAATTAAAGTGACTGACCCACAGGTTTAATGATGATATAGGAAAATATATCTTTGATTTTGTTAGCCTGTTTTGTCCCTTCCATTGTTAGTGGTGACATGGGACCATTGTCTCTGTCCTCTCTCCCTACTGAAGGTTACTTTCACAGTTTCCTGTCCCCAAAGGGGAAAAATGTTTTTAAAAGTTTTTATTTCTTCTGTAGTCATTTGCAGTTTATTCAAGTTCTATGATCGGTGTTGGAACTTCTTTAATTATGGAATGACAAATATTCATCATTGAAAGGGGAATATGCCCAGAGAGGGGCAGGAGGAAATGTACATAACTTGAGAGTGAATGAAGAGAATGAACTGTTTTTCCTCAACATAAATGACAACAGATTTTTTGCGGTAAATATTTCATGCATCAAAGTGTCATGTCTTCATATGTTGAGTAAGAAATCAATTCAAAAGACAATAACTTAAGAAAGAGAAGAAAGACTTATTATCATAGCATTTGGGTTGACATTCTGCTTAACTGTCTGACTTTAGTTTGCATTATTTATTTTTAATGAAAATTTATAGAAAATATGTCTTGTACCAGACACATTGTATGCTTTTTTTTTTTTGTAAGACGGAGTCTCCCTCTATTGCCCAGGCTGGGGTGTAGTGGCACAATCTCAGCTCACTGCAACCTCCACCTCCTGGGTTCAAGCGATTCTCCTACCTCAGCCTTCCAAGTAGTTGGGACTACAGGCGTTCACCACCATGCCCAGCTAGTGTTTGTATTTTATGTAGAGCCGGAGTTTCACCATACTGGCCAGGCTGGTCTCGAACTCCTGACCTCATGATCCGCCCACCTCGGCCTCCCGAAGTGTTGGGATTACAGGTGTGACCCACTGCCCAGCCATTGTATACATGTTATAATTAATATTTTCAAGCATAGTTTGAGAAAATACATTCTACATGCCCATTTTACAAATGAGGAAACTGAAACTCATATGAGTTATGCTACTTGATAAGTTCCCATAGCCAGTAGGTAGCAGAGCTTGGATTTGAACTGAGATCTGCCTATTATTTACCCCTGTCTATGGTCGATACACTATGTGGTAAATATCTTATGTTTAAAACTTTAAAGATATGATGAAACTGCGATTAGCATCCTATGACAAACTGAGTTTCTTGATTCACTTTAAAATTATACAAATTAGGTCTGGCATGGTGGCTCATGCCAGTAATTCCGGCACTTTGGGAGGCTGAGGTGGGAGGATCACTTGAGCTCAGGAGTTTGAGGCCAAAACTTGGGCAATATGGTGAGACCCCATCTCTACAAAAAATACAAAAATTAGTCCAGTGCAGTGTTGTGCACCTGTAGTCCCAGCTACTTGGGAGGCTGAGGTAGGAGAATCACTTGAGCCCTGCAGGATGAGGCTTCAGTGAACCATGATCATGCTGCTGCACTCCAGCCTAAGTGACAGAGTGAGACCCTGTCTCAAAAAAAAGGTGTATATATATACACACACACACACACACACACACACACACACACATACACACAAATTATCAGTAAAGCTTCATTATCCACCCATAGTATATAACAAATCTTCCTGTCAATTTATCTAGCAGTTGATCTATATTTATATATCCATTTGACTAGTTACAATTATATATTCTTACCCCATGCTTGTTTTCACAGTGTACTTTTTAAAGAGAATCTGGGGCAACAGAATGCGATTTTGAAGGAAGTAGACCTAGGTTTAAATAGTCCTGGCTCTATCATCTATTAGTTAGCATATATTTGGCATAAAATGAGAGCAACAGCAGAAAAGATGTCGAAGGAGGCAACATAGCCTAGGAACTGCAACAGTTTAATGTAATAATGAATTGGGTTTTTTGTTTTTGTTTTTGTTTGTTTGTTTGTTTTTTGAGATGGACTCTCACTCTGTTGTAGTGGCGCGATCTCTGCTCACTGCAACCTCCACTTCCCAGGTTCAAGCAATTCTCCTGCCTCAGCCTCGTAAGTAGCTGGGGTTACAGGTGTGTGCCATTATGCCCAGCTAATTTTTGTACTTTTAGTAGAGGCAGGGTTTCACCATATTGACCAGGCTGGTCTCAAAATCCTGACCTCAAGTGATCTACCCGCTGGGATTACAGGGCTGAGCCATCTGCCCGGCCATGAAACTAAAAAAAAATTAAGTCAAGTTCAGTCATGCGTTACTGTAGAAATGCAGAGACTAATGATATGATAAACTAATTTGTTGCTAGATATTTAATTTACTTAAAAACTAGTGCTTGGTCTTTTAGTGATGAAAAAAATAGCTAACTCTAACCCTCTGATTATTTTTAATGGATGCACTGAGGCTGCATCTATGATACAATTCCATAAGTTATCAAAGAAACAGGAAATCTAATTAAAAAGAATGAGATTTCGTGGGATGCTTGCTTTTTAAAAATTATTTACAGACCATCATATAGTAAATTATTTCCCTGTCAATTAGTGTTACCTTCCTCCTTAATCTTTTATTTACAAAACCTGAAAGAAGTGATGGACCATCCTGTGTAACGTATTTGACATTTCAATGTTGAGTCAATGTGAATGAATCTCAGTGAGACTGCCCATCCTATTTCTTCAGAGGATGTTAGCAAAGCAACATGTTTTGCTTTGCCACCTCATGTTATATGATGTACTTTAATTCTGTTTGTTGGTATACAAGTATTATAACATTGGTCACTGCCTGATACCCAAATAGATTTTGGAGACTATATCATTTAGCAGGTTATTTGGCTGTATAACAACAATAAATTACTAGTTAGGTGAAATAATATCACTTCTGACTAGTCATTTTTGAATTTTAAAAAATAATAGTTTGACTTTAAGTTTTAGAATATAGTTGCTATTCTAATTTCTCTTTCAACTTAATTGGCTTATTCAATTTGAAATATACCTCAAAAATCCATATATCGCACATACAAACACATACATAAACATACCCACCCACATCTATGTCAAACTTGAGGTAATATGAGCATTAGAATTCTTAATTTGTGGACTACTGAAGATTTTAATATGCACTGTCAGGGCTCAATTCCAGTTAGCATTCCATGCCAAACTTAGTTTATCCATAATCTTTAAAATTATACAAACTTTCTTTCTTTTATTTTTTATGTTTTTCAATTTTGAGACGGAGTCTTGTTCTGCCCTGTCACGCAGGCGGGAGTGCAGTGGCCCTGCAGTCTTGGCTAACTGGAACCTCCGCCTCCAGGGTTCAAGCGATTCTTGTGCCTCATCCTCCCAAGTAGCTGGGATTACAGGCATGCGCCACCACGCCTGGTTAATTTTTGTATTTTTAGTAGAGACGGGATTTCACCATGTTGGCCAGGCTGTTCTTGAACTCCTGACCTCAGGTGATCCACCCGCCTTGGCCTCCCAAAGTACTGGGATTACAGGTGTGAGCCACCACACCGGCCAGATATTTTATTATTATTTTTTAACTTTTACTTTAAGTTCAGGGGTACATGTGCAGGATGTGTGGGTTTGTTACGTAAACGTGTGTTATGGGGGTTTGTTGCACAGATGATTTCATCACCCAGGTATTAAATCTAGTATCCATTAGTTATTTTTCCTGTTCCTCTCCTTCCTCCCACCCTCCACCCTCAGATAGGCCCTCGTGTGTGTTGTTCCCCTCTATGTGTCCATACTTATAAGTGGGAGAATTGCACTTTTACAGCACAGCAGGCTAGTAATGAAAACCATTTGCAATGACTTTTTAAATGTTTCCCCAAATAATGCTCTTTTCTTTGGATAAATCATGTTGGTTACATAAGTGGCTCAGAAATGTGACAGTATTTAGTTGCAGAGGGGCTTATTTTTTAACGGTGCGGCAATTACATCCTAAAATAACTATTATTCAATCCATTCTGCCAGCCTTGGGAGACTAAGCAGATGTCAGATATTCTAAAATATCTGACTTTAGGTGAGTTTGGGATGTTACTGTGAAAGAGGCATTTTCAGATCCGTTAGATAGGAGAATGCCAATAAGCAGCGTACTTACATAATGATGGCAACAGCTCTCAGAGGGTCTCTTTTGAAGCATTATTGTTGGGTCTTGGAATAATACTATTTTAGAGCTAGATGAGGAAAATTTAAAACTCATCTCTCAATTAATTTTTAATAGATGAAGAAGCAAAGTGACACAAACAATTAGGGCACTTGCCTGAGATCATGCATCTAATTAAAGGCACACCATGGGAAGATCTCTGGACTTTAAATTATCATTCCACTAAATTGGCTTTACTACATATCTTCCCACTCCCGTTCCACATTTACTGCTTTCAGAGAAAGAGAGAGAAGTTTGACAGCATATTTTAATAGAAAATGAGTGGATTTTCACATCAGGACAACCTGAACTTGAAGTTTTCCTAAGCTAAAATATGCACTTTTGTGTATAGCATCCCCCAGAATGACTGGAGTGATTCTCCATCCTGTTTCCCTCATCAGCATCCCCCAACACACACACATACCCTATTGGATCATTCTTATCAGCATTTAAAGATGCTGGGATTTCTGTCATCCGAAAGGAAAATCATTTTTTACTCTACATCTCTCTGTGTATACTTCCTCATTTAATATAATCCTTTAATGGAAAATTGTGAAATCTGCACAGAATTGTTGCTATATTCACTATGCCCAATTATTTTCTTCCCCTTCTCCTTTCAACTTGTTTCCATAAGGCTCTTCACTCATCACTCATCACTCCAACAATGTGGCTCTTGTCAACGTCACCATATCGGTCAACTATGTAACAAATAATACTCTCTCTGGTACTCATCCATCAATGACAGTTTGTCCAAGAGTCAGTTCATAGAGTTTTGTAGTTGGTTGGTCAGCTCTAGACTATTGGGTCTGCATCTGTCTCTTGGGTGTCTCATCTTCCTTAAACCAACATTCTAGCCAGTCCTTGTCCTTCTTATGGTGATAGAGAAGGATAAGAAAAATGGAAATAAGTATACCTCTTTAGGAACTAGCACATTAGAACTCCTATCTGCATTCCATCACCCAAAACAAGTCACAAGGCTAAGTTCAAGATCAGGAACTAGAGTATATTTTGCCTATAGTGGGAAAAACAGAAAAGCCACAAGGCAAAGGGCATGGATAGAGACAGAGGTAAATAACCGGGTCCAATATATTACTCTACCACTGTTACTAATGAGTTCCACAGTACTATGTCACATGGACAAATCTAAGTGCTGATCTGTCTTGAAGATGTAGCAGCATGTGACACAGTTGATAACTACTCCCACTTTTAAACTATTTTTTCCTTTGGCTTTTAGCGCACCTGTATTCGTGGTTTTGTTTTCCCTCTTAGTGGCTTCACTTTCTGTATACTTTGTTGGGCATTCCTCATCCTTTCAGTACTGAATTACCCCAGGGATCAGTCATGGGGCATTTTCTCTTTGCCCTCTGTACTTATGTTCTTGTTGATCTCATCTGTGATCATGACTTAAAAACCAACTGTAATACTTAACACTACTGAACTGTACACTTAAAAATGGTTACAATGTTAAACTTTATGTGGTTTTATCACAATCAAAAATAAAATAAACCATCTATAAACTGAATCACAAATTTCTGTCTCCAGCTTGTATCCTTTCCCTGAACTCTAATGTCACATATACAAATAAGAGGTCTGAAAGAAATATAAAATCTAATATATCCAAAGCCAAACTATGCTCTCTCCTCCAACACAAATATGCTTCTCCTGGTGTCTTTTCCATCTCTTATAGTTCCAAGTATAAGCAACGGCTTATAGTTGCTCAGACCCAAAACCTTTATGATCATCCTTGACTTCACCCTGTACCTCACATTCAATCTATCACCAATTCCTAATGGCTCTTACCTTCAATTTATATCCAGTAACTGAGCATGACTCTCCAACTCCAATGCGTTGTCCTTTTTATCCAAGCCATCATTATCTCTGGCCTGATTCACTGCAATCGCCTACTAACTGGTCTCCATCTTCCTTCATATACAGTGTATTCTCAGCACATAGCCAGAGTGCCCCTTTTAAAGTAAAAGCTGAATTATGTCTCTCATCTGATTATAACCCATTAGTGGTTTCCCAACTTCACTCAGAGTAAATTCCAAATTCTTGCAATGCCCTTCAAAACCCTACTAAAAGTTGCCCCATTACCTTTCTAACCTCATCCTCCACTACTCTTAACCTCACTCCCTATGTGACATGAAGAAACTGAAACCGGTCCAATTTTCTCATAGAACTGATATTTACGGGTCATTTTTTGTTTGAATAACAAGATAAATTGATCCTCCGAGAATTAAAGCTTGAAACTTATATTTGCCTTATCTGATTTACTTGCTCACGAAACCAACCCTCAGGCCTCCCAGACAGTATCAAGGACCTGCAATTCCTCTTCCTTATTCCTCCCTAATTCTTGTTTTCCTAACTGACCGCATGTTTCCTGTTGACCAACTCCTCTTCCTTACCCACCTCTAATTCCTGTTCCTGTACATAGCTACTTTCCTTCCCTACTATATAAACCCCCAAATTTAGTCTTTTGAGAAGACGAATTTGAGACTGATCTCCCATCTCCTTGGCTGCAGCACCTGAATAAAGCCTTCTTCCCTCGCAATACTCATTTCACAGTAATTGGCTTTCTGTGCGGCAAGCAATGGGACATAGAAAAAAACCCTGGAATTTTGGTAACAAAACCTCAGCAAAAATCCATGCCCCTATAGGCCTAGAATTACCACTGTGAGAGCAGGATCTCCTAATACAATTGCATAGGTTGCACATTATACAACTTTAGGGAGTAATGCAATCTATGTGAATGCTTCCAGTGGAGTTATGCAGTCCTCAGCCAGTATGGTCTTAGATCCTTGTAATAGGGGAGGGAGAAATAAACAGGATGAATATATACAGTGAGGAATGTTAGGAAGAAAATTAAAGAAAAGAAGAGACTTTGGGCGGTCAACACAACTCTGAATAGGATGGACCTGAAAGATCTTCACTCAGAAGATGATCTTTAAATAAATAACTGGAGGAGGTTAGAGATTAAGCCTTGTGGATAACTGGAAAATTCTAGTTAGATAAAGGAACAGCATCTGAGAGGAAGAGTATCTGAGATGACAGCATGTTTGGCAGTTTCTAAGAAGAGGAAAGAGGCCAGTATGGTTGGATCAGAGTCAGCTAAGAAGGTAGTTTCAGAAAATGAGGTCACAGACATAAAGAGAGCCATAATTGTATAGAGTCCTGTAAGATCTTTGGCTTTTACTCTGAGTGAGAAGATAACTATCAGAGGCTACAAGAAAAGTCTACTTCAGCTTTAAAAGATCACTTGGGCTGCAGTGTTGTAGAAAATACAGCCAGGGAATCAAGGGAGTATGCAAAGAGACAGTTAATATAGAGATTATTATGGCTTAGATAGACTAGAGTCATAGTATTTAATGTGTGGTGGAAATTTGGTGGGTCTTTACTGTAAATTGTATCTTTTTATGTTTAAATTTTCTTATGATTTATTGGTCATACATAGAATGCAGTTGGGGGGTGTGTGTGTCTATGTGTGTGTGTATCTGATATCAAGAGGACTTGCTAAACTATTTTGTTCTAATGATATTTAACTTCTCATCAGAAAACTATGTAGAAATTTAATTTCTGCAAAAGGAGTTAGTGTCATCTCTTTCTAATATCCATATGTCTGATCTTTTAAAATGCTTTTTGTAATCCAGAACAATTTTGAATGGTTCAAGTGTCTTTAGGCATGTTTTGGCAGGTATTACTGATTAGATTAAGTATTGTTTCATTAACTCGCATGTTTACTCCCTATTTCTGTTAATATATACTTTTAAGAGATTGAAAAGGGTCTATTTCTAGCTATAAATTTTAACAGAAATGGCTGTTAATTTTGTCAGTCATTTCCAGTAACTTTTGAAACATTTGTATAGTTTATCTTGACTAAAGTCAAGATATGTTTCTGAGAAGAATTACATTAATATACTTTCAAATTGTGAAACTTCCTTGAATTCTTGGGATTAAATCTACTAGGTCATGAATAATTGTTCTTTTTAATAACCTGCTACATTTTATTTGCCAATATTGTATTTCAGAAATATATGTACGTATATATGTGTATGCATGTGTATGTGTATATGTGTGTGTGTGTGTGTATATATATGTTCTTTTTTCTTTTTCTGAGATGGAGTCTAGCTCTGTCGTCCAGGCTGGAGTGCAGTGGCGCAATCTCTGCTCACTGCAACCTCCACCTCCTGGGTTCAAGCTATTCTCCTGCCTCAGCCTCCCGAGTAGCTGGGATTACAGGCACCTGCCAACACACCCAGATTTAGTAGAGACGGGGTTTCACCGTGTTGGTCAGGTTGGTCTCGAACTCCTGACCTCATGATCCACCCACCTCGGCCTCCCAAAATGCTGGGACTACAAGTGTGAGCCACCGCACCCGGCTATATATATTCTCAAGTGAAATTGGTAATTTCTTTTCTGTAAGTGTTATCTTTACCCAGTTTTGCTCCTAGGGTTAATCTGGCAACCATAAAGAATTGACAAGCTCTCTGTAATTCTATGTTGTTTAACCACATACTTTAAAAGGTTTCTTCTAGGCTTATTATTTCTTTCATATTTTATAACACTTTCTGAGACCCTTTGTTAGGAGATCAATATGAAGGAAAGGTGGGTGCTCAATTTGCCATCTTGAACTTGATGCTCCTCACACAGATTTTTGTATATAATGCTTTAAATATTATTTATTATACTACTTTCATTATATTTTAATTAATTTACTTATTTATTAGAGACAGAATCTCACTCTGTCACCCAGGCTGGAATGCAGTGGTGCTACCATAACTCACTGTAACTTCAAACTCCTGTTCTCAAGTGATTCTCCTAGGTAGCTGGGATTACAGGTATGTGCCATCATGCCCAGCTAATTTGTTAAGTTTTTCTGCAGGGATGGAGGTCTCACTTCATTGCTCAGGCTGGTCTTGAACTCTTGGCCTCAAGTGATTCTCCCATCTCAGCCTCACAAAATGTTAGGATTACAGGCATGAGTCACTGTGCCTGGCCTTTCATTACAGTTTATATTTTTCTAAATATAACTTTATTTTTGAAGTCAAATGGATAATTTGGTTTTAAATTTTTTTCAATTCTTGTTTTATCGTAAAGAACTCACAGAAAATGACCTATATGACTCTTTTTATTTTAAATGAATTTTAATTTTCTTTCTGGGTTATAATACAGTTGCTTTTTGGATGTGTGCCAGAGCAACTTGACAATGTATATTTACTGTTCCTTGGATACAATGCTCTCTATGCATCTATTTGATTAAGCTTCTTAATTCTCTTATTCAAAATTTCTATTTTAATTTGATCTGTTTCATTTACTTGATCTGTTGATTTTTGAGAGGAAAAATATTGAGGACTCACTTTATGATTATGAATTTGTCCATTTTCTGTATTTTTAGGGACTATTTTCCTTTATATTTTGATTTAATATTATCTTGTTCTATGACTAATTATATTGAATATATATTATATATACATGTATAATATATATATGTGTGTATGTGTGTGTGTATATATATGTATATACACAGAGAGAGAGAGAGACAGACAAACAGAGAGGGAGAGAGAGAGAGAGATTCTTAATGGGTCATATTGTTTAACATGACAAAATATTCCCAGTTATCTAAATAAATGATTTTAAACTTAAATTTCACCCTTCCTGATTATACCACTAATGATCTGACTATATTATTACTTCAAATATCTGTCATGTCTTTATCTCTCTCTGTATTTTTAGCCATACAGTGTCATTATATGGATTTTTATCTCTTCAAGACTATTTAGTAAATTTCTATTACTGGTTTAGTCCAATTTATACCATAATGTTTTCAGTTTTCTGTTTGTGATTTGAATTTGACACCTTAGGTTCCCTCTTATTTTTCTCTTTTCTAGTTTATCAAGATTTTTGCTATAATTGTTTTTCTGGTTTTTAATTACCTCTAGTTCCTTAGAAATTATAGACTCATTTCTCTCTTTAGCAATCAATATAAAATGTTAGCACCATTATGTAAATTTTGGGGCTCCATCAATCAAGAATTAGACAGTATCTGTGTCAGAGACTGCTAATTGTCCTCAAATATCTCTTCCCATCGTCTTTATTTCAAAAGCAAACATCTTAGTTTAAGTTAGGCACATTGCCATCCAACTTAAGAATATACTTCCCAGCCTTGCTTGAACCCAGTTGTCATCATATGACTAAGTTTTAGAAAAAGTTATGTGAGAAAATGCTGATTCACTCCATATTTGAAGACAAAAATACTTGCCCTAGATGCCCATAGAAAAGATGAGATGATTGAAGAATGGGTGTAGATTTTACAAAGGGGTAATTACTAAATGTATATAAATCCCTCAGGCTATGTGTGAAATATGGTTCTGTAAGTTAAAATTATAAAAACTTAAAAATATAAAAATGATAAATATTAGGTTGCGCTATATGAAATTGTCAACAGTTGATTGTTTTTGATCTGGGAAATGAGCACTTCCTATGCTTCCACCTAATAACAAGTCAACATTTATGATATGGGGCATGAGAAAGCATAGCTATGACAATTTCACTATTTTCAATAGAGAGAAGTGAAACATAAAGTCTTAAGGTGACAAATCAAGAACTTAATTGTTATTACTTAAAAGTATGTATCACAGAGCTTATGGTAGACATAATATAAAAATTATTCTTGGCCGGACACAGTGGCTCACGCCTGTAATCCCAGCACTTTGGGAGGCCGAGGAGGGCAGATCACGAGATCAAGAGATTGAGACCATCCTGGGCAACATGATGAAACCCTGTCTCTACTAAAAATACAAAAATTAGCTGGGCATGGTGGTGCGCATCTGTAGTCCCAGCTACTTGGGAGGCTGAGGCAGGAGAATCTCTTGAACCCGGGAGGCGGAGGTTGCAGTGAGCTGAGATTGCACCAGGGCAATCCAGCCTGGCAACAGAGTGAGACTCCATTTCCAAATAATAATAATTATTATTATTATTGTTATTAGGAAGTACAGATGAAAAGTCTTCTGCTAATATCCCCATCTTTCACAGCAGAGAGGTCAATAATGATTTTACTAATGGTGTGTTGATATGACTTGGATATTTGTTCCCTCCAGTTCTCATGGTGAAATGTGATTGCCAATGTTGGAGGTGGAGTCTGGTGGGAGGTGACTGGATCATGAGAAGGGATCCCTCATGAATGATTTAGCACCATCTCCTTGGGGATAAGTGAGTTCTCACCTAGTTAGTTCACATTAGATCTACTTTTTTTAAAGTTGGGGACCTCCCCCACCTCACTCTCTTTCTCCCCTTCTCACCATGTGATATGCTGGCTCCCCATTGCCTTCCACCATGACTATAAGCTTCCTGAGGCCTCACCAGAAGCAGAGGCCAGCACCATGCTTCCTGTAAAGCCTGCAGAACCATGAGCTAATTAAACTTCTTTTCTTTATAAAATACCCAGTCTTAGGTATTTCTTTATAGTACCATAGGCAGATTAATACATATATCATAGTTCATCATAATGTCATTGATTTTAAGATGCATCATTATCATATATAATTTTACTTTTAATTCAAAGTCATCAATGTTCTTTCTTTTTTATATTTTAACCTCCGCTGTGCCATCAAGAATATTTGTGATGCTGCATTTATTTTAAAAATTAAGTAAATAGGAATGCTGAAAGCCATCAGTGATAGGCTGTTAAGCTACCATTGTAATTATTTTAAACTAACCTACTGTTTTATGGGTATTATATTATTTTAATTATTATACACATCTTGTGGCAAGGAAAGTTCTGGTAAACATGCTGAGTAGAAAAAGTACAAGCAGACAATTTGGAGAAACCACCACTGTAGAGACGGAAAGGAAAATAAACTATTATTTATTAAACAATTGTTTGGTATTAGATACTGTACTTTTCTACCCCAAACCCACCAACTTTTAGTGCTGGCTCTACCTCAGAATGGCTGAAGTGAGGAAGTAGAATAAGATCCAAGGTATTACTGTAAGAGATAGTAAGAAAGATCTTGAAGTCATAAATAAAAGTTCAAAGTCTGTATTTCTCTTCTAGCTAAAGTCCATGGGGAGTCCAGCTAAATTGATATCAATAAATTTAGAGGATCCCTGAGAAGGAATAATGTATAGGCATTTTTTGACAGATTTTAAAGCTATGATTTTATAGAAGTTATCCAATTTTCTGTGTACTGAATGCCTTTTCTGCTATGCATTTTTCACTTTAGAATATTGTGAGGTTAGATTGAGTGTTCCTTAATAAATTATTTCTATTACCACTGCTATGTCTGAAAAGCCTACCATTATTGATCTCTAATGATTCTACTTATGCAGAAAAAAAGGAAAGACCAACAGACAACTACCAGGAAAATAAAAATGTCTTCATACTTTTTTCCTTTTACTATGAGTGGGAATCAATAATCAGTGAGCCACAAATTTCTATGTATTTGTTCTTTCACTCATTCACATACTCTGTCATGTATGAACGAAGCTGAAAAAACATTCATAAAAGATAAAAATTGCCCCCTTTCTCTAAGACTCCTAGAAGTATCAACATTAAATTAATAATTATAGTAGAATCATTACTGCTGACTAAAAATTTATGACTGTTTCAGGATTGCATACCTAATCTAAAAATGGGAGACCAGAGAAGGCTCCAAGAGACACATAAAGTTGTTCCTCGGGTCAACAGATATCCTGGGATAGGATTCAGAAGTCTGGTAACTTGGTTGCAGAAAAAAACACAATCATTTTCTAATCAAATTTTGCAGTTAATTATGAATGTAGACACATGCCACCATAGTATTAACAGTACCAGCATCATATCAATATTAGAAAATATATGTATTTTCTTTTTTTTTTTTTTTTTGAGATGGAGTTTCGCTCTTGTTGCCCAGGCTGGAGTGTAATGGTGCAATCATGGCTCACTGCAACCTCTGCCTCCCAAGTTCAAGCGATTCTCCTCCCTCAGCCTCCCGAGTAGCTGGGATTACAGGCATGCGCCACCATGCTGGCCTAATTTTGTATTTTTAGTAGAGATGAGGTTCTCCATGTTGGTCAGGCTGATCTCGAACTCCCGACCTCAGGTGATCTGCCCGCCTCAGCCTCCCAGAATGCTGGGATTACAGGCATGAGCCACCGCAACTGGTCAACATATGTATTTTCATATCACATAATGCTTATTACTACTTGAAATTATGACAGTTACTACATCGGCCTCTAGATCTCGTTATCTACTGTGTTAATGAAAGACATGTAATTATGTCACATATTTTTGTATTTTGATAACTCTCTTTCAATATTACCAGCTTCCTATGTATTTTACTTTATGCATTTAAAAGCATTATACTGAGAAAGAATCCACAGGCTTCACCAGCCCCTCAAAGAAGTCCATGCATGAAAAAGCCCAAGAATCTATGTATGAGACCAGACAATTTCATATGCAAAGAGAGGTAGAGAGAGGATTAGAGAACATTGTACTTTGGAAAAAAATGTGTCCAACTGAACAACAAAGAGCAGTTCTCTGAATTCTGTAAATTTTGGCCAGGTGAGGTAGGTGGATTGCTGATTGGTGAGATGAAACAGGCAAGGTGAACAGAGGCAATGTTTTGGATGGCCTTGTAAGCAATGCCAAAATGATAGTAAATCACTGATCATTTCTAAGCAGAGGAGAAATATGACCAGATTATCATTTATGTATATTCCATGCTTATTTCCCAACGTGCTATAAATTGTGGAGGAGAAACCTTAAGTGTTGTTTACTGGCTTACTAAAGACCCAGTATTTCATTGTGAAAAGGGTTGAGAGAGTTAAGGAATTGTCAAACAAAGAGAGTTGTAGGACACAAATTTATTATTGTTATTACATTAATAAAGGAAAAAATATGCACATGTCTATAAACTGAAAGAAGATACCTACAGTTAAGGAAGAGACTGAAAATAAATTTGAGAGATGGAAGAGTCACCAAATGTAGGAGAAATTAAGGTCAGGAATATGCATGTAGAAAGTAGTAGAAATCCTTAAGGGTAACTTAACAGAGCTGCTGATGACTATGGTCCTTGACTTTGGACATAGTTTAATTCAGATGCAATACGGTCAATCTTAAGAACCTGGACACCCTAATCAGTATGTTTTTAATGAAAGACAAGCAAAATATGTGTTGTGTATAATAAAGATAAGGATATTGGGGTTTACTTGTCTTCCTGTTTCAACTTGTTATGTTACTGGTCCCTTTCTAAAGCTTATGAAATCATTACTTTTTTTCCTGAAAACAACTTTTTTCCCAGAAAACTATATGCTGATCAGTCTTACATGACAAGCAAGATGAAACCCTTAAGGCTTAGAGCATATACTCTTAACATGAATTCTGTGGATGATCCATACATACCCTGAAATTGCATGCAAAAAAGTATGCATATGAATTTTTCCATAAAAAGAGTTTATAATTTATTAGATATTGTAAGATGCCTGTGACCTACAAAAATGATAAGAACCACTGGAGCCTAAAATGAGCTATCAGTATGTGGTCCACCCATACCACATACTTTAAATCCTAGCACACTTCCTCTTATTTTTAGAGTCTAGCAGAAGGCTAGACAATTTTAGGCCATCAAATAGTCTCTCTCTTATTCCTCAAAATTGTATGATCCTCTCCCTTCATATATCTAAACAGAGCATGTATTTATTCCTGAATCCAGAGGTTATAACCCAAAGTTTCATGTGTCCAGATCTGGAGAGAAATGAATAAAACACCATTAAACATTTCTGCCCACATGGAAACTGTTCAACCTTAATGGCTGCTCTTTTCTATGCTACCTCTCTTCCACTTTTAATGTATCTGTTTGATATCTAATTTGTTACATCAATTAGAATTTTGGTTGTGGGTAGGGGAAGAGTGTTTGGGATTAGTTAAGATGACAAATATGGAAAGTAATTGACTCCTATCTACTTACCTTAAATTTTCTTCTATAGAGAAGAGAAAGGAAGGAGGGAAGGAAGGAAGGGAGGAAGGAAGGGAGGGGAGGGAAGGAAGGGAAGGGAAGGAAGGGAAAAGGAAGAAAGAAGAAAGAGAAAGAAAAAGAAAGAAAGAAAGAAAGAGAAAAAAGAAAGAAAAGAAAGAGAAAGAAAAAAGAAAGAGAAAGAAGAAAGAAGAAAAGAAAGAAAGAAGAAAGAAAGGAAGAAATGAAAGAAAGAAAGAAAGAAAGAAAGAAAGAAAGAAAGAAAGAAAGAAAGAAAGAAAGAAAGAAAGAAAGAAAGAAAAACTGATTTTTTCATATACCCTCCATGGCTCATTACAAGCTATGGAATTGGGGAGAGATGTAAACAACCAGTACTTGTGAACTGCTACAGGCCAGCTTCTGCACATCACTGGTTATATACATAGGAAAAGTAGAAAAGACTACCAATATGTTGTGGGAAGTCAGGGACCCCGAACGCAGGGACCAGCTGAAGCTGCGGCAGAAGAATGTAAATTGTGAAGATTTCATTGACATTTATCAGTTCCCAAAATTAATACTTTTATGATTTCTTACACCTGTTTTTACTACAATCTCTGAACATAAATTATGAATATTTCATGGACATTTATCACTTCCCCAATCAATACTCTCATAATTTCCTATGCCTGTCTTTAATCTCTTAATCCTGTCATCTTCATAAACTGAGGATGTATGTCACCTCAGGACCCTGTGATGATTATGTTAACTGTACAAATTGTTTGTTAAACATGTGTGTTTGAACGATATGAAATCTGAGCATCCTGAAAAAGAGCAGGATAACAGCGATTTTCAGGGAACAAGGGAGATAACCATAAGGTCTGACTACCTGCAGGGCCGGGCAGAACAGAGTCATATTTTTATTCTTGCAGAAAGTAAATAGGAGAAATATCAATGAATTCTTTTCCCAGCAAGGAATAACCCTGGGGAAGGAATGCATTCCCAGAGGTAGGCCTATAGATGGCTGCTCTGGGAGTGTCTGTCTTATGCGGTTGAAGATAAGGGATGAAATACACCCTGGTCTCCTGCAACGCCCTCAGGCTTACCAGGATTGGGAAATTCCAGCCTGGTGAATTCTAGTCAGACTGGTTGTTGGCTCTCGAACCCTGTTTCCTGTTAAGATGTTTATCAAGACAATGTGTGCCCAGTGGGACATGGAAACTCATCTGTAATTCTAGTTTTGCTCTCTGCCTCGTGATCTTTTATTGCCCTCTGAAGCATGTGATCCCTGTGACCTACTCCTTATTCATACACCTCTCCCCTTTTGAAATCCCTAATAAAAACTTGCTGGTTTTGCAGCTCAGGTGCACATCACGGAAATTACCAATAGGTGATGTCGTCCCCAGAGGCCCAGCTGTAAAATTTCTCTCTTTTGTACTCTTTCTCTTTATTTCTCAGACTGGCTAACACTTAGGGAAAACAGAAAAGAACCTATGTTGAAATATTGGGGGCTGGTTCCCCCAATACCAACACAATTGTAAAAAGTTCCAATTTATCTTCATAACCTTCTTGTCACTCTCTCTTTAGCATTCCTTTACAGAATGTCAGAAAGTCAGACCCTTTCTTGGAAATATTTGCAATGTCTAAATATCCAAATTCAAATATTTCCATATATTTGTAAATGTAATTTGTAATTTTTTATATGTATATTTGTAATGTATTACATGGAAATAAAAACATTTTCTTGTTTTAAGAATATTAAAATTCTTTTTAGCAACATTTGCACTATAGTGCAATGTACATAACTATATGTATATTGCTATGTACATAACTGTAATTTACAACATTTTATCAGAAATGCCAAATTTGTTTTACATTCAAGAATTATGTTTCACAACATCATGGGGGTATCTACACAGGGGAACCTCTCATTTAATATTTTATCCTGAAATATTGGTAGAGATCTTCATCAAAACCAAATTATCTTTGTGTTTCACATGGTATTTGCAAATATTAGTATTTAGTCCATGAGGAAAATTAAACATATTTGATCCAAACATCATAGGGAAAAATGAAAATATTAGAATTATAAATAAATTGAGAGTAGAATGCTTAACAATATTGGTTAAATTTTAATAAAATGGAAGCTAAAAAGAATGTCTTTTGATTTCATGGAAATTCACCATTTTTTCTCTGATTTTTGAGGTGGCATCATTATATAAAGGAAACATAATACCATACAAAACTTGAAGAATCAACACTACATATATAATTTATTACTGGGCTCTAAATGTTTTGATATTTTTTTCCCTTAACTTGTTTACTTTCAGGGTTAAAATCATATTAACTTAATAACATTAATATTCCAAAAGTATGTGTGTGTGTGTGTGTGTATATATATATATACGTAAAATATAAGTAAAAGTAAATATATATATTTTGATGCACCAACAAGGATGAACTAGCATAATGGAAAATTTCATATTTTAGGAAAAGCTTTGTCATGGACTTGTGTTCTAAAAGAAATTTTATAATAAACCATTTAGATTCTGTTAAAAATTACAGAGTGTACATTTTATAAGGATTTAAAAGGAAAGTGCTTTTTTTATATAAAGATAAAATAAATCCTTAGTTACATTAATAAGAGAGTCACTGGAACAACAGATAAGATTATGTTTATAGGAAATGTTAATTTTTTTATTTTTCTAATTTTTATTTATTTACTTTTCAAGACAGAGTTTTGCTCTGTCACCCAGGCCGGAGTGCAGTGGTTCTATCTTGGCTCACTGCAGCACTCACCTCCTGGGTTCAGGTGATTCTCCTGCCTCAGCCTCCAGAGTAGCAGGGATTACAGGCACCCACCACCACACCCAGCTAAGTTTTGTATTTTTAGTAGAGATGCCATCCTGTTCAGCTAAACTTTGTATTTTTAGGTTTCGCCATGTTGGCCAAACTGGTCCCAAACTCCTGACCTCAGGTGATCCACTCGCCTCAGCTTCCCAAAGTGCTGGGATTACAGGCATGAGCCACCATGTCTGGCCTGTGAAATATTAATTTTATCAGGCATATTTGAACCTTTTCAACTCCCTAGACCTTACTTTTCAACTGAGGGAACTAAAGCTTAGAAATATTAAATGACCTGCTCAAGGTTACATATTTCCGAATTACACAGTTGATATTAAAGTATCCCTCAATTCACTTCCTAAACCATGTTATTTTCCACCAGAATTCTACTAACTCTCAATAGAACAAGTTTCTGGTTTTTCACTTTTGTTATGATGGAAAACCATTTGCCAGCCAGTAGTATTTTGGCAAGTGTTTTTTAAAGTACCTGGTATATATACTTCAGATAGTATTATATGTACAGTAATGTGCCAACATATATATTAAGAAAATTTTTAATTTGTGGTATTTATATATTCTAGAGATGATAATAAGAATAATACACGTTAATCAGTTTGTGATTGTAACAATTACTTGTCAAGATATATTGCTTAAAAATAGTATTTCAGATGTGTTCTGCTCATGTAAACTATAGTGAAAAAAATAAATATTTTTTTGAATTATATACTTCTTTCATTGCTTCCAAAGATGAAAATATGTTGTTAGAAACCACACACACACACAATTTATGTATATGTTTTACATTTGCAACCTGTCCTTTGTTGACATATCTATGAGTATTACTGTACTTGTAGAAATACACGTAAAATACACACAATGTGAGTTTTTGCCTTGAAGAGAAAATCATTTCATTCATGTAGACATTTCAACTTTAATTTAAAAAGAAAAGCTAAATTACATTTTATGAGATGGAATCACAGTGAAATTATCAAAGAATTATGCTTATTTTATTTTTGGCATATTACTCTGTGGTAAGGCATAAATTAAGTGACTGGATGAATTTGTTAGATATAAGTATTTTTTATATTATTCTGCTAACAATAGCAATGTTTTCACTATATGAGAAACATCTCCAACATTGTCTTCAGTTAATTGATTTCCCTAAGTCAAATTCTTCTTTAGCACTTGGGAATGAATATTATGAACACAATTATGTACCATCTCACTTACTCTTCAATGAAAGAGACATACCCCACATATTGGGTCTAGATTTATAAACTGCCTCTCTGTGTGAAAGCATTTAAATTTTAAATTCACTTGAGGATGAAAAAGGAATGAATTTTTAATGTCAGATAATGATGCACGCAATAATATAAATATTTCCAAACCTTTTTTTTTTTTTTGAGACAGAGTCTCGCTCTGTCACCAGGCTGGAGTGCAGTGGCATGGTCTCAGCTCACTGCAACCTCTGCTTCCCGGTTTCAACCAATTTTCCTGCCTCAGCCTCCCATGTAGCTGAGACTGCAGGCAAGCACCACCATGCCCAGCTAATTTTTGTATTTTTAGTAGAGACAGGGTTTCACCATGTTGGCCAGGATGGTCTCGATCTCTTGACCTTGTGATCCACCCGCTTTGGCCTGCCAAAGTGCTTGGATTACAGGCATGAGCCACCACACCTGACCCTCAAACCACTTTTAATTAATATACATTCTATTCAGCTTGTTTTGGAAAGTTTTTTTGTTTTGTTTTGTTTCTTGAATTTTTGCCAGAGAGGAGATAGCTAATTAACGCTCTATGGTTTCTATTTCCCTCTTGGGAAGAAATAGTCTTAGTTCTTTAACTGGTACTTTAAAAAGTTCTCAATTTCATCATATTTATTAGCTTTATCTCCTTAAAATCTCCAGACTAATTCATCCATTGTCCGTAAATACATAATAGTTTTTTTCATTCATGTCCCACTCATGCTATTCTTCCATTTCATTACTATTTGTTGTGATTCCATCCTTTGGTCAATGTTTTCTTGAAGGCTCCTTCATTTTTTTTTTCTTCTTCTTCTCATTGCCATAGCACATACTATATTATCCTTTGTCCAAAGTTCAGTAATTACTAATATCTGTATTTGTCCTCAATTTCTTTGAAATTACACTGATTTTATTATTTTTTTCTTGTCTTGATACTTGGATTATAAACTTCTTAAGAGCAAAGATTTGAAGTATTCCAAAATTCCTATAGTAAAAATTTTATATGGACTTATCCTTTAAAGTGACTCAAATTGTATTTTGCTTAATAATGTTAGCTCTCAACACAGTGTATCTTTAGAAATCATCTCTCCATACGATAAAGAATATATAATAAAATATACTACATATTTTCCTTTTATTTTTATGTCTAGTTTTAGAACACAATTAAGGAAGTTGAACCAGAGAGTTTACATTCATTATTGCACATAGAAGTGTCTATTCTAAAACTAAACAACAGGAATATTTAGGGCTTTGTTAGCTTGAAATACCCTCAGTACAATAGTTAAAACTTGAGAAATTTTATATATCAAGCACTTTGTATCCATGTATTTATTTAATCGTTATAACACATGTCTATTATTATACTGAAATTGACCCAATTGTCCCATAAAGCTGATGTTAATGGTTTCTTTTGAATAAACATGCAAATTGATCCTCCCAGTCTTAGATTTTGAGAAAGTTAAAGTTGTTTTATCTGAGTTTCTTTCTCAGGAAACCTACCTTCAGACCTTCCAGATAGTACCAAGGAACTGAAACATACCAGATCATCTCATCTGGCCAATAAGATGCCAGACTCCTCATCCATCCATCATGATTGCCTAATTGACGACCTGCTTCCTGTGGACCATCTCCTCTTTCTTACCCCTCCCTCATTCCTGTTTTCTAACACATGGTTCCATTTCTTCTCTGCTATATAAACCTTCAATATTAGTGCATCAGAGAGACAGATTTGAGACTAATCTGTTCTCAGCTGCAGCACCTGAATAAAGCCTCCTTTATGACAATACTTGTTGTCTCAGTGATCGGCTTTCTGCGCAACAAGCAGCAGGACCTAGACTGAACTCCTGGCATTTAGTAACAATATCTCTTGCGGAAATAACAAGACTGAGTCTTGTGCATACTAAATAACTTGTGCAAGGTGAAAGAGCTAATAAGTGGTATAAGAGGGCATTAAGCCAAGGATGTCATTTTCACAAACACAACTGCACACTAACACATTCAGAGTGAAGACACATGAAAGCCTAAGACATCTGAATCTTCAACTTTATAGACGTGAAAACCAAGACACGGGTTAAATATCTTGCCAAGATCATACAGGTACTATGTGAAGTAAGATAAGAATAAAAATTTAGTGCCTCCAAGCTTGCTCTATTTTAATAAGGAGGGACCAGTCTCTTCCAGTTAATGTCTGGAGGCTAACTGTAGTTACCGTAGATAGCTTAAGTAATATAAATTTATTTTTAAAATTCTTTAATGTTCGGTAGTATAACCAACTCTTCAGATGTAGGCAAGACTTGAATGTGCTGGAAATTTTTTTAAGTGAGAAATAATCAAGGTGAGACAAGTTACATATGTGCAATTATATGTGTATGCATATATATGCATATATATGTACGTATATATGTGGGTATATATACACATATATACATATATATAAAATACTGAAACTAGGCTGCTGTGTTTCTTAAGGGAAACACTACTTTATCCTATGTCCATTCGTTTGCAGCCTACCAGGGAGAATATCTTCCCTTTTCTCAGTAACTTAGATGTTCTATTTTCCCTAATGCCTATGTTAGAAACTCAAATGGCATTTGTGAGTATTCATAAAAGAATTTTAGCTACTTCCTACACATACCTGTTCTGATATAGCCAAAACCATTTGGTGACATTATCAACTAATTAAAGTGAGAAATGTGATAGAAAGAGCACACACCACATGGAATAAATATAAAAGTGTCAACCACATAAATGGAAAATTCCATCGTGCTGTTTTCTCTTTGAAACATGAGTTCTGTACTAAATTCCTTCCTTAATACATGAGAGTCATAATCTCAAAATAAATAGAAATATATAGTATTTAATTGAAACCAACATTAGTTGAGAGTCCACTATATGGAACACCTGTTAGATTTGATAAAAATTGTATAGACGAATAAAAGAGAATCTCTTCCCTTAAGGGTGCTTATCTTCTGAAGAGTATGGTGTAGAGTGAAATTAAATAAGAATGTATGCCAAAGAAATTAAAGATAAAATTAATAACTTCCATACTACAGAATGAGAATCAATCATATTTAACTGAGAAGGAATTTTAAAAGTTTTCAAGAAGAGAAGCTATTTAGGTTAGTTTTAAAATAACAGGCCAAAATATTCAGCACCTAATATTATTATCTACCTAGAACATATTTTGTTTTACATATTGTGAAAAATGAATATATTACTTATAAAGTAAAATATTGTTATAATTATAAAGTGATAATAGGCAGAAGAATAGCAAAATTAATAGGTGTTGGAAGTCAGGTATCAAAAGTTAGTGGAGGATTATTGCAAAGTTGCATAATCTGTCCAGTAAATTAAAAATAATACATTTTATTAATATTACTTTTAGAATATAAAGCAAATTAATATCATCTATTCCATTCGTCTTGATTACATACTTATAAAACAGAAGCCATTTCATTTTTTCTAGTAAAGAACACTATGGATATACAGAGACTACTTAGCAGATATTTGCTAAGCTCCAACACAATACATCTCCCCCAGAATATTCTAAACATTAAGGCATCCATTTGACCAATAATATGCCTCATATTGTTTATTCTCCTTTACAAGACATTTCTTATACCTTGGCACCAAATGATTCTGAAGGAATGAGGTAGTCATTCCTAACCAGATCTTACAGGACCACCTGGCAGAAAGACATACCATGTATCTCACTGAAATTTTTCTAATACTACCCTAACACACTGGCCAAATACACTTAATCAATGAGTCTAAGTAATTGAATTTTCAAAAATAAATTTATTCCTTTGCATGAGTATATTAACAAGATATGCCACAAATGATTATTGTTTTAAAGCAGATGGTGCATTTTCAGCAACAATTATTGAAGAGTAGATATCTATATTTAAACAAATTCTACCACCTACTATCATGTTTCATTTGACAATCTGTTCTTTTCAATTCTAAGATTCTCATCTTTTGTGAGTTGAGAACTTTCTTAATGTGTTTTAGAGAAATTGAAAGACTTTGTTGTTATATCAGGTACATCTCAAATTTGCAAGTGTTAGTGCTGCCTTTTCAAAGCAGAAACAGAAATTCCCCATAATTCCTGGTCATTTGAGAAATATTCCATGGGAGGAAGACCACGAAAATTAGAATAAGTTACCTAATGAACTAGTATGTACTCTTCAAATTCATCCTGGATACCATATATAGTAGTATAAGAGTTTTCAATAATAATTTATCAATCATTTCAAAAATGTGCTTATGTTTTCTGCAAAGCAAAATGCTATTTTGAAGGTGTTTTATTCCTTTAAAGTAGCAATTATAATGATATCTGTTATGTTTATTTTATATTTATGATAACCTTATATTAATATATTTTGGGGAAAAAGGGTAAGGAAAGGTGAACTTCCATCCAACTTTCTGTAATCTTCCATCAGAATTCCAGTTAGCACTGTCTGACCATTCATCCAATAACTCAAATTTATTGCCTGATTGCCTGGAGCAAAGTTAATTACATAATAATTGTGCTAAAAAAATTGGGAGTATTTTGACCTATAGTGTCGTGTGTAAGCCACCAACCACAGACTCATTGTCCTGAGGAAAACACAACTGAGCACTCCAGTGTCATGTTAAATGGGAGCAAACCACAGCCAGTTAGGAACAGTGTACTTAACATTAAAAGAGAGAAGTCAACTTAAATATATCTTAATTTACAAGAATTGCTTCAAGTAAATTAAAAGTAATATTTAGGATTACTCTTAGAAAAGCAAACTCCCCTATGCTTTGGGAGGCTGAAGTGGGAGGATTGCTTGAGGCCAGGAGTTCCAGAAAAGCAACCTCCCTTCTTTAGTCTTATCAAACTGACTTTGGGCTGTAATGAGGAAGCGATAGCCCAAAAGTTGTGATATTGTAAGCTTGAGAATTGCTGAACTGAAATAGATGTTGTACTACATTCCCTTAATATGCCTCCTGACTTTGTAACTAGACCTCATAAAAAGTGATACTGTTAATCATAAGATTTAACATTAACAGTAAAGTGTTAATTTTAATAAGATCCTTTGATACACAAAAAACACTAGTCACACTTGATGATATAACTCAGTTTAGACCATTATTATCTTTATTATCTTTTTTTTCTATATGTGACATATGGGTGAATAGTGGTAAATGTAGGAATATAGGCAAGCTTCCTAAAAGTAGGAACAGCAAGTTGTTGCTAAAACTATCTATTTGGTAAATAAAATGTGGTACTTTTTTTTGGTAAATAAAATGCACTAGCTACAGGTGACTATTGAGAACTTGAAATATGGCTAGTCTGAATTCGGATGTGCTGTACATGTAAAATACACACTGGCTTTCTTGTTTAAAAATATTTATTATTATTATTAGTAGTAGTAGAGGCAGTGTGTCGCTATGTTGCCCAAGCTGTCTCATACTCCTGATCTGAAGCAATTTTCCCTCCTTGTCCTCCCAAAGCACTGGGATTACAGGTGTGAGCAACCATAACTGTCTTGGATTTCTGAAAGTATTAAAAATGTATATTTTTATTTAATATTTAATAAACATATTTAATATATTGAATATTGAATAATAAAAATTAAAAACATTTAATATATTGAATGTATACTGAGATAATATTCTGCATATATTGGGTTAGATAAAATATATCATTAAAATAATTTCACCTTTAAAAAAATTATTTTGATATGGTTAATATAATTTTTTTTTTTGAGATGAAGACTTGCTCTGTCTCCCAGGCTGGAGTGCACTGGCACAATCTCAGCTCACTGCAAGCTCCGCCTCTCGGGTTCACGCCATTCTCCTGCCTCAGCCTCCCAAGTAGCTGGGACTACAGGTGCCTGACACCACGCCTGGCTAATTTTTTGTGTTTTTAGTAGAGACAGAATTTCACCATGTTAGCCAGGATGGTCTCGATCTCCTGACCTCGTGATCCACCCGCCTCAGCCTCCCAAAGTGCTGGGATTACAGGCGTGAGCCACTGCACCCAGCCAGTTAATAGAAAATTTTAAGTTACATATGTGGCTCTACTTAGTGACTCACAATATATTTCTGTTGTTCAGTATTGCTCTACCACAGGCTTTTTTAACCCACAATATAGCAACACTATTGACATTTTGAGCTGGATAATTATCTGTTGTAGGGCAATATCCTGTGCATCATACAATGTTTGGAAGCATTTCTGGCTTCTACCTGCTAGATGCCAGGAGCATATCTCCCCAACTTGTGACAACCAAAAATGTCCCCAGACACTGCCAAATGTCCCCTGGAGGCAAAATTACTCCTGTTTGAGAACCACCAGTCTACCACAGTATCCAAAGTGATCTCATATTGCCATACCAAGACAATTTTACAATGCTATATTTGACAAAGGAAAAAATACACATACCTAAATTCAAAGGCATTGCATTTGCTCATTTGATATGCTTAGTAATTATTTTTCAATGTTGTTTCTTATTAGAAATTCAATGCTATTATATTACAATGGAAGAGCAAACTGTATATAGAAGTAAGACTGAGAGAATGTTCACAAAACTATGAATTCTAACAAATTTCATTAATTTAAAATAAATGTAAATAAAAATTGGTTCACAAAAATTTGAAATTAAAATTTCAATATGTAACTTTTTTAACGTTTTGAAGACAGTGACATTTTTCTTTTTCTTTTATTTATTTATTTATTGTTTGAGATGGAGTCTTGCTCTGTCACCCAGCCTGGAGTACAGTGGTGTGATCTCTGCTCACTGCCAGCTCCACCTCCGGGGTTCACACCATTCTCCTGCCTCAGCCTCCCGAGTAGCTGGGACTACAGGCACCTGCCACCACGCCTGGCTTTGTGTGTGTGTGTGTGTGTGTGTGTGTGTGTGTGTGTTCTTTTAGAAGAGACGGGGTTTCCCTGTGTTAGCCAGGATGGTCTATATCTCCTTACCTCTTGATCCACCCTCCTCGGCCTCCCAAAGTGCTGGGATTACAGGCGTGAGCCACCGCACCCGGCCGACATGATATGGTTTGGATTTGTGTTCCCACACAAATCTCACATCAAGTTGCAATCCCCACAGTTGAAGGAGGGGCCTGGTGGGAGGCGATTGGATCATGGCGGCTGACTTCCTCTTTGCTGTTCTCATGATAGTGAGTAAGTTCTCATGAAATCTGGTTGTTTAAAAGTGTGTAGCACCTTCCCCTTCGCTCTCTCTTCCTCCCACTCCATCCCTGTAGGATGTGCCTGCTTCCCCTTCACCTTCCACCATAATTGTAAGTTTCCTGAGGCCTCCTTAGCCATGCTTCCGGTACAGGCTGTAAAACTATGAGCCAGTTAAACCTCTTTTCTTTATAAATTACTCAGTTTCAGGTAGTTCTTGGATTGTTTTGTTTTGTTTTGTTTTGAGACAGAGTCTCACTTAGCTGCCCAACCTGGAGTGCAATGGTGTGATCTCGGCTCACTGCAACATCCAACTCCCAGGCTCAAGTGATCTTTCCACCTCAGTTTCCTGAGTAGCTGGGATTACAGACATGCGCCACTATGCCTGGCAAATTTTTAATTTTTTTTTTTTTAATAGAGACAGGGTTTTGCCATGTTTCCAAGGCTGGTCTCAAACTCCTGGGCTCAAGCAATCCACCTGCCTCAGCCTCCCAAATTGCTGGGGTTACAGGTGTGAGCCACCATGCCCAGCCTCAGGAAGTTCTTTATAGCAGTGTGAGAACTGAAAAATATACCAGTTTAAAATTACGTAAATAACAGATTCATGTGGATAGATTCTTTGTATAAATTCCTGGGTTATGACTTTGGGTCACATCTAAGGAACAGTGGCTTTCAAGTTTTCCGGTATAAATTTTAAGTTTATAGTTGACTTCATGACAATGTTTTATCAGAAAAGGAGAATAATGGAACTGTACACAATACAACTGCTTGTTTTATTAACCATGTAGCAACATAAAAAGCAGCTCAAATTCCTCAACTTGTAGCTAATACCTGTTGATTATATTGTTAATCAAAGAAATCTTTAGTATGTTTAGCTCAAGCCAGTAGTCTAAAGTGGTTTTTATCACAGTTCTGCTACAAGCTGTTTTAAATAGTTATTATTTCTTTATTTTGTGGTACCACACAAATCAATAAATGACTGAATTGGAGCTTTTATATAATATTAATGACTGTGTTAATACTCAATGTTGTTTTCAACTGTGAAAAAGCGACAGGAGATCTCATGCCTCATTTGTGTTTCATTTGAAGCAGAGGCGATAACCAAATCTTTTTAGTGAGAAAGAAAAATACATTTGCATAATGAAATATAATCATTTTGTATATTTCTCATTTTTATGTTAAATTGAGGAACTATGCATTTGAATTCACAGTAATTGCTCTCAAGGCACGGTGAGTTAATAATGTCAATTTGTTGCTAAGACTTCATTAAAAAAATGAGGAAGAGAAGGAAAGAACTGTTCAGATAAAATAGCATAGCTAAAAGCACAACTAAGCATTGTTTTCAGTAGGCATAAATAGCAGACTTTTCTCTGTGACAACAAAGAACAGCCTATAATAGGACAATTTATATTAGCATGTTTGTTATCAAGTACATCCTCTCTGAAGATTTTAAAACACATGCTCTATTTCTTCTTCTACCACTATAGTCATCTTGTATGCCAAGGACCATTACTACCATGTTGCCTTATTGATGGACAAAGCTGCTACTTTGGGTCAATGATTAGCTGCAGGGTAGTACTGAACCTCTGTTACCCAAGGCTGTGACATATATGTGCAAATAAATAAGTAAAATATTCCTCTTTTCAAGACCAACACCTTCCATTTCATGAGACTTATCCATTTCTTAGAAATATTATCCAATTTGAAATAAATATTTAACGGTTATTGGGGTGAGTTGGTGGTGAGGAGATTATTTCATTACTACAGACAGCCAAATCAGTTTTTAGCCTAAATTAAAAAAAAAAAAATTACAAAGTGTAGCTAACTACTTATTGTCTCCCTGATTTCGTGCTTTTTGTCATGATGCCAGCTAACTTATCTCATCCTTTTGTTTAATCATCATGTGCATAAACACTTCCAAGGGCCTATGGCATTCTATGTTAGTATACACATTTTGTACATGTTGATGGGGAATTTTGCAGCCTGAAGCCAATAATTTTGAGAATTAGAATAACTTTGCCAGAAGTCATTCTGGCAAAGTAATTATGACACAGGAAAGGTTCCCTTGTCCCCATCGCCAGGGCATGAGATAGGGGGCGTGGCTCACTTCTTCAGTGGCCCGCTGCTCAAACCTCTAGGGGAACATACAGACGGTCAGGTTGTGGGGCTCCGACCCCAAGGCAGTGTCTTGGTGTGAATGTTTACAGCTCCTGAAACCCCAGTGGGCATGTGTTACAGGGTGCTTTTAGTTTAGCCATCTGTAGGCGGCTTGTGTTAGTCGGCTCGATTAGACCCCGTTCCTTATCACAAGGACAGAGGGATTTCTGTATCCCAGGGTTTCTTGCCTTGGTGCACCAGAAGAATCATATCACACTAGGCTTGGAGAATGAATACAAAGTACTATTGAGTAGAAGTAGCTCTCAGCAGATGGTTGAGCCAGAAGGGAGATGGTTTTCCCGGGAGTCAGGCTGCTCTGCGACCCTGGCACTCCTCCAACTACCCCGGCCAAACTCTGCCTCATGCCACCTGTTGATGGCCTGCTCATGTGCCGGCGTCTGTCAGTGTGCTCTTCCGCCGGTGTGCTCCTCTCGACGTACTCTCGATATCCAGCTGCTTGTGTCTTCTCCCTCCGATCTGCTCCTCTTCATGTCCAGCAGCTTGTGTCTCTGCCTTGCTAGGGTCTTGGGTTTTATAGGCCCAGGATGGGGGCGTGGCAGGCCAGGGTGGTCTTGGAAAATGCAACATTTGGGCAGGAAAACAGAAATTCCTGTCCTCACCAAGTCCGTGGTGGTAGAGCCCTAGCCAGGGACTATGCCTTCCTCTACCTAGCACTTCCTTTCCCCCATTCCATATCATTTAAAGGGACCACATTCTTCCCTTCCCAGCACTCCCACATCAGTTACATTTAAAAGAACACCATTCTGAAGAAGCTCTTCATTAAATAATAGACAGAAGATAATATGTGGTCAGTGGCGGGGGGTTGGGGGTAGCAAAAACACAGTCTCAGGATAGGATATAGTAATTTGGATCCATTGGTTAAAAATTCCTAAAGCAGTAAGCAACTACTTAGGCATAGAGTTTCTTCTCTTTTCTCCTCCTCTTCTTCCTCTTCCTCCTTTTCCTCTTCCTTCTCTTTCTTGTCTTCTCTCTGTTTCTTTTGTAGCAAATAAAGTCAGCATACTGAGTTGCTGAGCAGACCTGGCCCTAGACAGAATCATAAAGTAGGGAAGATTATGTGTATCATTTTTACTAAATACTTTAACTTTTCTGTGCTATCCATCCATCCATCTCAGTACCCATTATCCCCCTGCTCCACATTGTACCCTGGACTTAATTCTGCCATTTATATCCATTGTTGTTGAAACACTACTGCTAAAACACCTACCAGTTCCTCAGGACCACTCTAATTTATGATATTAACTCATATAAAAGTGTTATAAAGTCATCTCTACTAGTGGCACATTCATTTTTAGATAATCTATTACAAACAGCACATGAAATGAATAAATTTCTACAACTGAACTGAAGGAAGACTGGGACAGAAAAGTTACAAATTTATTGTCAAAGTTGTTTATTATTGACACTATATATATATCCACTCCCCTCAATCACACAGAAATGTTATCTATTCAGAACTTGATTCCTGAAAATAATGTATCTGAAACCAGTACAATTGTCTCATATAACTGATATTTATAGTTTCCTTTGAATAAACATGTAAATTTACCTTCCCAGTCTCAAAACTTGAGAAAGTTATATTTGTCTTATCTGAGTTTCTTTCTCAGGAAACCAACACTCAGGCCTCCCCAAGAGTATCAAGGGACTGAAACTCACTAAGTCACTGCATCTGGACAATGAAATACCAGACCCCTCAACCCATCATGACTTCCTCATTGACCACCTGTTTCTTGCCAATGAACTCCTCTCCTCCCTTACCCTAATTCATGCTTTCTTACACACATGGTTACATTTCTTCCCTGCTATATAAAACCCTAATTTTAGGTGGTTTTGAGACTAAAATTAGACTATGATTATACTAAAATTTGGGGAGATGGACTTGAGACTTATTGTATTAGTCAATTTTCATGCTGCTGATAAAGATATACCTTAGCCTGGGTAATTTATAAAGAAAAAGAGGTTTAATGGACTCATAGTTCCACGTGGCTGGGGAGTCCTCACAATCACGGCAGAAAGTGAAAAGAATGTCTTACATAGCAGCAGGCAAGAGACATGAGAGCCAGTGAAAGAGAAAACCCCTTATAAAACCATCAGATCTCATGAGACTTACTTACTACCATGAGAACAGTGTGAAGGAAACTGCTGCCATGATTCAATTATCTCCCACCAGGTCCCTCCCACAACACATAGGAATTATGGAAGCTACAATTCAAAATGAGATTTGGGTGGGAAAACAGTCAAACCATAGCATTCCAACCCTGGCCCTTCCCAAATCTCATGTCCTCACATTTCAAAACCAATCATGCCTTTTCGACAGTCCCCCAAAGTCTTAACTCGTTTCAACATTAACTCAAAAGTCCACAGTCCAAAGTCTCATCTGAGACAAAACAAGTCCCTTCTGCCTATGAGCCTGTAAAATCAAAAGCAAGTTAGTTACTTCCTAGATACAACGGGGGTACAGGCATTGGGTAAATACAGCCTTTCCAAATGGGAGAAGTTGGCCAAAGCAAAAGGGCTACAGGCCCCACTCAAGTCTGAAATCCAGCAAAGTAGTCAAATCTTAAAGTTCTGAAATAATCTCCTATGACTCCACGTCTCACATCCAAGGTGCACTGATGCAAGAGGTGGGATCCCATGTCTCACATCCAAGGTGCACTGATGCAAGAGGTGGGATCCCATGGCCTTGGACAGTTCCACCCCTGTGGCTTTGTAGGGTATAGCTCTTCTCCTGGCTGCTTTCATGAGCTGGTTTTGAGTGTTTGCAGCTTTTCTAGGTGTACAGTGCCAGCTGTAGGTGGATCTACCATTCCGGGGTCTGGAGGATGGTTGCCCTCTTCTCACAGCTCCAGTAGGCAGTGTCCCTGTGGGGACTCTGTGTGGGGGCTCCAATTCCACATTTCCCTTCCACACTGCCCCACCAGAGGTTCTCCATGAGGGCCCCACCCCTGCAGCTACAAATCCAGGCATTTCCATACATCCTTTGAAAGCTAGGTGAAGGTTCCCAAACTTCAATCCTTGACTTCTGTGCACCTGCAGGTTCAACACCACATGGAAGCTGCCAAGGCTTGGGGCTTGCACCCTCTGAAGCCATGGACCAAGCTATACCTTGACCCCTTTTAGCCATGTCTGGAGTGGATAGGACACAGGGCATCAAGTCCCTAGGCTGCACACAGCAGGAGGGCCCTAGACCCAGTCCAGGAAACCATCTTTCCCATGAAACCATTTTTCCTTCCTAGGCCTCCAGTCCTGTGATGCGAGGGGCTGCTGTGAAGGTCTCTGACATGCCCTGGAGACATTTTCCCCATTGTTTTGGTGATTAACATTGGAATACTCATTACTTATGCAAATTTCTGCAGCCTGCTTGAATTTTTCCCCAGAAAATGAGTTTTACTTTTCTGTTGCATCCTCAGGTTGCAAATTTTCCAAATTTTTTTGCTCTGCTTCCTCTTGAATGCTTTGCCACTTAGAAATTTCTTCTGCCAGATACCCCAAATCATCTCTCTCAAGTTCAAAGTTTCCTGTATCTCTAGGGCAGGGGCAAAAATCCACCAGTCTCTTTGTATAGCAAGAGTGACCTTTACTCCAGTTCCTAACAAGTTCCTCATCTCCATCTGAGATCACCTCAGCCTGGGCCTCATTGTCCATATCACTATCAGAATTTTGGTGAAAGTCATTCAACAAGTCTTTAGGAAGTTCCAAACTTTCCCACATCCTTCTGTCTTCTTCTGAGCCCTCCAAACTGTCCATACCTCTGCGTGTTACCCAGTTCCAAAGTCGCTTCCACATTTTCAGGTATCTTTACAGCAGTGCCCCACTACCTGGTATTAGCCCGTTTTCACAGTGCTAATAAAGACATACCTGAGACTAGGTAATTTATAAAGAAAAAGAGGTTTAATGGACTTATAGTTCCACATGGCTGGGGAGGCCTCATAATCATGGCAGAAGGTGAAGGCCACATCTCACATAGTGGCAGACAAGAGAGAATGAGAGCCAAGCCAAAAGAGAAACCCCTTATAAAACCATCAGCTCTTGTGAGACTTATCCACTATCACAAGAACAGTATGAGAGAAACCGCCCCCATGATTCAATTCTCTCCCACCAGGTCCCTCCCACAACATGTGGGAATTATGGGAGCTACAATTAAAGATGAGATTTGGGTGGGGACACAGCCCACCCATATCATTTATCTACCATTCTACTCAGCTGCAGCACCAGAATAAAGCCTTCTTCCCTGGAAATACTCATTGTCTCAGTGATTAGCTTTCTGTTTGGCAAACAACAGGACCTAGAACCAATTCCTGACATTTTGGTAACAGCTAGTACAGAGAAAATTGTTGTGAAAAAGATCATTCTGGTCTATTGACATAAAACAGCATTAAAAGACAAGGACATTTATGCAAAGACATTCTGACTTGAAGAGAGATGCAAAGTAGTGGTATATAGGAACATTTTACTAAGGAGACAGCAGAAGCTCCAATATAAAAATGAAATGTCCAGATAAATGATTTGAGATATTCTCATGAGATAAACTCTACTTTTGAAATAAAAGGTGAACTGAATGGTGTATGGTCTTCTGTGCCCTTTGCAGGTCATTCATGTGTGATAAATAGCACAACAGCCCAGGGCAAAAACAGCTAATGCAAGCTTTCGGAAATGTTGTTTCTTATTTAGTCTACTTCTCTACCTTCAAGAATCTTAATAGAAATTTTCAATTTTATTACATATATTCTAGATCTGATGTCTGAAAAAACATCAAAATGGTATATTGTTGGAGACAAAATTTCTTTTCAAACAGAATAAAGAAACCCCAGATGACTGATGGAGAACGCCCAAAGGTACATTCTGGAATGAATTCTATGTTATCTACCAAATAGGTCTACACACACACACATATATATAACATAAATTCAGGATATCAAGAAAATGTTTAAATGCATGTGAAATTATTTTTCTATAAGGCAAATATGTATATTTAATGATTAAATATGTTGATTCTAATTACAGGTCCTTTCAGAGACTATTTTAATAGCGTTTTTTTTTCCCCAGGGGACTATAAGTTATAATTTTTTCTATAAAAGACAAGAGAGCAAATATTTTAGCCTTCACAGGACATACGAATTGTATTGTAGCAAGTCAAGTCTGCTACCCTGTTGTGAAAGCAGTCACAGACAATCCATAAATAAATGGAAGTGGCTCTGTTCCAATGAAATTTTACTTACAAAAACAGGCAATGGACTCAATTTGACCCACTACTGGAATTTGCTGATGTCTACCCTAGATTACCTGTCCACATAGCATTCTTCATTCTGGAGTGCAGATTTATTTCTTTTGAAGCTGTGGTTCCAGGAATACTGCAGAATGCTGCAGTCAGATTTTTATTTTAACTTCCAAACTCTCTTCAATAAATAGCTCAGAACCTTCTCCAGTAATAACCCAGAGAAATGATTATGTATAGGACCTATTCACAATCTTTATTTTTTTCCCATTGCTTTAGTGTCTTATAATTATTTTCCCTTTTTTTTTTTTCGCTTTCCTTGCAAATTTTTACTGCAAAGGCCGCTATCTTTTATGATGAAATTTCTAGTGAGGGAATTTTCAGTCTCTACACTTAATCAAAAGTTGAACAACCATGGTTATTCTCAATAGTCACTGTACATGTTTATACAAACATGTGAGTAATTCAACATGATTTATGTGAATCCATGTGTTTGGTTACCCAGGACAAGTTTCTCTCTGTCTACTTCCTCTATGTTACAGACTCTTCTGTTTGCCACGAGCATTCATCTGAACAAGGTGTTAATTATAGTGTATTTCCATCCTACTTTCAGAGGATAGGAAAGCCTCCTTTATGCAGAAGTCAATGGCTCTACCTTTCTTTTGTCTTGAAAATTAATTATTAGAATAATGCTAGTGTAATTGAAGATTCCCTATGTGTCTATCCCACAAATGCACTATAATAGTGTTCACTTTTACATCTTAGAGGCAGGTAACTGTTTTAATATTTTCTTTTCCAATACATATCACTAACACTATCCTATCCTTCCATATGTTTCTATTCAATATTTGCTTGATTTATGCCTGAGTGTATAATCAGCTACTTGGATTATTTTTGAAGAACTGCTAATTTCTATGACATGCATTCCTCTGGTTACCAAATTCCACAATCATCAGACTTCCAAAATGACGTTTTCTAAGAGCAGCACATACTAAAGCACTAATGGCATCATGTATATATATATATTTTTTACTTCAAACAGAAGAATTTTTTTTTTACTTCAAGCAGAAGTTAAGAATGTTTGTTTGTTTGTTCCAAACAGAAGTTAAGAATTTCAAAGCCAGAATCTAATGAAGTTTAGCCTGGCTGAACACACTTGCAAAACATCTTTGTGGAAATACTGCTTATTTGATCTTAATTTCAAAACTTTTACATTTCTAATATTTGCATATATTTTGTAATTAACAGTACAATGGAACATTGGCACAAGTATGAAATTTAAAAATAAAATATGTGCATATACATGATATATGGGAAAGTGATACCAATAAGAGTGCATGATCTACTGGTTCCTGCTGGAATGAGTAGATGCAAACTAGGATCTGGTCCAGACAGGATAAAGTAAAGAAATCAGCAGGAACCAGTAGATGGTGACAAAAGGGATAACTAGCTGCCCTCATTGTTTTTTAGCATAAGACACTACTGCCAGTGCCATGACAGTTTACAAATGCCCTAACAACCCAGAAGTTACACCCCTTTTCATGGCAACAACCTGGAAGTTATCATCCCCTTCCATGAATGTTCTAAATAACCAGTCACACAATTTGCATTGACCCGCTCCTTAATTTGCATGTAAATGAAAGTGAGTTTAGGTGGATATAAACAAAATTAACAATAGCCAGTATGTTGTGTACTCTAGGCACACTGCCTTTGATTTAGCCCTACCTCACAAGGAGCAGTACCATTTAAAAAAAGATTCTGTCTAATACCACCAGTTTATCCTTAAATTCTTACTTAGGCAAAACCAAAAACCCTCCTGGGCTAAGTCCCAGTCTTGAAGCATGTCTTTAAAAGGAGAAGAACAGGGCAGTATGTGCAACAAGATGGGACATAAAATGCTTTTACTGGTCCCCAGTTTGAGAACCCATGTTGATATTTTGGTATAGATCATTCTACTGCTAATAATTCAATCCTATAGTTAGAACATATGTTCTGGGTTAATTGAGCTGTTGATATGTCCTATCATGCTAATAGTTATCAATGTTATGACCTTATATTCTTCATATTTCCCAAATTGATAGAGATATAGAGATCACTTAGATATCAAGATTACTAAGCTATCACCTAATGTTATATATAATAGACCCTTTTGCAGTCAATATTGCATCAACCAAATAACTCAAATAAGCATTATTTCTGCATCAGGCTCATGTGATAATTATTGAAGTTTACCCTGAGAATTATTGCATTAATCATTATGGTTTCTCACTTAAAAAGCCTCAAACATTAGGGATGAAGGAATTTATCTAAACAATTCAGACAATAAATAAATAAATAAATAAATAAATAAATAAACAAGCTGAGCCAACACATTGTCTCTATGTTACATGAATGATTGAATGATTCCCTAATTCTTTTTTATGTTTCCAGTGTTGCATTTTCTAGATGTTTATCTCAAAACAAATATACAGGATTGGAATGTGTATTAAATAATAATTAGCAGAAAAATAGGAAAAACTGTGGAAATTCTAATTAGATCTATCAAGTAGTTAATAGCATAATCATGAAATTCAACCTTCCTCTCCTAGTTTATTATAATGATACCTGAAAATGATCAAAGAGTAGATTAAAGTCTGTATTTCAACTACTATATGGAATATACATGTTTCTTTGTGCCCTGTTTATTTTATGTAAAATAACAATTACTCCTTTTAAGGTACAAATAACATCTTTTAAGGCATAAATACAAAATGTCTGTTCATCTCACTGACCCTTTACACCAGCTGTAGGGCTGTTTCTTCCATGGCCTAAAATGAAATTTCAGGCAGATCTTTGTTGTGGGAAGTCAGGGACACCAAACAGAGGGACTGGCTGGAGCTGTGGCAGAAGAACATAAATTGTGAAGATTTCATGGACATTTATCAGTTCTTAATAATACTTTTAAATTTTCTTATGCCTGTCTTTACTTTAATCTCTTAATCCTGTTATCTTCATAAGCTTAGGATGTGCATCACTTCTGGACCACTGTGATAATTGTGTTAACTGTACAAATTGATTGTAAAACATGTGTGTTTGAACAATATGAAATCAGTGCACCTTGAAAAAGAACAGAATAACAGTGAATTTTAGGGAACAAGGGAAGAAAACCATAAGGTTGCCTTTGGGGTAGGGCAAAAAGAGCCATAGTTTTCTTCTTGCAGAGAGCCTATAAATGGATGTGCAAGTAGGGAAGATACCACTAAATTCTTTTCCTAGCAAGGAATATTAATATTAATACCCTGGGAAAGGAATGCATTCCCGGGGGGAGATCTATAAATGGCCACTCTGGGAATGTCTGTCTTATGTGGTTGAAATAAGGACTGAGATAGGCCCTGGTCTCCTGCAGTACCATCAGGCTTATCAGGGAGGGGAAAAACTGCGCCCTGCTGCGTTTGTGGTCAGGCCGGTTGTCTGCTCTCGAACCCCATTTTCTGTCGTTTGAGATGTTTATCAAGACAATACATGCACCGCTGAACATAGACCCTTATCAGTAGTTCCGCTTTTGCCCTTTGCCTTGTGATCTTTGTTGGATCCTTATCAGTCGTTCTGCTTTTGCCCTTTGTCCTGTTCGCTGAGAAGCATGTGATCTTTGTTAGACCCTTATTAGTAGTTCTGCTTTTTGCCCTTTGAAGCATGTGATCTTTGTACCTACTCCTCATTCTTACACCCCCTCCCCTTTTGAAATCCTTAATAAAAATGTGCTGGTTTTGAGGCTCAGGCAGGTGTCACAGTCCTACCGATATGTGATGTCACTCCCGGTGGCTCAGCTGTAGAATTCCTCTCTTTGTACTGTCTCTCTTTATTTCTCAGCTGGCCAACACTTATGGAAAAATAGAAAGAACCTATGTTGAAATATTGGTGGCGGGTTCCCCCAATAGATCTTACAACATTTATGATTACTATTAAATAATGAAAAGATCTTTGGCCACATTTAGTCATAAACAGTATCATTTTTACAATTAAAATGTCCAGTTTATTATAATTATCAAAATGCCATTGTGTTATTTAATTAGGAGATGATTCTTTTTCTCAGTCCAGTCCTATATTACTCTTGGATATTATGCAGTTCTTCATCTTCATCATCTCTACTCTGCCTTAAATTTCTGTTTCTTTCCTCACTCTTGTTCCCAAATGGGCAGCCTATAAGATCAATAAAAATTTTGCTTAAATGGCAGATGTCTTTCCTTTATGATTTCCTCTAGGTATGGCAGATTCTTAATATCAATTATTATTACATGGAGTGCTTTTCTGTGTTTGTGAGAATGATTGAGAACTATTCCAACTGGAGCCATTTAAGTTCATCACTCCTAACTTTGCAAATATCTCCACTCTGGCTGGCAGTTTAAGACAATTTCCTCAGTTCCTATTTTTAGGCTAGGGTCATATTCTTCAACTAGGCAATAATCTTAGGAAGGATCCAATACTTTTCAGAGGAAATACAGGCAAGTTCCCTTACATAAAGTCCATGTTTAATCCATTTTAGATTGTTTTTCCATTAAAAAAATTATTTCTATTTTTGATGAGTGTGCAGTTTGACAGCCATGGTCTCCCTGTCTATTTGGTATAATTTTTTTTTTGAGATGCAAATCTTTCATTTGTCCACCTATAACCCAAATTCTAGGAGGCACGGACTTTATTTTCCAAACAGTTTAGTTAGCATTGTGTCACATTTACTCTAAGTCCTTGTTTTCAAAGAAATAAATCTTTTGGACCTCTAGCTGATTGTTTGGGTGAGGGAGAAAGGACAAGATGGAGGAAGGTGAACAAGAAGGCACAATCCATGTTGCTTCCAGGTTCTTCCTCACCAACTTTCCCACGCACGGGAAAATGCAGCCCGCGCCTGGGAAGATGCAGATCAACTGAGCATGCGCCAGGTGATGTCAATCTGAAGAGATTGAAACTTACCCGGCCACGCCTATGGAGATGCCCCTATCACGCCCTTATCCCACCCACTGCCCTCCCCCTTCCAGTACCAATGCATAAAAGTCCGCCGCCAGCAGAAGCCGGCGTGACTTCTTCGGCTCCCCACATTCGTGGACCAGGGAACCTTACCCGAGAGCACCGGGGTGACTTCTCTGGCCCCCCCACACCTGAGGACCAGAGAACCTCGTCCGAGAGTGTGTGCATATTTGCAATAAAAGACCGCCACTTTCTTATGTACTTTGGCCTCATGTTTAATTATTTAGCTCTCCTAAATTAAATGAAACAAAACACTGATAACGCTTCTTAACTTTCTCCCCAAAGGTACTCACTATCCAGAAAGTTGTATACATATTTTCTAAGTTTTCTATTTCCTTACATTTGTAAGGATCTATAAATAATGTGTTACACATTTTTGTCTTTTGAAGCTTCGTATAAGTGATGTAATATTATTGTATCTTTCTGAAACTTGTTTCTCTCAACTTCATGTTTTTAAATTTTAGTGTTAATAACACATACACAATTCAGGAGTTGTATAACATCGCAATCCTGACTCTTAATACATAAGTACCTACTCATTTACTTCAACTTCTACTGAGTACTTCATTGAATAAATATATAATTTATTGATCTACTTTTCTATATATAGGCAGTATATTGCTTCTAATTTTTCATGATTATGAACAATGTTGTTTTAAATAATTGTGCAAATGTTTCCCCATGTTACATTTTCTAGTTTCTCTAAGATACATTCCTGCAAATTGAGTAGTTAATCTTAAGGTATAAACATCCTTAATTATTGTAAAGCTTGCCGAACTGCTCTTTTAAGTGACTGTATCATTTTCCACTACCATGGCAGCATATTGAGGGCTTTGGACTTCCCAGATTCTTACTGAAACTCTTCTACAGACTTTGGAAAAAATTGGCAATCTGGTGAGTGTTATATTTTTAACAGCATTCCTAAATCATTTGTGAGTTTGTGTGTATGTGTGTGTGTTTAATATTTGTATTTTCTCTTCCTTTTCATTGTTCTTTCTGTCTCTTTAATTTACAAGTGGCTCTTATATATTTTGAATACTAATCCTTTGTCACTTGTATGTGTTGCAAGAAATAGCTCCTGTTATTTGGTTTCTGTGATGTGAGAGTTAATTCCCACAGATCTGGAATTGTTCTCAGTTGTTTTACTAAAATAAGAACAGTACTTGCACAGCGCTGATCATTGCCAAGGCACAAACTATACTGACTACTAGTATTGCTTTGTAACTATGGGTCTAAGGAGTTCTAGGGGTGATTTGTATGTCAACATTATTTATTGATAAATTGAGGTTGATGATTTGCACCTGATCTTCATGAATGAATTGGAGGGCTCTGTCATGGGGGCTGGTTATGTTGCAGAAATATGTCTACATGAAAATCAGAATATAAGAAATCCTGACTGAGACTCCATTTGGGACTCTTGTTCTGTGATTTTATGTGCACATATAGGTGATTACTTATATGAGAAAAAAGTGTGCTCCTGGTCTAAGAATAAAGGTACATCTTGATGTGGTCTTTGCAAAAGGACAGTAGGAGCTTATGCCTGACTTCTCTGAACCCTTACTCTGAAAGTGCCTTTGGCTGTGATCCATATCCTGACTAAATGCTGTTGCCTTATTATAGCCCTTTACTGCAATGAACTGTAGATTTGTAAGCCTTGTCATAGTTGGTCCTGTGAACCTTCTTTAACAATTGAACCCTGTTTCATGCCATCCTTACTGCAGTTTGTCATTTAATCCTATTTACGGGGAAATTATTGATTTTTGTAACAAAATAAGGCAATGTTTGTTACTGAAAAACGTTGTATTATAGATCATTGGGATTGTGTTCATACTATTAATATACCTATTTGCTATTTAGGATTCATGCTTCTTTGGAAATAATGAACTTCTCAGGATCTCAATAGAGAGTTCACAAAATACTAAATACAGTATCAGATTTAAAAAAAAATATTTTTGTGATACAGGGCCTCACTCTGTCATCTAGGCTGGAGTACAGTGGCATAGTCATAGCTCACTGCAGCTTTGAACTCCTGGGTTCAAGCAATCTTCCCACTTAGGCCTCCCAAAGTGCCTGAATTATAGGCATGAGCCAACACAACTGGCCAAGATTTTAAATTCATTAGTAACTGCCATAATCCAATAGTTCCAAGGAATGGGATGTCTGCTATTCAAGTTTCCTTAATAGTAATGAGCAGTTTGCATGGACTATATACAGATGGCAAACAAATGCTCATGGTGGAGAAAAATCTTTTCAATTTAACAAAATATTCTGGTTTAAAATAAATATTTTCACACAACATTTTATTTTGTAGTATATAATTATAAGATTGCTTTGCATGTGGGAAGTGAAAAAACAGTCAATTATCTAGAAAAATCAAAAATATAATTTATATACTTTTTACAGGAAGTAAAAGACAACAATGTATAAGTGTTGTATATGCATATAAAAATGTCAACCATTTGTGTGAAGTATGCAAACCATTAAGCTATAACAGAAGAGATTACTTGCCTATTTGGGAGTATGTATATAACATGTCTCTAGACATAGGATACACCTATGTCTAAATTCATATTTATCTAATGGCTTGATTACCTTCACTTGGATTGTTCTGATAATGATGATAAAAGTTTCAAATTCAAGTGTCCACATTCACTCAGTTATTATTTAATCCATTCATTTGATAACCAGTTATTTTGGATGTTCTATGTGCCAGACAGTGGACCAAAGGCTAAAGATTATGGCATAAATCAGATATGGAACATGACCTCAAAGAGCTTATAAAATTATATAATGATAAATATATGTCAAGAAGAAATAAAGATAGATAACTAGAATGATTCAGTGCAAGGGGAGCTTGCTTAAGCAGGAGAAATTGAAAAGGCTTTGGGAAATAAGTGGCAACTTAAACTGAAACTTAACAGCTAAGATGATTTGAAAATGCAATTTGGGCAAAGGATTTCTAGATGAGTGAAATTATGAGTGCAGAGAAAGTATAAGCTATGGACTCATAATAAAAATAATTTAATTTGGGTGGATTGGAGTATACAAGAATTAAATTAATAAAAACTTGACTGAAAAAGTGTGATTGAACCTGATCAAAGTGGACCTTACATGTGAACCTATGGAATATGAACTAAGTAGCAGCATAGGAATAGACATTAATAGTCTCTGAGCAGTGAAATAAAGTCTACAGTTTCTTGAGGCTTTTTAAGAAAGATTGGAAGGTCTTTATGCTGGAATATCTGAGATCAATTCAAACTACACAAAATATTCTAGGGCTATGCTGTCCAATACAGTAGCTAGTAACCATATGTGCTTATTCAAATTTAAATTAAAGTTAATTAAATTTAAATAAGCTAAAGGTAAATTAGTCAATTGCACTAATCACATTACAAGTGTTCAATAACTCCCCTAATGGCTACTGTATTGAACAAAAGAGATATAGAATATCTCTATCACTGCAGAAAGTCTTTTGGCTATTGTTGTCTAGGGCAATAGATCTGATTGCTTTTTGTTTGTTTGTTTGATTTTTTTTTGAGACTGAGTCTCGCACTGTCACCTGGGCTGGTGTGCAATGGCGTGATCTCAGCTCACTGCAACCTCCGTCTCCCAGGTTCACGCGATTCTCCTGCCTCAGCCTCCCGAGTAGCTGGGATTACAGGTGCACACCACCACACCTGGCTTATTTTTTTGCATTTTCAGTAGAGGCGAGCTTTTACTATGGTGGCCAGACTGGTCTCAAACTCCCAACCTTGTGATCCACCTGCCTTGGCCTCCCAAAGTGTTGGTATTACAGGCATGAGCCACGGCACCTGGCCTTTTTTTTTTTTTTTTTTTTTTAATAGAGAGACAGAGTCTTGCTCTGACACCCAGGCTGGAGTGCAGTAGCGTGACCATAGCTCACTGTAACCTCAAACTCCTGGACTAAAGCAATCCTCTTGCCTCAGCCTCCTAAGTAGCTGGGACTACAAGCATGTTCCACCATGCCCAGCTCATTTTTAAATATTTTTATTTATTATTTTGTTGTAGAGACAGAGTCTTGTTATGTTGCCCAGGCTGGTCTCAAACTCCTGGCTTCAAGTAATCTTTCTACCTTGGCCTTCCAAAAGGACTGAGATTACAGCTATGAGCCCCAGTGCCTGGCCCATGTCTTCTTTATTTTACTTATGGTTACAGCAGTAGATATTGGAGAAGACAGAGCAGATTTATGAGATGCTTTAGAAGGATTTTTGAAACTTAGTAGTGTACTAACTGGGCAAGGATAAAATGAGGTGGGAATTAGAAATAGGCCATTGGAATGAGTCTAGAATAAGAGACTAACATTAAGTTATTATCTGCATTTACTTGGAAAACAAAATAAGGATATTCCACACCAATATTTGAGTGAGAGACTTAAGGAATACAAAGAGAATATTGTTTTTTAAAAACCACCAATAATATGTTAGGAAAGTGAGGGGAGTCCAAAAATAAGATGTGGAAAGAAACACTGAACAAATAAATGGAGAAACACGAGAAAAACTCAGTAAATGAGAGAATTTAAGGAAGAAAATTATTTTAAAAGAGAGTGATAACTGTGTTCAACATCAAAATTCAATTTGATAAATAGTACAGTATTCCTGAAATAACATTAAAATGGCTGAGGGCAACATTATTTAAAATATGGCATTATTTAAAATATACTTAATAGCTTTTTAAAATCTCCTTTGTTTTAATAAGATAAAATAAATTCTTCTGAAATTTAATGTCACACTCATAAGTTAATTAATGGATGGCTTGCCTTTTATAACATGATGTAATAATATTGATGTGTACACAAAATTGTTAACAAATTAATGACAGCCAAGTTCTTCCAGCCATTCTATCTTGTTTTCCTCACAGTCCATTTGAATGTTTTTGTATATACTTTTAAGCCTACTGATACAATTACTGAAAGAATGAAGTTTACACTTACAATTAATCTATACTTGGTCTCACTGAAGAAAAGTCAGCAAATTATTTTTTCCATCTTTTTCAGGAGGAATGACCAAAGAGAGTATTTAGCATTTAGAAGGTGCCTCTTCATTTCCAAAGCTCTCTGAAATTACATAATATGTATTCTAAATGTGCTGGTCATCAAATTGTTTAGTCTCCTGTACAACAGCATGAACTTGCCTAAGAATTCCATTAAGAAATATCTCTAGAGTGCATTTGACCTTGGCACATTAGATTGAAAATACACTAACAGGCTTGAATGTCCTAGGAATAAGCACTTTAAAACAACGAATAGGACTATAATTATTGTTGGTTAGTGCACTGCCACTGCTTATATGTTTAGCATTTTAAAATGTTTTAGAAGAAAATGTAGTGAATTAAAATGTTCATTATGTAGTGGTTCTTGTTTATTTCAGTAAAAAGCACATTTAATTAAACTTTGTCTTGAATGTTGTTTCAGTCTGGTGATACAAGAGCAATTTTTGAAGAAGAACTGGTCATGTTATAATATATGATTCATCTCTCTAATTTTATTGAAAATGTAAACTTAAGTACATTTTATTTAGTATGTTTAACATTTAAACCTAAGTACATTTTATTTAGTGTGTTTTAAAATTCTCTTTAACATAGACAAAATATTCATATTGTTATTTAAGTTATGAAAAACTAAAGGTCAAAAGTGTTATTTTGTATTAATCAAATCTTGCATACATATATAAACATTTTTCAGATTTTCAAGAGACATAATGTAAAATATTGGAAGGAAACATACAGATTGCAGTGGTTATCTGATTATCACTGGCTTTATTTTTTCTCATATAACATACCTGATCCAAATTGTTTATAGCAGCTATGTAGAACTTTAAAAATGAGAAATAATGCATTTATTGAAACTACAATAAACCTCTTCTCTTATTTATACTCTTAGTACCCAGAATGAGAATCTTCCTTGAACTGCTAAAGAAGCAGTGACTGTGAAGGGAATTCTAAGTAGAAATCCTCTGAAATATTACTGTTTTAAAGTTCACGGAGGAGAAGTTATCATTTAACATATATATGTGTTAGTTGATGGGTTTTATCTCTTTCTGTCCCTTAAAAAATTATCTGATTACAAAAGCTATACTGTTGATGAATAATGACTAGTTACCATTTATTGAGGATTTATGAGAGATCAGATACTATACTAACACCTTTATCAACATTACCACATTTAATAATCTAAAACAACCTTATAAGATCATTATTCTTGGCTGGATGTGGTGGCTCACGTCTGGAATCCCAGCACTTTGGGAGGCCAAGGCGGGTGGATTACGAGGTCAAGAGATCGAGACCATCCTGGGCTAACATAGTGAAACCCCGTCTCTACTAAAAATACAAAAAATTAGCTGGGCGTGGTGGCGGGCGCCTGTAGTCCCAGCTACTCGGGAGGCTGAGGCAGGAGAATGGTGTGAACCCGGGAGGCGGAGCTTGCAGTGAGCTGAGATCATGCCACTGCACTCCAGCCTGGGCGACAGAGCAAGACTCCGTCTAAAAATAAATAAATAAAATAAGATAAAATAATAATCATTCTTATCCCTATTTCATATATTTGGACACTGCTAAGGTCACTTGTCCTACATAACACCGTTGGTAAGTAAATACATCCAGCACTTCAACTGAGGTTTGTCTGATATAAATTCTTAGCTCTTAATTGCTATTTTTTAAAAAAATACAGCTCCTTTACAGAATACAAAACAATGCAAAACAAAACAAACAAACAAAAAACAGTGTATACAAAAAGAATAAGGAGGGAAAAATATATTTCTCAAATACTACAACTCAGAAAAATCTTTTGCGGAATTTCCCTCCTGGTTTATTTCATTTGAAAATGATATATAATTTTATAGATTTGGGGTCATATAATATATAGAGTTGTATATTCAGGTCATTTTGTGAGTATTTCCGCCATATCATTAGAAATTTCCTTGCTGCTTTCTAGTAATTATGGAAAACTCATTTATTTTAACTCACTGCATGATGAAAAAAGTATAAGTTGTTTTTAATTCTCCTAGTGCTAACTTTAAGCTTTGCTAACACTATTTAATCTACAATATATTTCTCAATCATTTTTGCATCACTTATTAGTCTTCTCTGTTCCTCAAACATACCTGGCATGGTTCCTCCCCCAGACGTGAACACTTTCTGTTTTCTCCGTCTTGACTGTCCTGACCCCAGACACCTGCAGAGTTCACCCCATTACCTCCTTCCGGTCTTCAATCAAATGTCACCTCGGTGTGGACTTACCTAGTCAGTCTACTTAAAATTGCTATTATGTAGCCCCCGACCTGTCACTTCCATCACCTCTGTCCCCCTTGTGTGCTTTGTTTTCATTTGTATTATTGCCATCTAACATACAATATTATTTTACCTATTTATCTTGGCTGTTGCTGGTCTTCATCTACCATTATGAAAGCTGCATAGGAGAGCAAATATATTTTTCCTGATTTTGTCACTGCTGTATCTCTAGTATCTAGAACAGTGTCTGATGTGTAGTAGAAGTTCAATAAATATTTGTTGAATGAATACATTAATAGATAACAACAAGATGATCACAATGTGTTCCTGTGTTCCTCCTCCTTCCCAGTGAAATAACTGAGTTGAGCAGTGAAAGTAAGTAATGCATGTTCTCATGCAACCGATGTTTCTATTGATTAATGGACTCACAAAGAAATAACAACCTCGGTTGCCAAATAAAGATAAAACATTGCTGCAGCCTAAATTATGGTGGACTCATGAAGTGGTGTATTTGATACAGTGATAGAGGCAAGAGGCAGATAATTTCCAGGCAGATAAGCGCGGGTCCCCAACAAAACCCCACCTTCAAGCCTGAAACCATGGCCCAAAGTGAGAACTTACATCCTTGTTTTCCCACTTGAATATTGCCTTTTTCAAAACCACCCGTGGCCTGCCCTGTCCCCCATCCTGTGCTTATAAAAACCCCAGTACTCAGCTGGCAGAGAGGAGAAGCAGCCTGATGTTGGAGACTATGGTTGGACATCGGAGAGAAGAAGTTGGACATCAGAGAGAAGTGGTTTGACTTCAGAGGGACAGCTTGAAAGCGTAACTTTGGGGAAGAATCTGGCTAGAGATGGCCAGACTTCGGGGGAAGATTACCTTCCTGCCCCATCCCCTTTGCAGCTCCCCTTCCCTTTGAGAGCCACTTCCACTGGCAATACAATCCCCCACATTTACCATGCTTCAATTCATTCATGGGACCTCGTTTCTCCTGGACACCAGACAGGAGCTCAGGTGCCACAAGTGCAGATGCAAAAGGCTGGCACATTGACCCTTTGCTCTCGCTGGCAGAAGGCAGCCACCTCACACGAAAAGGCAGAGGGTCCACTGAGCTGTTAACACTTAAGCCATCTGCAGACAGCAGAGCCAAAAGAGCACTATGACACTGCTTCTGGGGCTTCGGGGGTCATGGGCATGTCCCCGCCAGAGGCTGCCACGAGGCCGGCATGAAGTTGGCTTCTGCTGGAGCTCAAAAGCACTTGTCCCAGATCCTGCACCCATTCACCTGCACACCTGCTCCCACGAGGAGTAGAACACAATGGATTTGAGTGAGTGGATTTTGCTCCTGCTGGCGCCAAAGTAGCCAGCTGACTCCAGCACTCATGTACACCCGTTCCTGCCTCATTCACCCACATGCTCCCTCCCATGAGGAGTTGAGAGCCGTGGGCTGAGTAAATGGGGCACCCCCTTCGCTAGTCCCATGAAGGAGTCAGGGAAATAGCCTCCTTCATGGTGTTTTATACTAACCCTCTGGTAATATTTCAGATTCTTTACATAGTGAGAAGAAGCTTGACTCAAGTCAGTTTAGAGACCCCAAGTGCCTTGACTGATGGGGAGGCTAAGTCACATTCAAAGATGTCCCTAGAATGCAGCCAGAAATGATTACAGTGACACCTCTGAACCTCATCCTAGGGGAATGACAGCCATTTAATAGCATGTATGGGTCCCATCAAAAAGAAAATACCTTAAAATTTGGGGGATCACTAGATACTAGCTATGAATTGTCTTTAATACCTGGCGATTTGGACTCCCACTTTGATCTACTAGTCAAGTGGCAGCTTAGGGAATTCAGATAGAGAATGAGTCCTGGACTAACTCCATCAGTAGTGGGTTCACAGAGACCACAGACTTATCCTGTGGTTATTTCCTTAGTTACTGAGTTCATATTGGCAAAAGATTAATGAAGCAACTAGCACATGCCCCACATTGGTTCCTGAATCCATGGGGTGAGAGTAATTAAGGAAAGAAGGAGCTGGGCAGAGTGGCATATGCCTATAATACTAGCACTTTAAGAGGCCAAGGTGAGAGGATTGCTTGAAGCCAACAGTTCAAAACCAGCCTGGGCAACAAAGGGAAACCTAGTCTCCACAAAAAATTTAAAAAGTTAGTTAGGTGTGGTGGCATGCACCCATAGTCCCATACTTGGGAGGCTGAGGCAGGAGGATCACTTGAGCCCAGGGGTTTCACGCTGCAGTAAGCTATCATGGAACCACTGCACTGCATCCTGGATGATAAAGCAAGACCTTGTCCCAAAAATGTGAGGTGGCAATTTGAAGAACAGGAAAGTGCTCTTCCAAAATAGTAAGCCAAAACACTACCATATCACTAGAGGATTTCAGAAATTAGTACTACCTTAAAAATCTTCAAAGGTACAGTGCCAGTGCTTTTCACTTCACTCCCATACTGTGCAGTGCAGAAGACACATGAGTCTCAAGGAATGACTGTAAATCATTATAAATTTAATCATAGGGTGATGCCAGCTGTTACTCCAATTAACGTACTTTTACTAGAACATATTGACATTGATACTGGCAACTGGTACAGAGTTACTAATCTAGCAAACACTTTCTTTTCAGTGCAACTTAGCAAACAAAATCCAAAGTCATTTGCTTTTTTGGGGCAAGAGAAACAGTACATATTACGTCTTGCATAAGGACCATATAAACCCTTATGCACTTGCTTGAAATATAATGCACAGGGACTGTAATTTCATTCATGTCCCACAAACCATCACTCTGGTTATTACATTGATTATGCTAATTGAACCTGGGTGGCCAGGAAGCAGCCAGAGCCCTGGATGCCAAAATATGAACATATAATCCTTGGAAAGTTCATGGGTCACACCACTAAATTTGCTAGATTTCCCGTAATCTAGGGCACACTGAAACATCATCTCTAAAGTAAGAAATATCCCTAATGAACATTGATGCAAAAATCCTCAATAAAATACTGGCAAACCGAATCCAGCAGCACATCAAAAAGCTTATCCACCATGATCAAGTGGGCTTCATCCCTGGGATGCAAGGCTGGTTCAAGACTGTCTCTTATACACATCTAGATGTGTATAAGAGACAGCATCTACAACCATCTGATCTTTGACAAACCTGACAAAAACAAGAAATGGGGAAAGGATTCCCTATTTAATAAATGGTGCTGGGAAAACTGGCTAGCCATATATAGAAAGCTGATACTGGATCCCTTCCTTACACCTCATACAAAAATTAATTCAAGATGGATTAAAAACCTAAAATGTTAGACCTAAAACCATAAAAACCCTACAAGAAAGTAATTTTATTTTGAAAAAGAGTAAAGGGGATTAGCATATAGTGGTTACTGTTTCCAAGTATATACAATTAATTTATGGATAAGAATGGTAATGGCTGACATAAAAAATAATGAAATCATGTCTTTTATAATAACAGGAATGGAACTAGAGGACATTATTTTAAGTGAAATAACTCAGAAGCAGAAAGTTAAATACTGCATGTTTTCACTTATAAGTGGGAATGAAACAATGTGTACACATGAACATAGAATGTGGAATAATAGAAATTGGAGACTCAAAAAGTGGGAGGGTAGGAGGTAGGTGAGGGATTAGAAATTACTTAATGGGTACAGTGTACACTGTTCAGGTTACACTAGAAGTTCAGACTTCATCACTATACAATATATCTATGTAACAAAATGAATATATTGTATATATGCACTTGTACCCCTGAAATTCATAAAATTTTTTTTTAATTTACCTTTTTTTTTTTTTTTTTTTGAGATCGAGTTTCACTCTTGTTGCCCAGGCTGGAGTGCAATGGCACAATCTTGGCTCACCGCAACCTCTGTCTCCCAAGTTCAAGCAATTCTCCTGCCTCAGCCTCCAGAATAGCTGGGATTACAGGCATATGCCACCACGCCCAGCTAATTTTGTATTTTTAGTAGAGACAGGGTTTCTCCATGTTGGTTAGGCTGGTCTTGAACTCCCAACCTCAGGTGATCCGCCCACCTTGGCCTCCCAAAGTGCTGGAATTACAGACGTGAGCCACTGCGTCTGGTCAAAAATTTAACTTTTTAAAAAAGAATGGTAAAGTATACAAGTAGAGAGGGTTCTTAGTACATACCATCATCCTTATGCCCAGCAAGGGAATTTTTTTAGTCCACTTCTTTCTATAAGTGTACCTGAGAGAGTGGTACGTGAGTGTGGACTTGGAATAGGAAAATCACCATCATAGTTACATAATTACAGACTCCAGCTTGCCAGATATCAACTTTCTCTGGCAAAAACAATCCCTGAAAAATAAAATCGGATTTTCTCTTATTTAGTTAACATTAGGTGCTCTCTTAGGTGGCAATAACTGAAAGAAATTTAATAGAACATGTCACTTGAATCTGAACAAAGATTTATTTTCTCAGAATCTTCACAGTAAGCCTGGAGGAGCATCCCATTTTCCTTGGTCTTTGTTACAGAGCAGGGGTAAACTCATGCTTTGATCAATACTAACTCAGGACTTGATAAAACTGCATATTATAACCTGAAAAATATGTCATATCTGTATTTGAATTCTTCTTTAAGATTCTTAGGACTGAGTTCATGAATTTATTCACTAATACATTATTAAGCACCTATCATGTGTCAGGCATTCCTTTCATCACTGGGGATCCAGCAACAACAAATGGTGATTAAATTGTAAGAAAGCTATCCAGAAAATAAAACAAATAAATCATATTCCATATGTTGATAAGTACATGGAGTAAAATGAGGCAAAGGAGATTAGTAGGGAGTTCTGAGGGGTGAGATAAGGATTTCATTATTAATAAGTTGGTCAAAGAAGGTCTTACTGGGAAGATCTTATTTGAATTAAAACCAGAATGAGGAGAGGGGAGAACCATGTGAATATCTTTAGAAGAGCATTCCAGGGAAATATTACACAAAGGAGGTGAAGGTTGCCATTCAGGGCTGTGAGAGTGCTAAGGACACATTCGATTTACTTACATTTTAGCTCAGGGTAGGGTTTCTCAACTTTATCACTATTGACATATTAGGCTAGATAATTCTTTGTTGTGGGGGGCTGTTCTGTGTGTTATAGGATGTTAACAGCATCATGGATTCTACCAGCTAGAAGCCAGTAGCACCCTCACAGCTAGCTGAGACAACTAAAAATGTCTTCCGATATAGCCAAATGTCTCTTAGGGAGAAAAATTGTCCTGGTTGAGAATCACTGAATTTGAGTCAACATAAATAACAATGACCAAATATATTTTTTTCAACTGTATATCCATCATTTGCATGGCCTGTGAAGAATAAACTCTTTGATTCTATTATTTTGTCTCACTACATATCAGTTCGGACTTGAGTCTAGTGGGAAAAACTTCATGACAGATGGTTTCTCTGGTCCCAAGATGATATTTTGTAGTCATTCTGTCTGTGCTCTCTGCTAGATGTTTTCTCTAGCTGTGACCACGATTCAGAGTTCAGCAGTGGCCATTAGAGTGCATTAGGCTAGACTTTTTAAATGCATATTTATTCAGGAGTTAAGTGTTTTTGTAGGTCATGGAAGCTGTGACAGAAAATGTTCTGAGCAGAGCCAGAACTCTTCTCTCCACAAAGCAATGTAGTCACCCCCTAATACCTTGGAAAGCTCAGAGGCAAAATCTGGACTGACAAACTGAATACTTAAAGCAGCAATACCTTTCACAAAGATGATTTTTAAAACTCTAAGTGATAGACCTCTGGAAGCTAACAGATATGTTGGCTTTTATGGATAACACAGAAAATTGTCCCCTGGCTAACAATAATCACAATGAAGATACAAGATATATATGCCTACACATACAAATGTTTATGGTTTCTATTAAAATTCTGATTCATTCTGTATACATATAGACAAAATAATACAGAATTTTGGTATTCTTATGTGAAACCTGTCAGGCCTCTGAGCCCAAGCCAAGCCATCGCATCCCCTGTGACTTGCATGTATATACGCCCAGATGGCCTGAAGTAACTGAAGAATCACAAAAGAAGTGAAAATGCCCTGCCCCGCCTTAACTGATGACATTCCACCACAAAAGAAGTGAAAATGGCCGGTCCTTTCCTTAAGTGATGACATTACCTTGTGAAATTCCTTTTCCTGGCTCATCCTGGCTCAAAAAGCTCCCCCACTGAGCACCTTGTGACCCCCACTCCTGCCCGCCAGAGAACAACCCCCCTTTGACTGTAATTTTCCTTTATCTACCCAAATCCTACAAAATGGCCTCGCTGTCTCTCTTTTCAGACTCAGCCCACCTGCACCCAGGTGATTGAAAAGCTTTATTGCTCACACAAAGCCTGTTTGGTGGTCTCTTCACACGCACGCACATGACAAAACCTATCCATTTGAAAGTCATATTTGGTACATTGAAAAAAAACATTCCCAGGTCACATTTAATTTGGTCATGTAATATATTATTGCTCTCCAGAATTGGTTGTATCACCAAAACATGATACCTCCACTTTCTCCCCCAACTGTCAAATCTGGCATTATCCAGCTTTCCAAATGTTGCCAGTCTAATATTATTACAAGGAACTATTAATTTGTTGTTGTTTTAATTAACATTTTTGTGATTAGTTATAATTTTGAGCAGCTCTATAAATGCTATCTTCACTTTCTACATTTCCTGTTCTGTAAATTGCTCACATACCTATTAGAGATTACGTGTTTTTCTTTTTGATTTGTAGCAGTTTCTTATATAATTTAGATACTAATTACTTATCTATTTTAGACATTACAAATATCATCTGTTCAATCATTCCTCAAAAACTGTGTCCATGGTTTCTCTCACTGAACAGAAATCTTTTCCTGTGATGTAATAAACATTATTGAAAATTGTCCTTTCTTTGCATCTTATTCTGTAAACATGCAATAATCACCTAAGTGCTGAATTCTAGAGAAGAGATTCTCAGATAACTTAGTCCCACTCACCTAGGGATTACTAGTTTAGGAGAAAGAAACATAATTGTAATTAAAGGAAAATTAAATTTAAGAAATGTCAAAGCACTGAAATGAGAACATAGGAATTTAAAAAACATGTACTAATGAGGACCAGCTTTGCTGAAATCATGAGTTTAGGGGGAAAAAAAAAGTTTCTCCCATTTCTTATGAGAAAAGGAGTCAGTCTTTTCACCCTTCTCTTGGCTATGCCCTTGAATTTTCTAGGTGTTCTCCTAGTTGAAATGTCAACTCCTTAATGTTTATTAATAAGTGCATTTATTGAGACAGATATTGTCTTAGAAGCTAGTGATGTGGATATGACTAAGAATCATATCCTGCCTTAAGAAGGCTACAGAAAAAAAAAATCTAGATACCCTTCATTCATATCAGCATATGTGCATCCTGAACTATCTTGTATTCAAACAATTTAACTCTGAAATTAAGTAGTTCTGCTTTCCGGATTGCATTCCACATATTTTAGTATCACCACTTATGACAACTGTTCATTTAAGTTCTATTTACTATGCTTGTTTCATTTAATGTAGCTGAGTCCCATAGGGAGATGGTGCAAATATATTTAGGGAGTTGAGAAAAGGCAGATAATAAGCATAATAATAAACCAGATGAGTTGATAAAGACTTTGAAGCAGAGTATTAATATAATCAAATTTTCATTTTAAAGTGATTATTGAAACTACAGTGTAAGGAATGTATTGGGCTTATTTGGTTGTTGGGGTAGTAGATAAGATCAATGTAGGACAGCAGACATGAATGTGTCTTAGAAATGCAAATGAAAGGCAAAGGTGGCCTTTACTGTGGAAATATCAGCATGATGGAGCAAAGTTCATAAAGAGACTATTGATTAGAAGGAAGAGTTCACATGAATTGTAAAGATCCATTAATAATTTGTCTAGTGTTAGGGTGGGCTATCATTGATGACTTTCCACTTCTGGCTTACTCAGTTATATCAAGTATTATCCCATGTATTAGTCTGCTCAGGCTGCCATAACAAAATACCACAGACTGAGTGGTTTAAACAACAGAAATGTATTTTTTCACAGTTCTGGAGGCTGGAAATCCAAAAATCAAGGTGCTGGCAAGGTTGGTTCCTGGTGAAGTCTCTGGCCCTGGTTTGTAGAAGACCACCTCCTGTGTCCTCACTTAGCCTTTCTTTTGTGCACACAGGGAAAGAAAGAGAAATCCCTGGTGTCTCTGATATGGCTACCAGTCCTGTGGGATTAGGGGCCCCACCATTATGACTTCATTTAACCTTATTGACCCCCTTGAAGGTCTTATCTTTAAATACAGTCACACTGAGGATTAAGGTTTCAATATATGAATTTTGTGGGGGACACAAGCTAGTCTATGACTTCCTGGGTTCAGCAGACTTCTATGACTAAATAAAAAGAAAGTTCAAAAGTGTGGGATATTGCAAACATTTTATTTCAGCTTGTGAGATGTCTTTTTATTTTCTTGATGGTGTCATTGAGACAAATAGTTTTAATTTTATTGAGTCCAATTTATCCATTTTATTTAATCACTTGTGCATTTGGTTTCACAAAAAAAGAAAATTTACCAATGTAAATACAATTATGTATTGCTTAATGATGGGGACACATTCTGGGAAATGCATCATTAGGTGGTTTCATCCTATGTTTACATTATAGAGTGTACACATAGATGGTACATATATATAATTTATTTATATATATTTTTTCATAAGAAAAGTCAAATGCCCCAGAACCATTACTGAATATCAATCATTTCCCATATTTGATCTTCCCTGTCAATATCAAGCATCATATATTAGCTTTTTATATAAGTTTCATTGTAATCTTCTGGGACCACCCTTGTACATGTGGTTTATCACTGGCTGAAACACCATTTTTCTGTGTATGATTACAGTAGGTTATGATTGATATAAAGTCAGAAAACCACCTAGGTAATTCAAGTAAGTGTTACTTGTGTTAAGGATCCTATCCTAAGCTGAGATTATGTTGAGCTATATAAAGTAGAAAATGCCAATAACAGTGGATTAAAAGATTTTTTTTTTTCAGGGATCTGATGGGTTTAGAAGATTTCCAAAACTGCCAAAAGCACTCTTTAACCAACTCAGATAATGGATTTGCTGATTGGTTGTGAGAAGAGCCCTTGACTGCATTTTCCAGATAGTCATCTAGAATCCAAAATGAAGACTTGTTTAGTGACCAAGCCCATGACACCAGAAAGTTTTGGCCCCTTATTTCGACTTCAACATAGCATTTAGAAGAACAACATCAGAGGTATCACTAATCAGGACAGTAACAAGGGAATAATCTGCTGGAATAATGCAAGGCAGGAGACTTAGGAAATATTTCAACTATATTTATAGAAAAAAGGTTCCAAATATATAAAAATAGGTTATTTATCAACAAAGCCAATAACAATAAATCCACCAGGCATGTTTCTGATCAGCTTTCTTTATGCAGCTAAAGCAGAATTGGTGATGAGATTATCTTCACTTGAAAACAAGCAAGGGTTTTCATACATCCCTGCTGGGAAAATTAAGCAGCATCCATGTGACTCCAAAGGAAATACTGGAATTTCCTCAAATCCAAGGAGCACCAAAGAACTGAACTGCTGAAAGAAAGCAAGGTAGCAGATTTAAAAGAGATATTTCCACTATGTTGATAGAGTTGTCATTCAAAATATTTCTTAAAAAATAGAGATTAACATAGCAATGAAGCCAACATCAGTTAATCCATCAGGTATCTGAATATGGTACACTTGTACAGTCACAGTGGAGCTAGCAATGAAATTATCTTCACATAAACCTCATCAATTAAGGCTGCAGGAAGGGCAATTCCCCAAAAGAAAGTGCAATGCAAATTAACAAAACAATGCCAGTGATTCTGAGCAGTTAAAACTAATGAAGTCCGCTAGAGCCCATCTTTAGCGCAACTTCCTAAAAACCAAAGTGCTGCAACTGAATTTTCGAAACAAGTAATTAACTGAAAGACCAACTTGCAAAAGTTTACTTTGTCAAATTATCAAGTTCTACAAAACCAATGACCAAATATAAAGGCATAACAAAATGACTATGAGAACAAGGTTCATGTCTGATATTAGTATCTGAAAATGAAAAACATTTTCTGAATATTAAACATACTTATGAAAGGAATGAGGCACATCCCCCATATATCTCCCAACTTCCTGAGCCCAGCACAAACACATTCCTCCATATTTCTCTCAAACTTCAGAAAAACACCACCTAGGAAATCCCTGATAAGGACACAGCGGGAACCAATAAAAAATGCTAAATGTGCTGTAACCGAGAGAATTACCTTGTTCCCCTGTAACTTTACATATCCTGTTTACATCGGGCTATAAAAAGCAAGCCCTCGCATTGTTCGGGGCCCTCTTGTACGCTGTGGAATGGAGGGACCAAGTTCGAACTTGCAGTAAAGATCCTTGCCGCTTGGCTTTGACTCTGGACTCTGGTGGTCTTCTTTGGGGAACAAACGGTCTGGGCATAACACTTAAAAGATATTTTATGCGATAAAAAATATAGGATATATATGTATGTATTTGTCTCTTTACTTCTCAAATTGTATTTCTGGTATATCTTCTTTTTGAAATATTTAGGTTTCAAATATAATTTTAACCTATGTTTTTAAAACATTTTGTAAGTTTGTATATGCATTATTAATATATATTGACTTTCAGAAACTAATCATATGATTCAGACTTATCCTTAACAGACAGATTGATTTCTCTTCTGCAAAATTTTAAATCTTTCTGAAAATTGCTGCGAAACTATATATTTCCATGATTTTTTTATAAACAATCAAAATTTTAGCATTTCCTAATGACTGGAGAGTTAAAACAAATTATGGAGTTTTTGTATGATTTTGGTTGTATGATCAATTTATTAATTTAATGGTAATCTAATTTCATATAAGAATACATGCACTTTAACTATTTTTCATTTAAAATTCTGCTTTCCTCTCAATGTTTTCACTTCAAATTGAATTACTTAAATTTTAAATTATGTAAAATAACTGAATTTCAAGTGAAAGTATCCAAAGGAAGGCAGAATTTAAACTTAATTTAAATATAAAATAAAATATACGTGGTGAGTTTCCTGCTGTTCTTTCTTTCCTGATCCCAGAAACTCAAAGCATGTCATCAAGAATCTCTTATGTCCGCATGTTTTTAAAGAGTCTCCAGGTACTCAATTTAAATGTATTGGTTTCTACCCAAAGGAAAATAAATTATTATGTCAAAGAGATACCTGAGCTCATTATGTTTATTACAGCACTATTCACCACAGCAAAGATATGGTCTCACGTAAGTGTCCATTAATGGATGACAGTATAAAGAAAATGTAGTATATATGCACAATAGAATAGTATTCAGCCATAAAAAATGAAATCACATGTTTTGCAGCAACATGAATGGACTGCAGTGCATTATCTTCAGTGAAATAACTCAGAAACAGAGAGCTAAACACTGCATGTTATCACTTACAAGTGAGAGCTAAATAATGCGTACACACTTACACAGAGTATGGAATGATAGACACTGGTGCCTTGGAAGGGTGGGAAGGTGGGAAGTATGTGAGGGTTGAGAAATTATTTAATGGGTACACTCTACACTACTCAGTGGTGATTACACTAAAAGCCCAGACTTCACTACTGTGCAATATATCCATGTATCAAAACTGTACTTGTACACCCTAAATTTATACAAATAAAAATAAATAAGGAAATGTGTTGGTTTAATTCTCAGATAATCTGCCTTTAAATGAGAGCCCTAGATGCTCACTCAGTGGTTCTCAAAGTGTGTTCCCAAAACTAGCAGCATCAACATCACCTATGCACTAGTTAGAAATGCAAATTCCCAGACCTTAGTCCAGAGATACTGAATTAATAAATCTGGGGGTAGAGGAGGGTTCCAACAACCTCTATTTAAACAAGTTTAGTAGGTGATTATGATGCATACTAACATTTGAAAACCACCAAAATTGTACATAAGACAGCACTTACAGTGCGTTTTTGATACAAGAAAATTGTCTCTTCACCAATGAAGTTTCTGAAACTCCAGAGCAGTGACTTACTCCCATCATTTTATGAGCATTGAGTGTGCATGCAGAAACTCCCACATGCAAGACTTACTTCACCTCTCTCTAGGTTTGTGACCTCCTTGTTCTCAGAGAATATTATTATAGTGGAAATCTCCTATAAGTTATTGGACCCAACACTTAAGCAGGCATCTTTGGACAAGTGGATATTCTCAAGAGCCTCGGTTATTTTAGAGGCTCAAAGTCTACTCACTGCATATGCCATGAATTTACTGCCGTGTTAATCTTAATGGGGGAAATCATTCTAAGCCTCCTTGCATTTAGTTTGAGTCAAGGATAACACAACCTTCTTCTTTTCTCATGAGATTGGAGAAAATGGCGGCCACAATAACAATCTCAAATTGTCTTCCCTCCCTTAACCACCTCAAATATTTTAATTCACTCAGACGAGCTTTGGACCAACAACTGCGGAACAAATTTGAGTCCAGTGCCTCTGCCCGATCATCCAGCACCTCACTTTAAAATATGTATGTTGTTGGGGTAGGGGAGATTCTTGGCATTTGTAGTTTTGGCTTTTGGAATGCTCACATCAGAGAAAACGTTGCTTCCAACATCCAGTCCAATGCAGGTTTTCAGGGATATGTCTGACCCATAGCACCCTCACTCACAACACAACACCTTTAATTACAGGCATGATAGTTGCATGTTCCAGCCTCCCAGAGGGGTGAGAAGACAGGCCTAAAGCAACCACAAAGCAGTGGTGGCTGCATACTGCTGTGTGGTCACAATCACCCTCAATGAGAGGTTTATCTGCCCTGAAGGATATGGAGCTGACACTTGGCATCTTGCTTGAAACCTCCAACTCATCCTGCTTAAGAGTAGAAGTTTGGAGTTCAGCTCTTCTTGGTTACAATCTGAGTTCTGTCTCTTACTGACTCTGAGACCTCTGAAAAGTCATTTATTCTGGAATGTCACAAGGCACATTTCAATAACTTTCTCATGCAGTAAAGCTGAAATGAGATGACAAATATAAAGCTTTAGTACAACTCCTGCTACTTGACAAGGTCAGCTCTCAGTGTCAGCTACAGTAAGCAAAGGTCAGGCTCAATCTAAAGTGTTCACAAAACAGAAGGTGGGGCTAGAGTAGAGGTTCACAAAATGTCATCCCCAAGCGGCAGCAGTACTACAGCCTAGGATCTGCATAGAAATGCACCTTCCCAGATGCCCACCCAGAGCAACCTTTAGGATCTCAACCTTCAAGATCTGAGAACTCTATCCTTAAGAAAGACAAAAACAAAAAACAAAAAACAAAAAACAAAACCTAAAATTTTTTATGGTTCTCACTCAGCAGAGCAGCCTCCGCACTGGCATACTCAGGTCTGTCCTGACCTCAGGGCTGTTGTTCCCTGAGGATGGCCCCTGATCAGCATCACCTGTGCACTTGGTAGCTTTGCAAATTACCAGCTGCACCTATCCAAATCTACGTAATCTGAACTTTGAGATTGGAGGCCTACCAGTGTGGATTTAAGAAGTGCTCCAGGAATCCCAATGTTTCCAAAGGGTGAGGATGATAATCTTTGAACCAATGGTTTTCCGTATTTCCTTGAAAATGGAATCCTCACCAGATAATTTTAAAACCTCAGAAACAAGCAAACAATTTGAGATGAGGTGACAACTAAACAACACGTGTTTTCAAGCTCCTTTAGGGGGTCCAATGTGCAATAATTTTGAGAAACACTGCTTTAGGTTCATATTGCCCAACATTACCAAATGCAGTGGAAAAAGTTTTTGCCTTCTAAGAAATCTCAAGAAAATACCTTCCATTGCCCTAACATGGATTATATGTCACCCCAACTTGACACACTTTCCCCAGGAGAGTAGAAGATCCACTGATGAAGCCCAGGAACTCTCACCCTTGGCATATGAGGAGTGGATAGCTGCAATTAAAAGACTTGGAATGAAACTGGGGGTGGAAGGTGGCGTGAGAGTTTCCTAAAAGGGAAACAGAAATTTCATATTTGGACAGTGTGAAGAGCAAACAACATACATTTGATTACTTAACACTTGGGAAGAATTTTTACAGTATGTTTTTTGTTAGTATTTTCTAGTTTGACAGTTTTTTAAACATATTTTTTTTCAGGAGTGATTAAAGGTTGTATTGACCTTTTCTTTAATTTATGCAGTAAATCCTAAATTGTTTTCTAGGAAAATTTTCATTTTGTTTTTCTGAATTATCAATATAGAGTTACATTAGTAATTCTCACAATGGTCAACTTCTTAAATATGCTGGTAATATTTTAATATAAACACATGCTTATTCTGGTTAATCTAAAATTTTTAATATTTGATGTATACGCAGAAGGTTTGATGCTTTTCTCATTTAAGTAAGCAATGAAAAAATTATCATCCCACAAATTTAAAAGATTGCTCAGAAATTCCCAAAATCATTTAAGTAGACAAACTAAGAATTAATGCATGATACTATTAGAAAGTAATCAAAATTAAATATTCTAATAGTTATCCCTTTATAAACTGTGCTGTAAAGGTTGTAATGCAACAGGTCAGAGTTGGTCAAAGATTGTATCATTCAAAAGTTGAAGACTGACCCTTCACTGGCTCCTAAAAGGAAGGCCCTGAGCCTTTGAAATTTGTCTGATTAGAAAGTCTTCATATATCTGAGGCTTTGGATACACCAGATGGTTCATACTAACAATGAGAATTATGGTGCATGTCTATTTTTATATGAATGAAGCAGTGGCCAAGTTATGTCAGTTAGACATCAAGATGGTCAAAAGCTAAAGATAATCATGTGGACGTGCCATGCTTACATGACCAGTGCTTGGGAGTGCTTACCTAGTTGGCAACACTTGGCACAGGTGGTCACACACCTGGCTGGAAGAAATAAGCACAATGCATGTGACTCCACTGGAAGAGGGTGGCTGGAAACTTGACCCTGAAGTTTCCTGGGCTCAGGTCTGTGTTCTATTTCCACTGGCTAATTTTCATCTCTGTTCTTGTACTGTAATATACTGTAAGCACCAGTAGAATGGCTTTTTTGAGTTATGTTGAGGCCCTCTAACGAACCATGGACCTGAGGCTGGCCTTAAAGTACCCCAGCAGGCCCATGGATAAATGGTATGCCCTCCTTTACCTAACTCCAATAACAAGGGGATTATTGAGTGTGTGTGGAGGAGTTCTCACTTAAAATCCAGAAAGTCACCTTCCATCCTGAAATAAATCTGCTGTGATATTCCTGAGCTCATGTTCCTTCTGCAACCTGCCATTGGAGAACAAAATTTTGTTTCCACACAGCAGGGCAGCAGCAAGGAATTTACCTTTGGCAACAAAGCAAAGCAGCAGGGTTAGAAAGGATATTTGAACTATATTAAGAGAGTGTGGATTCCCTACTTCAGAAAGATGGAGTTTTATATCCCAAAGCAGCCAATATCAATTGGTATCAATAGAGCTGGACTTCATGGGAGCACTTTCACCTGGCTGGAAGGAAGCAGACAGCTATCTCCCTCTTGCCTGAGTTTAGAGAAAATATGGAACATGACGGACACTCTCTCAAAATAGTCTTTTTTCCTTTTACCACCTCAGCTTGTTTGCATCATTCATTTAAGTGATGCACCAATGCTTGCAGAACCAATTTGTGTCTAGGGTCTCCGTAAGATCATCGAACACCTCACCTTAGAATATAGGGGTTCTTGGCATTTATGGAGTTGGCCTTTTCAGTGTCTAACTGAACTCTCATATGAAAGAAAATGTTGCTTTCAACATCCAGCTAGTGCAGGTTTTGAAGGGCATGTCTGACCCACAGCACCCTCACTCACAACTATGTGTGCATGGTACATCTCCCTGAGAGGTGAGGAGACAGGCCTGGAATGATTAGAAAGCAGTAGTGGTTGCATTCTGCTCTGGGCTCCAATTTACCCTCAAAAAGAGGTTCAACTGCCCAGAAGGACATGAGGCTGGCTCTTCCATCTGGCTTGAAACCTCCAATTCATCCTACCTCAGAGTACAGGTTTTGGAGTCCAGCTTTTCTCAGTTGCAGTCTGAGGTCTGTCTCCAGTTAGCCCTGAGGCCTCCGGAAAGTTATTTTATTCTTTTCATCATTTCTTTGTTTTAGTTAGATAGGACATATTCAATAACTTTCCTTGAAATGAGGCTGAAATGAGGTGAAAATATAAAGCATTAGTACAAATCCTGTTACTCAACCTATTTAGCTCACATTGTTAGCTATTGTAAGCAAAGGTCAGACTCAGTCTAAAGTATCCAAAAGAAATACAGTGGGCTAGAACAATGGTTCAGAAAATGTCATCCATAAGCAGCAGCAGAGATGCTGCCTGGGATATCGGCAGAAATGCAATGCTTCTGGTGCCCACTCATTGAAAGGAACTTTTAAGGTCACAGTTACATGAAAAGCTATCCCTTACAAAAAATAAAAAATAAATAAATATTTCATGATTCTCACTTGTTTAAATCAGAGCAGGCTCTCACTGGCATATTCAGAACTTTCCTCACAGTAGAGCTGTTTTTCCCTAACGGTAGCCCCTGAACAGCATCACCTGTGCAAATGTTAGAGATGCAAAATCTCATCCCCTTCTTTGGAGACCTACATAACCCTAAACTGGAGGATGGAGTGGCACCAACGAATTTGGATTTAACAAGCCCTTTTCAGCGATCCCAATGTCTGCGAAAGTGTGAGAATGGTTATCCTTGAACCAAAGCTTTTCCATATTTGCTTAAAAATGGAGTTCCCAAGGGATTTGTTAAAAACAACTGCAACAAACTTTTACTGTTAGAAGTTCTAAATAATATGAGGTGAGGTGCCACCAGGAAAACAGGTCTTTTCAAGATCCCTAACAATTCTTAGGTATAATAAGTTTGAGAAACACTGCTCTAAGCCCAGCTTACACAAATTTTCCAAACTCACTGGAAAACAATCTTCTCTCCCCAGAAATCTCAGGAAAAGACCTTCTGCTGACCTCACATGGATAACATGTCACTCCAACTCCAAAAACTTTCCCCACGAGGCTAGAGGAGTGATTGATGGAGCTCAGGTGTTCTCATTCCTGGCATATCACGAGTGGTCAGCTCCAATTCAAATACCTGGAATGAAACTGGGGTGAGGATTTCCTAAAAGAACAACTTGAAATTTGGGAACTGGACAGTGTTCAGGGCAATCAATATCTGTATAATAAATTAACTGAGAAGAATATTATTGCCATGTTTTTGTTAGTGTTATCCACTTTGACAGTTTTGCTTGTACTTTCAGGGATTATTATGGTTGCATTCATCTTTATTCTTATTTGTGAAAAAAAATCATGGATTTTTTTAAGGAAATTTCCTTTTACTTTTTTCTGAATTATAGATAAACAGCTGTATTATAATTGCCACATTTTTTCAACTTCTTACCTATTCTGGCTTCAATATCTGCTTAATCATTAAAAATGCTTATTCTGTAGACTCTCATGTAAATTTCTTGTATATGCAAAAGATTAACCTTTTTCTCACTTAAGGCTGAAAACATAAAATGATCATACCAAATATTTAAAAGTTTTCCCAGATTCAAGACAATTAAAATAGATAAAGATATAATGCCTGACAATATTTTAAAATGGTGAAAGATACCTATTTTGTAGATGTAAATAATAATGAGTACATGTACTTGAAAGCAATGCCAGGCAACTGGAACTTATTTAAATAAATGCAAATGTTTATGAAATAACCAAGTTAAAATGTGAATATTTATAATACCTATGTTTTCATAACAAAAACACTTCAGAAAATATGTAGAATAAAAAATCATAGGCATAAAGTAAAAATTTAAAAATGTGTTTAAAAAGTCCTAACTCACCAGACAAACATTGTTCAAACCTTGTACCCTTCCAAGGATGAAGGCTGCCCCTAAGCCCTCCACTGGCAGGTAACCTTTAAGCCCATAGAATACTGTGTCTGATCAGAAAGTCACTGGGTACCTGAGGCTCTAATCACACCAGATGGTTCATGCTAACAATGAGAATTATGGTGAATGTTTGTTTTTGTACGACTGGGGCTGTATTCTGGCTATGTCAGTTTGACTTCTAAATGAACTAGAGAGTCAGAACTTAAAGAGCATCATGTGGAAGTTCCGTGCTTATGTGACCAGGGCTTGAGAGAGCTTACCTGGTTGGGAACACTTGGCACAGATGGCTGCACACCTGGCTGGGAGAATGAAGTGCAGTGCACATGACTCCACTGGAAGAGGGCGGCTGGAAGCTTGAGCCTCGTTTCTCCTGGGTTCTTCCCTATGCTCCTTTTTTACTTGGTGATTTTTCATCTGTGTTCTTAAACTGTAATGTACTGTAAGCATCAGTACAAAGGCCTTTCCAAGTTGTGTTGACATCCTCTAAAAAAATAATCAAACCTGTGGTAGCATTGAGGTACCCATGAATAAATGGTGTGCATATGGACACAGTTCTTTCCCTAACTCTAATACCATGAGAATTACTAAGTGTGTGGAACAATGCTCATGGTAACTCCCAGAGAGTCACCTTCCATCCTGAAATAAATCTGCTGTGATACCCTTGATCCCATGCTCCTTGTACAACCTGCTATCCTAGTCTCAAGGAACAAAATTTTGTTTCTACACAGCAGGGCAGTAGCAAGGAATCCACCTTCAGGAACAATAAAAGACAGCAGGTTTAGAAGAGATATTTCAACTATACTAAGAGTGTATACAATCCCAATTATAAGAAGACAAAGTTTTATTTATCAGTGAAGCAAAGATAAATGACTATCAATAGATCTGGACTTCATGGGGGCCCTTTCTAAGCCCCTTTCACCTGAATGGAGGGAAAGAGACAGATCTCTCTCTCTCTCTCTCGTGTTTACAGAAAAAGCCTGTCATGATAGCAACTCTCTTAAAAAAGTCTTGCCTCCTTTCACCACCTCAACTCTTTTATTTCACTCAGTTGAGTGATGCCTGCAGTTGAGTCAATGCCTGCAGAATCAATTTGGGTCTCGTGCCTCTGCAAGATTATCCAGTACCTCACTTTAGAATATGGAGGCTCTTGCCATTTATGGTTTGGCCTTTGGTTTGGCCTGTGGCTAAAATCTCATGTGAAAGAATATGTTGCCTTCAACATACAGTTCAATGCAGATTTTCAGAGGTATATCTGACCCATTTCCCCTTCTTTCTCTACACCTTAAATTATAGGCACTGTGGGTGCATGGAACGTTCTACCTGTGCAGTGAGAAGACAGGCCTGAAAGAACCACAAAGCAGTAGTGGCTGCATGCTGCTGTGGGTTCTGATTCACCCTCAAGGAGAGGTTCACCTGCCCAGTAGGACATGGCACCGGCACCTCCATCTGGCTTGACATTTCCAACTCATCCATTTTAAGAACACAGGGTTTGGGTCCAGCTCTTCTGTGTTCCAATCTGAGCTCATTCTCCTATTGGCTCTGAGGCCTGTGAAAAGTTATCTTATTCTGATTATCATTCTATTTTTCAGTAGAAGAGAAATATTTGAATTACAGCAGTGAAACTGAAAAAAGAGATGGCAAATAAAAAGATGTAATACAACTCTTGCTACTCAACCTATCTATCTGTCATTATTGGCTATTGTAAGCAAAGGGCAGACTCAGTCTAAAGTGCTCAATGGAAAGAAGGTGGTCTAGAAAAATGATTCACAATATGACATCCCTAAACAGCAGCAGGGATATTGACTGGGATCTTGGTAGAAATGCAGCTTCTTTGGTACCCACTAACCCAGAGGAACTTTTACGGTCTCAGTTATTTGGAAAGCTACTCCAAAAACAAACAAACAAACAAACATCTAAATTAAAAAAAAAACAAAACCCTAAATCAAAGTAAAACCTTTCACGGTTCTCACTTATCATAATTGGAGCAGGCTATCAGCCCCTCCTTTGGAGTCCTACACAATCCAAAACCGGAAGGTGGAGTAGGACCTACCAATCTGGATTTAACAAATCCTGAATGGATTCCAACTCAGCAGTGTAAGGATGATAATCCTTGAACAAATGGGTTTTCATACTTTCCCAAACATGGAATGGCAGATGATTCATTAAAAATAACTAAAACAAGATTTTACATTCAGATTCTGATAATTCGAGGCGTCCTGTCAAACACTGGATAACAAGTGTTTTCAAGGTCCCTTAGCCATTCTAACGTGTTTGAGAAACATCGCTCTAGATCCAGCTTGTCAAAATTTACAAAGCCTAGTGGAAAGTGACCTGCTCTTCCCACAAATCTCAGGAAAAGACCTTCTGCTCACCTAAAATGGGTAATATGCCATTCCTCAAGAGGAGAGGGCTAACTGATGTAACCCAGGCATTCACATCCCTGGCATGACAGGATGCTCAATTCCAATTTAGATACTTGGAATTAAACTTGGGGTAAGAGATTCCTAAAAGGGGAATATAAAATTTGGGAATTAGAAGGCAAACAACACCCATCCAGTTAATTAACTGTTTAGGACGAATTTAGATTGTCATATTTCTGTTCGTATTATCTAGTTTGACGCTTTTCTGTTTGTATATTCAGGAATTATTGTGGTTGCACACATCTTTCCTCCAATTTGTGAAGTAAAATCAGAAGTTTATTTTGTAGGAAATTCTATTTAACTTTTTTCTGAATTATGCTTAAAAAGTTGTGCTAAACTTGTCACATTTTATAATTTCTTAGTAGTCTGGTTTCAATAACTAATCAATACAAATCCTCATTCTATATGCTCTCATTTAAATTTCTTATATGCACACAAGGATTGACTCTTTTTTTCACTTAAGTTTCCAATAAAAAATTTATCACATCAAATACTTACAGGATTTCCCTGTCATTCAAGTCAATTTAAGTACCCAAGTTAAGAAATAATGCATGGAAATATTAGAAAATATTCAAAGGCAACTATACTGTACATGCAATTAATTCTGAACATATGTGTTTAAAAGCAATGCCAGGCAACTGAAACTTATAAAAATAACTTAAAAAGTGGCCAAACTAGAAAATATATATTGAAAATATATTTTTATTTATAACAAAAACATTTAAGGAGATATATACAATAAATGAGGATATACATAAAATAAGAATTTATCAACTGTTTTTTAAATACTTCCAATTATAAGGTCAGGGTTGCTGAAAAGCTGCACCCTCCCAGATTTGGAGAATGGCCCTTAATGTGCTCCTGGTAGGCAACCTCTGAACCCTTAGATATTCTGTCTGATCAGAATGTCTTTGTAAACCTGAAAATATGGTCACACCAAATGATCCAGGCTGACCATATGATTTATGGTGAATGTCACTTTTGAATGGGGCTGTGTCCAGGCAATGTCAGTTTGACTTCTACATGGTCTGGAGAGTCAGGAGCTATAGTCATTCATGCAAACATTCCATGATTACATGACCAAGGATTGAGCAAGCTTACCTAGTTGGCAACACTTGGCACGTGTGGTCACACATCTGGCTGGGAGAATTAAGCACAGCACATGTGAGTCCACAGAAAGAGAATGGCTGGAAGCTTGAGCCTGGTTTCTCTGGGATTCCTCCCTATGCTCCTTTTCCACTGGATAATTTTCACCTGTGTTCTTGTACGGTAATACACTATCAGCATCAATAGACAGGTCTTTTCAAGCTCTATTGAAACCTTCTAAGAAATCCTCCAGCCTGAAGTTGGTCTTGAAGTACTCCAACAAGCCTGTGAATAAAGGTGTGCTATGTAGACATGCTACTCTACCGAACTCTAATAATAAGGGAATTGCTGAGTGTGTGTGGAGGAGTCTCACTGAAGCTGCAAGAGAGTCCCTTTCCATTCTGAAAAAAATCTGTTGTGATATCCTTAAGGGCATGCTCCTTCTACAGCCTGTCATCCTAGTCTCAGGGAACAAAATTTTTGTTTCCACACGCAAGGCAGTAGCAAGGAATTCACCTTCAAGAACAAAGCAAGGCAGTAGGTTTAGAAGAGATATTTCAACTACAGTAAGACTGTGTAGATTCCTAATTTTAGAAAGATAGAGCTTTATGTATCAAGAAATCCAATATCAATCAATATCAATAGAGCTGGACTTCATGAAAGCAGTTTCTAAGCCACTTTCACTTGGCCTGAGGCAAAAAGAAAGACATCTTTCTACCTCTCCTCTGAGTTTAAAGAATGCCTGCCATGATGGCAACTCTCTCAAGAGTCTTTTCTCCTTTTACCATCTTAATTCTTTTATGTAGCTCACTTGAGTAATACGCCAATTACTGCAGAACCAATTTGGTTGCAGTGCCTCTGCAAGATCATCCAGCCCCTCATTTTAGAATATGGGGGTTCTTGGCATTTATGGATTTGGCCTTTGCAGTCACTGGCCAAACTCTGCGAGAGAACATGCTGCTTTTAACATCTAGCTCTGTGCAGATTTTCAGGGACATGTCTGACCGAAGCATCCTCACTCACAACACCATAACTGAAGGCACTACAGGGTATATCTCCCTGTGAGGAGAAGGCCTGAAACAACCAGAAAGAAGTAGTGGCTGCATACTGCTGTAGGCTCCAATTCATCCTCCAGAAGAAGTTTCCCCGCCCAGAAGGACACAGGGCTGGTACTTCCATCTGGCTTGAAACCTGCAACCCACCTTGCTTAATAGTAGAAGTCTGAAGCCCAGATCTTCCAGGTTCCAATATGAGCTATCTCTCCTATTGACCCTGAAGCCTCCAGAATGTTATTCTGCTTATCATTTCCTTTTTTTTTTTTGTATAAAAGGCATATTTCAATAATTTTCCTGGAAGTGAAGCTGAAGTGAGATAAAAAATATACAGCCTCAGTATAAATCCTGGAACACAACACAGCTAGTTCTCATTGATGGTTATATTTGTGAAAAGTGAGACACAGTCTAAAGTATTCAAGGGTCAGACTCAGTGCAGGGGGTGAGCTACATCAGTATTTCTCAGAATGCCATCCCCAAGCAGTAACAGTGCATTATCAATAAATGTAACTTACTACGTCCCCACATACCCATAGCAACCTGTAAGGTCTCAGTTGCCTTAGAAATGTATCTTTAGAAAAACAAAATTTAACTAATATTTTTCATGGGTCTCTTTTTACACTCACAGCAGCCTCCTCACTGGCATATTCAGATCTTTCCTCAGAGTACAGCCCCAGTACCCTGAAGGTGATCCCCGACAAACATCACCTGTATATACTTGTTAAGGATGTAAAATCTCAGCCCAACTTATCTGGACGCACCTCGTCGGCAGCTCTGAGGATGGAGTAGGACCAATCTATTTGGATTTAACAAGCCTTCCATGGATCCCAATGCCTGCCAAAGTGTGAGAATACTCATAATACTTTAAATATTGGTTTCCAATACATCCTCCAAAATGGAATCCTCAGTAGATGGTTTAAAAACAATTTAAACAAAAGTGTACTGCCAGAGATACAGATTTTTGAGAGAGAAAGAAAGAGAGAGAGAGAGAGAGAGAGAGAGAGTCTTGTTCTGTTGTCCACGCTGGAGTGCAGTGGCATGACAGGTGTCATTGCAGCCTCGACCTCCCATCTCAGGCTCTTGAGTGGCTGGGACTACAGGTGCCTGCCCCACCTGGCTTTTCTTCTTTTCTTTTTTCTCTCTCTCTCTCTTTTTTTTTTTTTTTTAGCAGAGATGGAGTCTCATTATGTTGCCCAGGCTGGTCTTGAACTCCTGAGCTCAGATGATCTTCCTGCCTTGGCCTGTCAAAGTGCTGAGATTACAGGTGTGAACCACAGTGCCTGGCTGTCTCAACATAATTTGACTTGAGGTATCACCTAGACAAAAGCCGTTTTCAACCTCCTTTATGAATTATAATGTGCAATATATTTGGGAAATACTGATCTAGGCTCATTTTATCCAAGGTTATCAAATTCAGTGGGAAAAGGCCCATAATTTAATGGAAATCTCAGGAAAATACCTCCCACTGACCCAGCATAGGTTATATGTCACCTGACCTCCAAACATATTCCCCAGAAGGAGAGAATTGACAAGCAGAGCCCAGGCATTCTCAACCCCAGCATGTGAAGGCTGGTCAGCTCCAATAAGTACACTTGGAATAAAATTCGGAGTGAGAACATCCTAAAAGTGGAAAAGGAAATTTGGAAATTGGACAGTGTGAGGAGTATCAAAATACATTCAGTTGGTTAAATATTTGGGAAGAATTATTATTGCTATGACTTTTGTTAGTATTTTCCCTTTTGTCTGTTTTTTTGTTCATTTATATTATACTTTCAGAAAATATCAAGATTGTATTCATCATTTCTGAGAAAAATCTTAAATTTATTTTTGGGGATAAGTACCTTGTATTCTGAATCAAAGAGTTTACATTAGGACTCATCACAGTTTTTAATTTTTTATGTATGCTTTTTTCAATATTTTTAAAATTCATATGAATTCTTAGAGTGTTTACTCTCATGTAAAATTTTTTGTACATGCAGAGAACTTGACTAATTTCTCCCTTAACTTGTGAATGATAGAATTATCATCCCTGTTTAAAAGTCTTCTCTGAAGTTCTATTCAATGTAAGAAGACAAATTAAGAATTAATGCAAGGCTATATTTGAAAGCAATCAAAGATAATTATTTTAATACTTTTCTATTTTTAAACTGTGCTGTAAAAACTCAAGAGGTTAGGGTTGTTCACTGCCTGCACCTTTCAAAGTTTGGGAACGTGCCCTAGACCAGCTCCTACTGGGTAACCTGTGAGCTCTGATATTTCTGTCTGATAAGAACGTTTTGTGTACCTATGAATTTGGTCTCACTAGATGATTCATGGTAACAATGAGATTTATGGTAAAAATGCATTTTTGTATGACTGGGGCTGTATCCAAGCTATGTCAGTTTCACTTTTTAGATATAGAGTCAGAAGCTAACATCAGGAATATGAAAGCTCCATCCCTGTATCAGCAAGGCTTGGAAGAGTTTACCTGGTTGGCAACACTTTGCCAATGTGGACACACACCTGGCTGAGAGAATTAAGTGCAGTGCATATGACTCTACCAGAAGAGGATGATGGAGAGCTTGAGCCTGTTTCCTCCCGGAATCCTCACTACGCTCCTTTTACCCTGGCTTATTTTCATCTATGTTCTTGTACTGTAATGTACTGTAAGTATCAGCACAAAGGCCTCCGTGGGTTCTGCTGAGATCTTATGAGGGATTATGGAACCTGAAGCTGGCTTTGAAGTACCTCAACAGGCTCATGAATAAATGATGCCCAATGTGGACATGCTTTTTAAGTAACTATAATAATATGGGAACTACTAAATGAGTGTGGAGGAGTTCTCACTTCAACTGCCAGAGTGTTGCACTGTATCCTGAAAAAAATTTGCTGTGGTATCCTTGAGGTCATACTCTTTGTACAACATGCCATTTAATTCTCAGAGAGCAAAATTTTTGTTTCCAAAGAGCAAATACGTAGCAAGGAGTCCACCTTTGGGACTTTGGGAATGAAACAAGACAATGGGTTTAGAAAAAGTATTTCAATTATATTAAGAGAGTATGGATTCCCAACTTTAGAAAGATAGACTTTTCTATACCAAGGAAGGCAATATCAGTATGTATCACTGGAGCTGGCTTTGAGTTGTATTAGGCCATTCTTGCATTGCTATAAATAAATACCTGAGACTGAGTAATTTATAAAGAAAAGAGGTTTGATAGTCTCATGGTTCTTCAGGCTTTACAGGAAGCATGATACTGGCATCTACTTGGCTTCTGGGGAGGCCTCGGGAACTTAAAATCATGATAGAAGGAGAAGTAGGAGCAGGCATGCCACATAGCAAGAGCAGGAGGAAGTGAGAGAGTGGAGGGAGAGGTGCCACACATTTTTAAACGACCAGATCTTGGGAGAACTCACCATCATGAAAACAGCACTGAGCTATAAGGGATTCACCCCCATGATCCAAACCTCTCACCAGGCCCCACCTCCAGCATCAGGGATTACATTTCAACATGAGATCTGGGCAGGGACAAATATACAAACTATATCAGAGCAGAGCAAAAGTTGCATGCTCCTTTCATTTGACTAGAGACATAGGGACAGCCATTTTCTTTTTTCTTTTTCTTTTTTTTTTTTTGAGATGGAGTCTTGCTCTGTTGCCCAGGCTGGAGTGCAGTGGCACGATCTCGGCTCACTG
>NW_012110219.1:1020454-1026482 GCF_000951045.1 Mandrillus leucophaeus | reverse complement strand
TGAACTTCCTCACTCCTTTTTTTTTTTTTTGAGATGGAGTCTTGCTCTGTTGCCCAGGCTGGAGTGCAGTGGCACGATCTCGGCTCACTGCAAGTTCCGCCTCCCGGGTTCAGGCCAATCTCCTGCCTCAGCCTCCCGAGTAACTGGGACTACAGGAGCCCGCCACTATGCCCGGCTAATTTTTTGTATTTTTTAGTAGAGACGGGGTTTCACCATAGTCTCCATCTCCTGACCTCGTGATTCGCCCGCCTCGGCCTCTCAAAGTGCTGGGATTACAGGGGTGAGCCACTGTGCCTGGCCGGGACAGCCATTTTCTGTATCTCCCATGAGTTTGGAGAAAATACATGCCAGAATGCCAACTGTCTCAAAAGAGTCTTTCCTCCTTTTACCAGCTCAACTCTTTTATATCACTCACTTAAACAATGTGCCGATGCCTGCAGAACCAATTTGGGTCCAATGCCTCTCCAGATCATCCAGCACCTGAGTTTAGAATATGGGGTTTTGGCATGTGTAGTTTAGGCCTTTGGAGTCTGTGGCCAAACTCCATTTGAGAGGATATGTTGCTTGCAACATCCAGTTCAGCCCATGTTTTCAAGGATAGGTCTAACCCACAGAATGCTCACTGAAAAACTTTTAATTATAGACATTACAGATACAGGTCACATCCATCCCAACAGGTGAGGAAATGGGTCTTGAACAACTGCAAAGCAGTGGTGACTGCATACTGCTGGGTGATCTGATTCACATTCCAGAAAAGGTTCACTTGCAAGAAGAACATGTGGCTGGCACCTCCACCTGGCCTGAAATCTCCAACTCATCCTGCTGAAGAGTAGAAGCTTGGAATCTGCCTCTTTTGGGTTCTAATACTGAGCTCTGTTTCCTATTGGTCTTAATGCCTCTGGAAAGTTATTTTATTCTGAGTATTTTCTTTTATGGTAGATGATACATATTTTAATAACTTATGCAATGAAGCTGAAATAAGTTGAACAATATAAAGAGTTAGTAAAACTCCTGGTACTCAACCTATTTAGCTCTCAGTGCTAGTTACAGTAAGCAAAGATCACCTTCAGTTGAAAGTGTTCAAAGGACAGAGGGTGGGCTAGAGCAGTGGTTCACAAAATGTCATCCTTACCCAGCATCAGTGTTACAGCCTGGGATCTGCACAGAAACGAAACTTCCCAGGTGGGCAGTCACCCATGGGACCTTCAAAGGCTCTGCTAGCTGAGAATTCTACCCTTAAAAAAGGAACAAAAACAAAATTAAGTCTTTTCATGATTCTCACTAGTCACAGCACAGCAGGCTTCTAGCCAGCATACTCATACTTTTCCTCACAGTGGAGCACTGGTTCCCTGAGGGCGGTCCTTGAGCAGCACCACCTGTGCACTTGTTAGAGCTGCAGTTTCTCAACACAACCTATCCTCACCAACATAACAGCAAATTGAATTTGAAGTAGGGACACCAATCTAAATTTATTGAGTCTTCCATGGAACCCACTGTCTGTCAAGATGTGAAAATGATAATGAACCACTGCTACTCATTTCATCCTTTAAAATGATTTCTCCATTAGATAATTGAAAAACAATTGAGGTCAGCACAGTGGCTTATGCCTGTAATCCCAGCACTTTGGGAGGTGGAGGCGGTCGGATCACCTGAGGTCGGGAGTTCGAGACCAGCCTGGCCAACATGGTGAAACCCCATCTTTACTAAAAATACAAAATTAGCCGGGCATGGTGGTGGGCACCTATAGCCTCAGCAATTCAGGAGGCGGAGGCAGGAGAATGCCTTGAGCGCAGGGGGCGGAGGTTGCAGTGAGCCAAGATCGCACCATTGCACTCCAGCATGGGCGACAGAGACTCTGTCTCAAAACAAACAAACAAACAAAAAAATTGAAACAAAGTTTTTCTTTCTTTTCTTTTTTTTTTCTTTTTTCTTTTTGAGACAGTTTCGCTCTTGTTACCCTGGTTGGAATGCAATGGCGCGATCTCGGCTCACCACAACCTCCACCTCCCAGGTTCTCCTGCCTCAGCCTCCCAAGTAGCTGGGATTACAGGCATGTGCCACCACGCCCAGCTAATTTTGTATTTTTAGTAGAGATGGGGTTTCTCCAGGTCAGGCTGGTCTCCAACTCCCGACCTCAGGTGATCCACCTGCCTTGGCCTCCCAAAGTTCTGGGATTGCAGGCGTGAGCCACTGCACCCAGCCAAAACAAAGTTTTTCAGTCATGGATTATGGATAAATTGAGGTGAGGTGCTATAAGGACAATAACTGTTTTCAAGCTCCCTAGCAAATCTAGTTTGCACTACATTTGAGAAACATTGCCCTAGATCCAGCTTGCCCAACTATATTAAATGCAGTGGGAAAGGTCCTTGTCTTTCCAGAAATCTCAAGAAAAGACCTCCCACAGATATAACACGGGTTATATGTCACTCCAAGTACAAGTACTTTCCCAAAAAGGAGAGGACCTATTGATGCAAGTCAGACATTTTATCCATGGCATGGAAATAGTTGTCAATTGCAAGTAAAATAATTTTAATAACATTTGGGATGAGACTTTTTTTTTTTGAGATGGCGTCTCGCTCTTGTCACCCAGGTTGGAGTACAGTGGCACGATCTCGGTTCACTGCAACCTTCGTCTCCCGGGTTCACGCGATTCTCCTGCTTCAACCTCCCGAGTAGCTGGGATTACAGGTGTGCACCACCACACCTGGCTAATTTTTTGTATTTTTAGTACAAACTATCTGGGGCACACCAGATAGTTTATGCTAAATATGTGTTTCAGTGCTAAATATCTGCTTTTGTATGTCTGGCACTTTAGGACATGTATCATTTTGACCTCTGTGGGGGCTGGAACTGAGTAGCAAAGGTCAATGATGCAGACCCTCCATGGTTCTATGACCAAGGCTGGTAACACTTTGCATGTGCTGTGTCACATATCACGTGCTGGAAGAATTAAACACTGTTCATATAACTCTGCAGGGAGAGGATAGCTGTAAGCTTCAGTCTGGTTTCTTTTGGACTCTCTCCCTATGTGCCTTTTCCCTTTGCTGATTTTAATGTATACCCTTTTGCTGTAAAAGAAAAACTGTAATTATGAGTATAATAGCTTTTGTTTTATTCTTTGTTATTTATTTTTATTTTTGGACATGGGGTCTTGCTCTGTCACTCAGGCTGGAGTGCAGTGGCATGATCATAGTTCACTGCAACCTCAAACTCCTGGGCTCTGGGAATCCTCTCACCTCAGCTTCCCAAGCAGCTAGGCCTGTAGATGCAAGCCATCATGCCCAACTTATAATAGCTTTTCTGGGTTCTGTGAATTATTCTAACAAATCATCTATCCTGAGAGAGTTCTTGGGGATCCCTGGTACACCAAAGAATAAATGATGTCCAAATGTGAACACACTTTACCTATTTCAAATAACATGAGAGTTACTTAAAATTTCCAAACTGTTGCCTGAAATCCAGAACAACATCTGCAGAGGTATCCTTGACCCCATGTTCCTGGCTTAAATATGCCATGATAGTCCAGAAAAATAACATCGCAATTTCCAAAGATTAGGGCTGTAGCAAAGAATCAACCTTCTGGAGTAAAGCAAGGCATCAGATTTAGAAGATATTTTTGACTAATGGAGTTTTATATATCAAGGAGGCCAATATCGACCAATTCATTGAGTAATTGAACATAGCATTCCTTTTGATCTGCTTGGTTTATGCAGGCCAAGTGTAACTGGGGAGGGATTATCTTCACTTAAGCCTCCTAAATTGAGGTCTCAGGAAGTGTAATTCCCCAAGGTAAAATGGAATGCAAATTTTCAACACAATGTCATAACCAACCAAAATCTCAGGAGGGATAATACTTACTTTGCTGTCTTGTTATTCAAGGATCCTTACCTGACTACTCAAGTTTGGAGACTCCAGGGAAGTCAGTATCTCTTCATTCTATCATTCAACGGAAACTTGTTTGTGCAGACAAAAAGCACACCTTTGACAGCTTTAGTCCTTTCTGCATTGAGAAATTCCTGTTTGTTTTTCATGCTTAGGGAAACATTCAAGGAATGTTTTTCAGACCATTTTAATGGAATATAGCATAAAGGCTAAGAGTATAGTCTCTGGACCCATATTGTCTGGATTCCAATCCTACATGCACTAATTACTACTTGTGTTAATTTGGGTATGTTTCTTACCTTTTCTAAGCCTTATTTTCTTCATCTGTAAAATGAAGATCATAGTATTCACCCTTATGGTGTTTTCGAGTACTATTGAATCAATCCAGGTAAAACACGTAGTACCCAGAAAATAATAATCACTCAATAAATGTTAAATATCATTGTCATTATCATTATCATTAGTCAATCTTCATTTTAATCTCAGTAGCACTTTTAAAGATTTTGATCCTGTAACTGCTATGACATGTCTTCTAAATGTCATTATATATTTTAGCTGCCTTTTCCTGGTCTCATTTTCATGATCAATCTCCTTTACTAGGGCAGTAAATGATAAATACACCATGCCTCAATCCCAGGACACCAATTTCTTCTTGTGTTCTTCACAGTTGCCTTGAGAAGTCTGGTTTATTTCCACCCTTCAGTTGGCAGTTTACATACTGGTAACTCCCAAAATTTATCTCTCTGTCACCAACCCCTATTCTGAACTCCACATCTCAGTATCCAATGGGAATTCTTGCCATCTCCACCCAGTTGAATAAAAGGCATTCTAAAATCATATGAATAATACGTAAATGCAAAAATGAGATTTTTATCTCTCATCTCTGTTTTTCTCATACTCACTGCTATTTCCGTGATTGCAGTCACCAAGCCATTTCCTTATGCAAGCCAAAATCTAGGGGTCAAGATTAATACACTCTCTCACCTATTGTATCCAATCCATTACAAGGTCCTATATAATTCTCATATATTTCCATATGTTAGCATCTCAACTGTGAAGACACCAATGGTCAAGTATATATTAAACAACCTTGCACCTACAAGATTGATAAACATTAAACTTTGAAAATCTCCTCATATTCTAAGAATTACTAAGCCTGATTGCTGTCAGTTTCCCAAATTACTATGCTACAGGCATTCATATAGCAGTTAATGTTAGTTTCAAAACAAAATTGATAATTATGCTGTTATAGACATTTGGTTTTTAATAAAAATTATACATGAGCTATAAAAACATAACAAGATTACATGTCACTAAGAACTGATTTGGTTTCCACTAACGAACTATAAGCAGTTACAACTAGATTTTGCGACTTCTTTAGTCACTTCTTTTAATGCATGAGCACTCCAGTTAATTATTGAGTTGACTTCATTTACATTTTCAGTGTCTGTCAAAAGGAATATCAACCATGTGTCTCAATAATTCAATAAATAAAGCACATGACAAAGTTGAGTTTGGATTTTAAGTATAGATTTTATTTAAAAATTAAACTAATAATTTCATGTGAAACATCAAATTAGCTAAACATTAAATTAAATTCCTTAATCTGGGGATATCTTGAAGGCGCATTGACTTGTAGCTATACTGAGGAAAAGAATGTAATATATGACGCAAATTTAACTCAAATTTATGTTCAAATGACATGATATTTCAGGATTATTGTAATGCAATAGAAAACTTTTTAATATCTCTTATAACATTTGTTATTCTGATAGTTTAGAAAGCCAGGATTACATAGTTCTGTTAACTCCTTCAAAGGATATTAACATCTTTCATTAAATGAAGGAAGGACAAGAAAAAATATGAATTTGACATCGAACATTATAGCACAAAGGTTGAAATGGCTTAGTGGATGAACTTTTCTGATCATTGGTAAAATTAACATTATCTAGACTGTTCTGAATCTGGTGATTTCAGATTTTAGAATCCTAGAATCTCAATAGAACTACAAATATCCAGCCTAACTGCTTAACTAGTAAAATAATCTGTTTGTAATCTTTCTAAAGCATGGTACCACTTCTACCAATGCCTTTATAAACAATACTTTATGGGTCCCAAATCACCAAAAAAAAAAAAAAAAAAAAAA
>NW_012110219.1:950526-1020404 GCF_000951045.1 Mandrillus leucophaeus | reverse complement strand
TTTTTTTTTTTTTTTTTTTTTTTCTCACACACTCCATGTCCCAGACAACAAATTACCAAGTATTCCCTGAACATATACAGAGTCTTCACACCTCAATAGCTTTGTCTCAACTCTTCAGTAATGCCATCTCATCAACCCCAAATCTAAGTCATCTGTCAAGGTGTCGTTCTGATATCATGTCAAGACTTCATCATAAAGTCACACCAGACTGCCATATATGACAGTAATTTCTCCCTCCTCTAATGTTCCATCATACCCAGTGACTCATTTAAGTACTCACCACACTCTAATATGCATTAAAATTATTTATGCAGAATTCTTAAAATTTAAAGTATTCTTTAAGCAGAACCCTCTTTTGATTTATCATTTGTTTCCCTTTTAACACTGTTTCACTCACTGATTGTTAATTCAGTGAATAATTGTCTCACTGACACAGAAAAGGGCAACATTTAAGTGAACTTCAAAGGGAACTATCACTCACTGATTTCATTTTATTTTTATTTTATTTTATTTATTTAATTATTTTGAGACAGAATCTCTCTCTGTCACCCAGGCTGGAGTGCACTGGCACAATCTCAGCTCACTGCAACCTCCACCTCCTGGGTTCAAGCAATTCTACTGCCTCAGCCTCCCAAGTATCTAGGACTACAGGTGTGCACCACCATGCCCAGTTAATTTTTGTGTTTTTAATAGAGATGAGGTTTTACCATGTTGGCCAGGCTGGTCTCGAACTCCTGACCTCAAGTGATCTGCCCACTTTGGTGTCCCAAAGTGCTGGGCTTACAGGCGTGAGCCACCATGCCCGGCCGCTGATTTCATGTTAATAAATGTAAGTGTTTCTTTGCTGAATATAAAGTGTAACTCTTATAATATATTTAGATTGCATTTAGAAATCATCATGCATCAGATTCAGAATGGTGAAACAGTTAGGAGCCACAATGTAATTGCCAAAACAATAACATAGTTTAATTCTTTATCCTTACTCTTAAAAGACCATTGAAAGAGATACAATCATAATGACCTAAGTAATGGAGTAATGTATTTAGATTTTTATCTGATCTTGGCAAGTGCAATATTTCATTCATTAATGTATTTAGGGAAAAACCCTATATTGTTAAAGTTGTACATTATTTTCCTATGGAAGAAGGCCTAGTACAAAAATGAGGAACAGAATATTTTTCAAAAAAGTGGTGTTTCCCTGCCTTTTCCTACCCCTGCTGACCAATTTGCTCCACAAATACCTATTTTGAAATGTGTGTGGTTTGGTCCTAATAAGGTTACCTTCTCATTAACCAAAATGACTCCAAAAGGCATGGGGAGGAATAAAGAACAATGCAATCATAACAGAATTTCGGAAATTAAGATTTCTAGCAATCTTGGCCAACAAATGCTAAATTTGTTATCTAATACAAACAGAAGTATGGTAATGGTACATAAATAGACTAATAAAATGGAAGCATTAGCCCAGAAATAAACCCTAGTATACATACAATTTTAAGATATGTGTAAAATCCTCAGCTCAGTAGGCAGATCTATTATTTATTAAATAATACTAGGATAAATAGTTGACTATAGGAAACAACACTATTTACTTTTAAGATACCAACATAAATATTTTGTTTTAAAGAGATAAATAGTTAAAAAACATAAATATGACTGATTGTCATATTGTAGATATTTGAGCAACAGATTGGAAGAGAAAACTATAAAAATCTAAATACATTAAAATAAATTTGGTTTCTTAAAAATTTCAAGTTCACTTTGAATCTTAGAGAATGTCATTGTGCAAATTACAAAGATAAAGACAAATAGAGTGACTTGGTCTGTGATGCAAAGAAAGCATGATAATAAAACCTACAGAAGGATGACCTTTTAAAATATATACTTAAGGTTAAAATGCCCTTCTACTTAATAATATTTTTTAAAAACCAAATAAACTGAAAGGAAATGTGAGAGATTTTTCTTATAACTGCTATAGCCAAGACTTAGACTTGGGAATGGCATAGAAAGAATATTGTTAGAACAATTAAAATAGGGGGAAAGGCAAAAAGATGTTTCTCTGTTCTAGGAAGAGGATCTTGATCATACTACGTTCTGGTGTTTTTGACATTTTCTCAGGATTATGAGACAGGATAATTATATTCGTTTGCCAGTAAAGTTAGTTGAGGCTTGCAGAAATTTAATTACTTGCTCAAGAACTCTTTAAACCTCAATCCTAGGTTTGGACCCTTTCACTGTGATTGCAGGTGCTGGGCCTCAGAAAACAATACCCCACAATGAAAGCTTCAGAAGCAGCCTGAGACACAAAAGCTTTCCTATGACCTTGTCCTGTCCTTCTGTGTCTCAGTCCCTTTCTCCCCCAGGGCTAGCCACAGAAACTAGAATCCCTCTTCCTCAAGGCAGGTCATAGAAACTAGAACCCCTTTTCCCCAAAGCTAGTCATAAAACCTAAAAATATGACTCTTTAATTTCCCTCTGCCTTTCTGTGTAAAAACTGGCTATAAATAAATTATTTGACCCGTATTTTTTTTACTGTAGGTCAAAAGACCTACATTCCAGAAAGGGTCTGCCCCTTACCCAGAAAGAAAAAATGCATGCTCGGAGAGGCCAAGAAGAATCTAGACAGTCCTTGCTGGATTTTCCCACTAGTCTATTGGCATTGGATCATCTTTTTTGTCCAATCAAATTTCAATACAGTTGTCTATACTTTGTTGAACCTAAGCATAAAAATCAATAATTTCCTCTGCTCCCGTGCATGCACGTTAAGTACATTTGTATGTCTTTTCTCCAATTAATCTGCCCTTTGTAATCTGATTTTTCAGTGAACCTTCAGAGAGCCAAGCCTTTGGCCCCAACACAGGAAAATATTATTTCCAGTATACCAACAACTCTGCATGGCTTAAGTAATCCACAGAAAAATAAACTATAGCAAGTTTATAAAATAGAAAATAAACTACAAATATGATTACAAAATGCTATACCAGTATTTATAATTGGTGTTTTGGTGCATTCAAAACAAGAAAAAGTCCAGTTCCCAGCAGGCATCTCTTCCAGGGAAATGAGCTGAATCAAATCAGATGAAGCATATGTCTTAGTGGTGATAAGGTCTCCTTTTTTTTTTTTTTGAAATCTAATTCAGTGTTTGTGTATGTGTGTGTGTGTGCGTGTGCGCACGTGCACGTGGGTGTGTGTGTTTCCATACTGAAAATGTGATTACAAATTGAACAAATTATATAAAAGTCAATGACCCAACAAATTTCATTTTCTCTCTTTAAAGATTGTATTACACAGAAAATTACATTAAATCCTACATAAGATAAGCATACTTAATAAATTTTTTAAATGAAAAGCAATATTTTGGCAGAGTCATGCAAGAAATTCTATGTAGCAAATGGTAAAATGAGAAGATACAAGCTTATATTCATTGCTTAGCAACAATCTAGGATGAATGCCCAGGAAATAATTGCTAACTATCAGAGGCAGGTAAAATTTAGAGGGGATAAAATATATCTTTGTTGAAACTTCTGAAGAAAATAATGCTTTGTTGCTGAGCTTAGATCACTTTTGGACAGTGTAGAGGGGCCTGTCTTTATTTCGTAATCTGTTCCTTCTTCGAGCCCTAATTATTTCAACTGATGTTAAGGAAATCAAAACATTTCACCTTGTGGGAGCCATAAGTTCTTGGCCCCCTAAGGTTTGCTAAAAATCACTGACATGAGGTAGATTGATTAATAGGAGAAAAGGCACACAAATTTATTTAACCTGCATACACAGGAGCCTTCAGAATGATAACCCAATGTCCCAAAGAGTTACAGAAACTTATATACCATCCTGAGGCCACAGTAAAGAATGCAGACTCAGAGCATGACCAGAAACAGGTAAATCAGACTTAAAGGTAAGACAGGTTAAGAGAAAGAGAAAGAAAGAAGCTTGACTAGCAAAGGTGGCCTTGTTATGTAGATGGAGCTTCCCTCAGAGAGAATACATGGTACATGTTTCTTTTCAGATCTGTTAAAGGTGTCTGACTCTAAGGGAGGCAGAGCAAGATGGACAAATAGAATCTTCCAGTGATCACCCTCTCTGCAGAATCACCAAATTGAATGACTATCCACACAAAAAAGCACTTTCATAGGAACCAAAAATCAGATGAGGTACCAGCTCAGCTGCAATGGGATAGAACACCATAAGGGCTTCTGGGATTCCCAATTCCAGACCTTGGCTCCTGGATGGCATTTCTGGACCTTCTCAAGGCCTGTGGGAAGCCCCCGCTACCCTGAAGGGAGAGTCCCAAGCCTGGGAGCACTCACCACAAGCTAAGTAAAGAACCCTTGGGACTTGAGTAAATGGTCGTAGCCAAGCAGTACTCACCATGGGATGGGGATGGTGGTAGCCCTGGGGAGAGACTCCTCTGCTTTAGGAAACGGGAGGCAAAAATGGGAAGGAATTTGTCTTGCAGCTCAGCCACAGTACAATAGAGCACCAGGTAGATACCTAGGGCTCCCAACTCCAGGACCTGGCTCCTGGGTGACATCTCTGGACCTGCCCAGGTCCAGGGTGAACTAGCTGCCCTGAGGGGAAGTACACAAGCATGGCTGGATTTTCCAGTTGCTGACTGTAGAGCCCTTGGGCCTTGAGTGAACATAAATGGTAGCCAGGCAGTGGTGACTGTGGGCCTTGGGTGAGACCCAGTGCTGTGCTGGTTTTTAGTATGAACCAATGCAGTCCCAGTGCTGGTGGCCACAGGAGTGATTGTGTCACCCCTCCCCCAGCTCCAGGAAGCTCAGCACAGAGAGAGACTCTGTTTGTTTGGGATAAAGTAAGGGAAGAAAACAAGAGAGTTTGTCTGCTAATCCAGGGAATTTTCCTGGATCTTAATTAACAACACCAAAGCAATACCTCTATAAGACTGCAAGAGCCACAGTATCACTGTGCTTGGGGTGCTCACTAATGCAGATACTGCTGCAGTGACTAAAGACTTAGGTCACACCAAAGTCCCTTTGAATACCTGGAAAGCTTTCCCAAAACTACAAAGAATACAAAGATACCTAATTCTTCAATGCCCAGACACCAAAGAACATCCACAAGCCTCAAGACTATCCAGGAAAACACATCCTCACCAAATGAATAAAGAAAGCACCAGTGACCAAGCCCAGAGAGACAGAGATATGCGACCTTTCACAAGAACAAATGAAAATATCTGCTTTGAGGAAGTTCAACAAAATTAAAGACAACACAGAGAAGGAATTCGGAATTATATCAGATAAATTAAACAAAAAGATTGAAATATAAAAAGAATCAAGCAGAATTCTTTGAGAAATGAAATTGACATACTGAAGATTGCATCAGCGTCTCTTAACAGCAGAATTGATTAAGCAGAAGGAAGAATTAGTGAGCTTAAAGACAGGCTATTTAAAACAACAGAGTCAGAGGAGACAAAAGAATAAAGAAGAATAAAGCATGCCTACAAGAGCTAGAAAACAGCCTAAAACGGGAAACTCTAAGAGGTATTGGCCTTAAAGAGAAGGTAAAGAGAGAGATGGGGGTAGAAAGTTTATTCCAGGGGATAACAAAGGATTTCTCAAACCTAGAGAAAGATATCAATATCCAAGTATAAGGTTATAGAACACTAAGTAGATTTAACCCAAAGAAGACTACAGCAAGGCATTTAAAAAACATTTAATTAAACATAATAAAAAGTCCAGAAATATGGCCAGTGAATTCTGGACATCGGTGCCAAGCTAATCTAATGGAATAAAGAAGAGTTGTTTTAAAAGGTATTATAACAATTGAATAACCAAATGGAAAAATGTACCTGGATGCCAATCTTACATTACATAAATTTATTCGAAATGGATCTTAGGCCTCAATATAAAAGCAAAAATTATAAAATTATAAAACTTACAGGATAAAATATTTCAATCCTTGCTGTAGGGAAAGATTTCTTAGAATACGAAAAGAAAGATAAATTGTATTTTATCAAATATAAAAAAGAACTTTTCCTAAAAGTCAAGAAATGAAAGACAAGTCATAAACCTAGAGAAAATACTAACAATACATTTACCTGAACAAAGAGCTTGTATCTGGAATACATAAAGAATGATTCCACTTGATACTAAAATGACTACTAAATATTGCGCAACATTCATGGTTAAATATTTCAGTAAAAGATATTCAATAAGCTCATGAATAAGTTCCCAACACTTTTACTCCTCAGCAAGATACAAATAAAATCCACAATTCAGATACCAATTCACGCCTTCTATAATGTCTGCAATTAAAAAGTGTCACAAAACCAAAAGCCGGCATGGATATGGAGCAACTGGTGCTTCATATACTGATATTAGGATTGAAAAATGGTACAGGGACTTCGAAAAACATTTTGGCAGTCTCTCAATAAGTTAAACACACACCACCATATGATCCAGACCTTCTACTTCCAGCCCTTCTATTTACTCCAGAGAAATGAAAGCTTATGTTCATACAAAGACTTCTAAAAACTATGTTCACGGCCACTTTCTGTACAACAGTAAAAATGTGGAAAGAACCGAAATGTCCATCATTTGGTAAATGAGTAAACAATATGTGGTATAACTATAACTATACAATAGAATTCAGATTCAACAATGAAAAGGAACTGATTTTCTCATACACACAAAAGCATGCACCCACTTCAAATACATTTTTCCAAGTGAAGGAAGCAAATTGGACTACATATTTGTATCTATCAATTTACATGAAATTGCCATATATAAATTACCATTTAAACTTATGTCTACAGATACAAAATAAAGATCATAAATATATCAAAACAACCTTTAGTAATATGCCATCATGAGACTATTTCTTTGACTTTTATTAATTACGAATATGGCATGTGCTCTGTGTAAAACTTCCAAAACAAGGAAATGAATATTTCTTTGCAAAATAACCATAATTAGCCATCAAATGTATATATTACCAAATGCAAACATATACATATATTTACATACATAACATTTATAAATCTAGGCACATATTTGGAAGTTTATAATTTGTCCTTTTTACTGATAATGTAACTTGAAGATATTTCTCAGAAATATGTATAAATTTACCTGAAATAGTATAAAAGTTGTACAGAAGTCACAATATGGACACACTATAATTTATCTCACAACTGTTTTGTCTTTTATGCATTGATACTCTTTTGCATGTATTTAAGTTAGTTGTGTCAAATACAGTCCTAGAAGTAGAATTAACATGCAAAAGGCATGCAAATTTTAAAACTTTGCTGGATCATCAAATTTATTTCCAGAAAGAGAGTAACATTTTAAACTCCTTTCATACTCTGATACTAGGGTAAAAATATAAAATTTATCTTAATCATATTTAATATATTTATCAATCTTTTATATTTTTTGTATCTATTTTTGATTCTTTTTCCTAATATCGTTTGTTAACTAGGCTATAATTTTATTATTTGAAATACCAAAATTATTACACTTTAAGCATACATATATGTATATTTTGTTTTTACTCTCACTTATGTACTATACATTGTTTCTGTATTGATTCAGATTTGAGCTATCTTATATAACGTATATAAACTACTTTGCCAAAGCTGAATGTTATTAAATATTACATAATTATTGTAGATACAAGCTTTTTGCCATAGTTAATACAAATGTCACTTGATTTTCTTTATGGAAGATTTCGGGTGCTCTTATATAATTTCTCATCCAGGTCAACATTATCATCATCACCATTTATAAGGAAAAGGGTTAGTATTTTAATATTTTGCTCAGAACTATGCTTATATTTTTAACATTTTTAAATAATTTGTTCAAATCTGTATTATAATAAGAAAGAAACCTGGATTTCTTTGTCTTTTGTTATTTTTATGCTAGCTTTTCCTTTGCTTAATTTTGTTTTTACTGTCAGTGAAATCATTTTATTTATATGAATTAGTTTATATAAATAATTTTAATTAAAAATAGCTATAAAGTTTTGAAATACTTTAGCATACTATATATTTGACATATACATGAAATATGAAGAATATTCATGAAGTGAACAAATGTCTCTCTACCAATATTGCAAGAGAAATAAGGACATGTTACCAACAGGTGAACAATAACTTAAATGATGACAAACCTTTTGTTACAAACCAGGTGGTATTTGGTGGAAAGATGTCCTCGTCCTTGTCGACTTTGAGAAGTGCCTTCTCAATAGCATCCATGGAGACCTACCACCAGGGAAAATGGAGCTGAATCTTCCCAAAGAGAAAAGAAAACAAATTGTCAACACAGGATTCTATATTAACAAGACCATCCTTTGAAACTGAGAATAAGACATATGCACGTAGACAGACCTCAGGCAATTCGTCTCTGAACAATCTGTGATTTATTTGCTCCCAGAAGCTCTACAGGCTGTAGGAAATGACCCGTGAAAACCCAAACTTTGAAAATGCGTGAAAGGCAAGATGCGCCTTCTGCTGGTGACAATAGGTAATGACAGTAGGTTGTAATTTCGGCCTAGAAATTTATGTAGCATCACAACTGTTTCATTGAATTGGATACAAGAGGGTCACTAAGATTGGCTCAGAATTCTGGGATGGGCCATCAATCTCATCTTCTGAAGGAGAGGTTGTCAAAAAATGTGTAGAAATGTTTTTAATTAGCCTCAGATAAAAATCCAATAGAATAACTTAAATTGAATAAAAAATTTCAACAAACACGAAAGTGGTGACAAAAGAGGAAACAAATTAAAAGAGAAGAGAAAAAGCATAAAATGAAGGGGAAGATGGTCAACTTAAAAAAAAAAACTATTAATAATGACTTTACATTGTATAAGGCCTAAACATTCCATTAAAATTTAGTAGAGATTTACAGATAAGAAAAAAAAAGCAAGTTCCAATTTTAGACTCTTAATATGAAAGACAACTTACATTTAAAACCTAATTAGGTTGAAAATAATAGTATGGGAAAAGACAACAAACAAAAGTAAGCATTAAAGAGCTAAGTAAGGCCGGGCGCGGTGGCTCACGCCTGTAATCCCGGCACTTTGGGAGGCCGAGGAGGGTGGATCATGAGTTCAGAAGATCGAGACCATCCTGGCTAACATGATGAAACTCTGCCTCTACTAAAAAAATACAAAAAATTAGCTGGGCATGGTGGCGGGCGCCTGTAGTCCCAGCTACTTGGGAGGCTGAGGCAGGAGAATGGTGTGAACCCCGGAGGCGGAGCTTGCAGTGAGCCGAGATTGCACCACTGCACTCTGGCCTGGGCGACAAAGAGAGACTCAGTCTCAAGAAAAAAAAAAAAATCTGTGTAAAACCGAAAATAAAATTTGATGACTCCCTGCAACAATCTAAATGGTCTGTCTCCTCTACCAGGGCACTGTAAATTTAACCTGAAAGACTGGTTCAGGCCATGATGGGAAGGAGGTGTCAGACATGCCTCATTATGTCCCCCTCCCTTGAGGAATTCAGGAAAAGCTGGCTAGCATTTAACATCAACACAGAACTTAAGTCTGATAAGAAACATTTACAATCTGTTCTCTCTGAAGCCTGCTGCTTTTAGGCTTCATCTGCATGATAAAACCTTGGTCTCTGCAACCCCTTATCATAACCCAAACATTCCTTTCTACTCTTTCTACTGATAATAACTCTTTCAACTAATTGCCAATCAGAAAATTTTACAATCTGTCTATAACCTGGAAACCCCCACCATGCTCCTGCCCTGGCCCCCTCCAGTTGTCCTATCTTTCTGGACTGAAGCAATGTATTTCTAAAACGTATTTGATTGATGTCTTATGTCTACTGAAAAATTATAAAACCAGGTTGTGCCCCGACCACCTTGGGCACATATTTTCGAGGTCTCCTGAGGGCTGTGTCATAGGCCATGGTCACTCATATTTGGCTCAAAATAAATATCTTCAAATATTTTACAGAGTTTGACTCTTTTCATCAACAGCTAGAATGGGTACACTAATGCTAGGAAAAAAGTAGCCTTTAAGAAAAAGAGTAATAACTAGAGATAATAAGGGTATTTCATTATTAAAGGATCCATTTAACATGAATATCAGTAAACCTGAATATTTTGGTACCTGATGATAGAACTTCAAAGTACACCAAAATGAAACTTGGTGGATTTTGTTTTGTTTTTGTAATTTGAAGCTCTCTGTTGAATTCTTAACCTTGTATTTTATTTTATTTCTGTCTTCCTCTATCTCTCTGTCTCTCTCTTCCTGCTTTTTAAGTTCTACTCAAGGAATAAGTGGTCTGATGAACCCAGTCTGTATTGACCAGAAGAACATCTCCAATGTACAAATGATCACATATTGCAGGGCTTAGCACATCACTGACAACTTCAATTGAGATTGTGATTTGTTAGATACAATTTTCTTGAAATCCTTGATACTTTCATTAAGGCCTAGTATATGATTTAGTTTCATTAGTATGTGCTAATGTATGAATATATATTTAGGTTGGTGCAAAGGTAATTGTAGTTTTTGCCATTATTTTTAACCTTATTTACTTGAGTATTTTCCCACTATGCAGTATATTTGTAATGAATCTTTAGCAGATGGCTCATACCTAGCACAAGTGTACTAAAGAAACATTTATTAAATCAATTAAATGATAAAATTAACTGAAAGAATTTAAGCAAATTATGACAAAAAGATCCACTGCCAGTGAGTATCATGTACCTAAATACAAATTGATCTTAATTTTATATTAATTGGCTTCAAGGATAAAAAGCTACAAACTAAAGGATATTTCAGAGAAAAAAATAGGGTTTGTAAAGATATCTGCTTCCAGTAACGGCAGAATAATCTGTTTCAGCAACCATCTTCCTGGGAAAATCTAGATAAACAAAAATCAAAAAATTAAAGACATCTGTTTAAAGACGGAAATCCAAGGATGCAAAGATTTGAAGGGACAAGATGTCAGAAGAGCCACCCAGCTGGTGAGAAAAAAATGTAATATTGTTTTTCCTTTAAAACTTTTTGTTGATTCAAAAGAGGTAATTGAGAACATAAGGCGCTAAGCAGAAGCTTGTAGCTGAGAAGCTAAGCAGTTGAGCAAGACTTTAGTAGTCTCACTCACCCCAGGGAACAATATATGGATTCAGGGCCTTCCAAAGGCCCTGGAAAATGCCCCAAGGGTTCATTTGGCATCTCTGAGGGGCTATGGCCTAAGGGTCCATATGAATCAGAAATAAAAAAAACTCCTCACAAAACTTAAAGTCCAGCTTCAACAGGTCGCAATCCCTGATTGCTATGAGATGAACTACCCTCATCTTAACTATCTCTCATTAACAAAAACAAATGTTCCCTGGATGAAGATAAAAATCACCTAGTGAAGATAAAATCATCTAGGATTTCCAATTATCTCTATACTATTTCATACAGAAAATCCAGCATAAATCCAGCATACAATCAGAACTAACCCTGCATGTATGCAAAATATTAAAAATGCATGATTCAAAAACATTTTTGGGGTAATAAAATCTCTAGCTGACTTCTAGTTTATCTCCACTCTTGTCATAGAACATGCTGTGTATTAGTAGTTGACCATTACCAAATCCTGATTAATAACCAATTTTTATGATTTTAATGTAATACTTTTAATGTAATACTTGAGGAGAATATGTTCTCTGCAGTTGTTGGGTCTGTTCTTCTCTTTATGTCAATTATGACAATATTGTTTAAATATTCTGCTTTCTTACTATTTTATTCCTTGTTTGCTCTTTTAGTTTCAGAGATAGGTAAGTTAAATTACCTGAATTTCCTTTTCATCCTGACCACTTCCTGCTTTTTTTGCAAAAAAAAAAAGTTATTACATAAACAAAAGGTTAAGATGTTTATATTATTTTCCTCTTGGATTCAGCCCCTTATTACGTTGGAATAAACTTTTTTTTTCTCCTAGAAACAATTCATCCCTTAAATCCACATTGTCTAAAAACAAAAACCAATGTTTTTGGTTAATTGTTCCATTGTATTTTTTCCCATTCTTTTCTATAGGTTATGCAGTTTACATTTAAAATTATATAGATACTGATAATCATTAATGTTTAAAATGGAGTATCTAAACTGTTTAATCCCTGATAAATGCATATTTGAATCTTCTTTATTATTTATAAGATATGCTGAGTAGAAACCACCAAAAAAATTTAACACAACAAAAAGACACTGTATTCCTCTAGGGGAAAAAAAAAGACAGGATTATAGCATTAAACTTGAAAACCTGGGCATAATCTTATGAAAAGTTAGGAAAAAACCTTAAATTTGGGGAATCATTCAAAGAACCATTAGACAAATGGGTTAGTCAAAAATTGTATCACATTTTAATAGCAGTTGGGATTTCCTATAAATTCATATAATTATTTACAGGCTCAGTGATTTAGATTTCTTTTTAAGGCAGAAGTTATTTTAATTCCAGTGAAATAAATATTTAAACTTGTTTTTGCAGTTACAGATAGATAACTTAAGAGGATAATACTAAAATCAGCTTCCACTACAGAAATCATCTGCAGAATGAGAAATTTTAATGAGGGTTACCTAATGTCGTATGCTCACCTTATTGCAGACATTTCTACTGGACCATGATTTCTCTCCTGATGCACGTTAACTTATTTCATTTAAGAAGTGTTCTATGTCAGCAGATCATTATTTGAACCACAGTTATGAGATATCCAAGCTCACTCTTCAGGAGACTCTAGTATGATTATCTTTACTAAGCCTTCTTTATTTTACAGCAATTCTGGAGTGAGAGTCCATCGCTTGTAATATTGTAACTTTATTAACATTTTTAGTATAATAAATGTAGCTATTTAAGAGTTATTAATTCCAGGGAGATGATGCTACATTTTGTTCTCATAGGGGCAACAATACATACATTTTAATTAAAAGTTAATTTCTAATTAAATACAGAGATATCGATATCAATAAAAATACTGACATATCAATAGACTTGGCTGCTCCCAAATAGCGAGATTTTCAGATTTATTTTATTTTATTTTATTTTATTTTATTTTTATTATTTTTTTGAGACGGAGTCTCCCTCTGTCACCCAGGCTGAAGTGCAGTGGCGTGATCTCAGCTCACTGCAAACTCTGCATCCTGGGTTCACGCCATTCTCCTGCCTCAGCCTCCCGAGTAGCTGGGACTACAGGTGCCCCCAACCACGCCCGGTTAATTTTTTGTATTTTTAGTAGAGACAGGGTTTCACCGTGTTAGCCAGGATGATCTCGGTCTCCTGACCATGTGATCCGCCCACCTCAGCCTCCCAAAGTGCTGGGATTACAGGCGTGAGCCACCACGCCTGGCCCAGATTTTTTTTTTTTTAATTCAAAGGATGACCAAGTATCAACTAATTTGTTTCAACCAGAGTCTTCAAATAATAGTATTACTGAATATTTTCAGAACAACCATGCTATTTATCAACATTAGAAACACAACATGATTTCTATTATTTTAAAATTATTAAGCATATGGAATGCATATAAGTGGACATTTTCATGTGAGGCTTGTGGGATTACTTATATTTTATATTTCAACTATAAGTACCTTTAGGTGTGAGGACATATGGAAAGATCAAACAATATGACAGCTTTAAAAATGAGTTCAAAATGACTTGTCTGAGTGCCATATTCAAAGCTTTTCAGTACAAATAAGACAACAAAAATAAAATAATTAAAAAGCTAAGGTATATATACATGTAAATATACATATATATTTTAGTTAATGAAAAAGGTTCAAGAGTCCAATGCTAAATATGAATTATGTGTTACCTTTTCATATCAGGTGCCTAAAGTTCTGCTGGTCTTATCTGTGCCATCAATGAGCTACCTATTGTTCTTATTGTACTTATTGCAGTGGGCTGGATTTGGTTCACAGGGCCATAATTTGCTGACCCTGGCTTGAACCAGTTAGAATAGGGTTTCTCAGTCTTCACACTATTGTTATTGGGGTCTGTTAATTCATTGTCATTGTGTTGCTCTGTTCATTTTAGGATGTTGAACAACATTCCTGATCTCTGCCCACTAGATCGCAGTAGAACTCTCCCACTATAGAAATGTCTCCAGACATTGTCAAACATCCCCTGGGGTACAAAATCACCCTTGGCTGAGAACCATTGCTCTGCCAGTCCCCTGTCCAGAGAGAACAGACTTATTCTGTTTTTTCTTTTTTCTGTTATTTTATTTATTTTGTGCACCTGTTAGCATTTCTTGGTTGAGAACTTTTCCTGCACTCAGATTGGGATATACAGAAGGTGAAACCAATGCCCAGGGAACTCAATTCTGTGTCTTTCCTTGAATCCAAGTCCTCAAATGTATCTGCTTTCTTTTGTCTACTTTTCATTTAGTCTTCTGCTGTTTGCTTCATTTGTCTCATCCAGGTTTCAGGTGTGATAACCAAGGAGAACTAGGGTGAAGTGTGCTTACTTTATCTTAGTCTCCTAGATAAGTATTTGTAAAATATGATTTCTGTCTGAGAATGTGCAGTGTCCTGGTTAAGAGTGTACTGGCATAGTGGCTCATGCCTGTAATCCCAGCACTTTGGGAGGCTGAGGCGGGCGGATCACGAGGTCAGGAGTTTAAGACCAGCCTGAGCCAACATAGTGAAACCCCGTCTCTACTAAAAATACAAAAATTAGCCGGGCATGGTGGCAGGTGTCTGTAATCCCAGCTTCTCGGGAGGCTGAGGCAGGAGAATCGCTTGAATCCTGGAGGTGGAGGTTGCAGTGAGCCAAGATGGCACCACTGCACTCCAGCCTGGGTGACAGAGTGAGACTCCAACTCAAAAAATAAAAATAAAATATAAAAAGAGTGTACTTTCAGGAGCCAAGTATCATGAATTATGAATTTAAGTCTTGGCTCTACTATTCAAAGGATGTAAGACACTGGGAAGGATATATAGCCTCCTGCTACTCAGTGTTTTCAGATGTAAATTTACAGCAGCATTAATACACAATTCATAGTTGAATATAATAGAATCCTCATGTAACTCATAAGGGCTAAATGAATTACTGTGTATAAATAACGTGGACCAGTTTTTGTTACACAGTAAACACTATGCATCAGATATCATTAGTATCATTTTTATTATAATTATCTGGAAAACCATGGACAAGTAACTTTAACAAGCTGGTGATTATTAACACTCCATATCCCTACACCCTTCTTAAAGTGAAAGTAAGAATCATCAAAAAGGAAAGCTTCAGTGGAGTTTTCAAAACTGGAAAAGATGCACTTCATTTTGAATAAACTTTATGCAAGATTTTAAAGGGTTGGAAAAGTGGGACATTTGATATCGTAAGGAATTTCAAATCACAAATAATTTAAATGCCTGGACTAAAAGGATCCCATTACCGTGTTTTTCTTTTAAGAAATTCTCTCCACCTGTCCCCATCCCCACATCCTGGGACAGTAAGAGAGAGAGGACTATACCTACTCTCACTCTAGAACAACATTCGCTTGCTGTGCAAGGGTATACATTAATCTCTGTTTGTGGAAGGACTTTCACCCCCTTTCCATCTTTCAAAATGCATAATCTGTCACCTGAGGCTATAAAACTAAATACTTGAACAAAGAAATTGCAGTCACACAATTCCCACAGCAGAAGAGAGAAAACAAAGGAAGCATTGAACATAAAACATAGCATAAAATAAGATGAAAGAACTAAGACCAAATATTTACATATCAATAAATCAAAATGGGATAAGTTCACATATTAGAAATAAAAGGCTGATCAAATAACACCGGCAAATAAATATTGTATCTAATAGGTGTATCTAAAATGATTTTAAAGTATGAATTGAGTTGTCCCATGATATTAATCCTAGGCAATGTAGAATCGTTAAACAAGAAAAAGAGGGGTATATTATAGTGCTATTGATTACTGTCTACATTGATAATGAAACTTTGTAATTAATACTTATGTTCTGAAAAATAAAATGTCAAAAATATGCTGAAATAAGCATAAAGGTGAAGGTATTTTTTTAAATATATGCTGATTTTCTATTCTGAGGGAGGGGTAAATACCCAGTAATGGGATTTCTGGATCTTACAGTAGCTCTATTTTAGTTTTGTGAGAAATCTCCACACTGTTTTCCATAGTAGCTATACTAATTTGCATTCCTACCAGCAGTGTATGAGTTCCCTTTTCTTTGCATCCTGGCCAACATCTGTTCCTAATAATAGCCATTCTAACTGGGGTAAGAAGATAGCTCATTGTGGTTTTGATTTCCATTTCCCTGATAATTAGTGATGTTGAGTATTTTTTTCATATGCTTGTTGGTCATTTGTATATCTTCTTTTGAGAAATGTCTATTCATGTCCTTTGCCCACTTTTTATTAGGATTATGGTTTTGTTTTGTTTTGTTTTTTACTGTTGAGTTGTTCAACTTCTTTGCATATTTGGGATACTAGCTCCTTGTCCTATGAATAGTTTGCAAATATTTTCTTCCATTCTGTACGTTGTGTCATTACTCTGTTTATTGTTTTCTTTTCTGTGCAGATGCTTTTTTATTTAATGTGGTCCCATTTTTCTGTTTTCAGTTTTGATGCCTATGCTTTTGAAGTCTTAGCCAAAAAATATTTGCCTAGGCCACTGTTCTAAAGTGTTCCCCCTATGTTTTCTTCTAGCAGTTTTATAGTTTCAGATCTTACACTTAAAGTAGCACTATTCACAACAGCAAAGATATGAAATCAATCTAAGTGTCCATCAATGGACAAATGGATAAATAAAATGTGGTAAATATACACAATGGAATACTACTTGGCCATAGAAAAGAATGGAATCATTTTTTTTGCAGCAACATGAATGGGACTTTAGGTTATTGTGTTAAGTTAAATAAGCCAGACACAGAAAGAAAAATATCACACATTCTCACTCACATGTGGAAGTTAAGAAAGTTGCTATCATGGAAATAGAAAGTAGAATAATAGATATGGGAGGCTGGAAAGAGTGTGTGGGTAGGGGAATAAAGAGAGGCTAGTTAATGGGTACAAACATAAGGTCAGATAGAGGGGTCAGTTCTAATGTTCGATAGCAGAGTAGAGTGGCTATAGTTAACAACAGTGTATTATATATTTTGAAACACCTACAAGAGAAGGCTTGAGATGGCCCTAACACATAGAAATGGTAAGTACTCAAGGTGATGAATGCCCTAAATACCACAACTTGATCATTACACATTCTATGTATGTAACAAAATATCATGTGTACCCCCAAAATATGTACAAATATTATGTATCCATACAAATTTAACACATAGTAAAACAAATCTTGTACCTAAAATCCCCCCAAAAAACTAAAACTATGAAACATAGACTGGAAGAATAAAATTAAGTGTAACAAGAATGAGAAACAGAGTTTAACCAACCCATGAATAGCTAATGAATAATTCACATAATATTTTAGAGTAGTTAATCACATAATTTATCTGAAAAATGTGTTAATAATTTGCTGAGGATAATGGCTTCCACCAGGTGATGGGTTGATAGGTGCAACAAAGCATCATGGTACATATTTTCCTATGTAACAAACCTGCATATCCTGCACATGTATCCCAGAACTTAAAAGAAAAAAAAGTATTAATAAGATTGGTATTGTCTTATTTTGAATCCCCCAGAAGCAGGTCCTAGGATGAGAATTCCAATGAAATCTGTTTATGAGAGAAGAAAAGGAACACAATATAGGGCATAGAAATTACATAGGGAGGGAAAACATTCAATAAATTGTACATAACTAAGCCACTTGCCACAAATTAATCATACGGAAAAATTCTGAGAAATGGTGTAAAGTGTGACCAAATTTTTCCACTCAAGGTGGGAGATAGTTGGGGTATTTATATACCATATCCCAGCAGTCATTGGTTGGGAGTTTCTGGGTATTTGTTAATTCACTGGAACTTCTGGCTTGCTGCATGGGAACAGAAAAGCCTTATAAGATTTCAGAAAGAATTTTGTGGCAGAGAGACACAGACACTGGTAGTTGAAAGTTTAAAGAAGCACACTGAAAACTGTCAGGTCTGAGGAATATGAGTAGGGCACTACTGGCATCTGCTATGCCATATACTATTCTATATGAACTGATAAAAATTTTAAGTGATAATAAGGCAACTACTAAGATTAAGCATATGTAGACCACAGAGAAAATCATAAATTTCAGCATGTAAAAAAAAAAAAGCCATATTTTCTGACTACAATGGCGTAATGTTTAAAATTAAGGTGGGCAGAAAATCTAAAGTTATCTCAAAATATGTTTTAATAATAATTAGAGATTCCTGGGTAAGATGGCTAAATAGGAACAGCTCCGGTCTGCAGCTCCCAGCGAGACCAACATAGAAGGCGGGTGATTTCTGCATTTCCAACTGAGGTACCCGGTTCATCTCATTGGGACTGGTTAGACAGTAGGTGCAGCTCACGGAGGACGAGCAGAAGCAGAGTGGGGCCTCACCCAGGAAGTGCAAGGGGTCAGGGAACTCCCTCCCCTAGCCAAGGGAAGCTGTGAGGGACTGTGCTGTGAGGGATGGTGCTACTGGGTCCAGACACTATGCTTTTCCCATGGTCTTCGCAACCCACAGACCAGGAGATTCCCTCAGGTGTCTACACCACAAGGGGCCTGGGTTTCAAGCACAAAACTGGGTGGCCGTTTGGGCAGACACCAAGCTAGCTGCAGGAGTTTTCTTCCATACCCCAGTGGCGCCTGGAATGCCAGTGAGACAGAACAGTTCACTCCCCTGGAAAGGAGCCTGAAGCTAGGGAGCCAAGTGGTCTTGCTCAGTGGATCCCACCCCCAAGGAGCCCAGCAAGCTAAGATCCACTGGCTTGAAATTCTTGCTGCCAGCACAGCAGTCTGAAGTCAACCTGGGACGCTGTAGCTTGGTCGGGAGAGGGGTGTCTGCCATTACTGAGGCTTGAGTAGGCAGTTTTCGCCTCACACTGTAAACAAAGCCAGGGGAAGTTAGGACTGGGCGAAGCCCACCTCAGCTTGGCACAGCCACTGTAGCCAGACTGCCTCTCTAGATTCCTCCTCTCTGGGCAGGGCATCTCTGAAAGAAAGGCAGCAGCCCCAGTCAGGGGCTTATAGATAAAACTCCCATCTCCCTGGGACAGAGCACCTGGGAGAAGGGGCAGCTGTGGGCGCAGCTTTAGCAGACTTAAACATTCCTGCCTGCTGGCTCTGAAGAGAGCAGCAGACCTCCCAGCACAGCACTTGAGCTCTACTAAAGGACAGACTGCCTCTTCAAGTGTATCTGTGACCTCCCAAGCCTCCTGATTGGGAGACACCTCCCAGCAGGGGTCAACAGACATCTCATACAGGAGAGCTCCAGCTGGCATCTGGCAGGTGCCCCTCTGGGATGAAGCTTCCAGAGGAAGGAGCAGGCAGCAATCTTTGTTGTTCTGCAGCCTCTGCTAGTAATACCCAGGGAAACAGGGTCTGCAGTGGACCCCCAGCAAACTCCAGCAGACCTGCAGAAGCGGGTCCTGACTGTTAGAAGGAAAACTAACAAACAAAAAGCAATAGCATCTACATCAACACAAAGGATGACCAAGCAAAAACTCTACCTGAAGCTCACCAACAGCAAAGACCAAAGGTAGTTAAATCCATGAAGATGAGGAAAAACCAGGGCAAAAAGGCTGAAAAATGCCAAAAACCAGAATGCCTCTTCTCCAAAGGATTACAACTCCTTGCCAGCAAGGGAACAGAACTGGAGGGAGAATGAGTTTGACGAATTGACAGAAGTAGGCTTCAGAAGGTGAGTAATAACAAACTTCTCCAAGCTAAAGGACCAAGAAAAAAATTAACAACCCCATCAAAAAGTGGGCAAAGGATATGAACAGACACTTCTCAAAAGAAGACACTTAAGGGGCCAACAGACATGTGAAAGAAAGCTCATCATCACTGGTCATTAGAGAAATGCAAATCAAAACCACAATGAGATACCATCTCATGCCAGTTAGAATGGCAATCATTAAAAAGTCAGGAAACAACAGATGCTGGAGAGGATGTGGAGAAATAGGAACACTTTTATACTGTTGGTGAGAGTGTAAATTAGTTCAATCATTGTGGAAGACAGTGTGACGTTTCCTCAAGGATCTAGAACCAGAAATACCATTTGACCCGGCAATCGCATTACTGGGTATATACACAAAAGATTATAAATCATTCTACTATAAAGACACATGTACACGTATGTTTATTGCAGCACTATTCACAATAGCAAAAGCTTGGAACCAACCCAAATGCCCATCAATGATAGACTGGATAAAGAAAATGTGGCACATATACAGCATGGAATACTATGCAGCCATAAAAAAGAATGAGTTCATGTCCTTTGCAGGGACATGGATGAAGCTGGAAACCATCATTCTCAGCAAACTAACACAGGAAAAAACCAAACACCACATGTTCTCACTCATAAGTGGGAGTTGAACAATGAGAACATATGGGCACAGTGAGGGGAACATTACACATTGGGGCCTGTCGGGGAGTGGGGGGCTAGGGGAGGGATAGCATTAGGAGAAATACCTAATGTAGATGACGGGTTGATGGGTGCAGCAAACCACCATGGGACATGTATACCTATGTAACAAACCTGCCTGTTCTGTACATGCATCCCAGAACATAAAGTATAATAAATTTAAAAAAACAAAACAAAACAAAAAAACCTTGCTAAAAAAAAAAGCAAGAAAAAGAAAACATGCTCCAAAGTGGCATTGTTAACTTGGCTGTTCCTCAGGTGGGAGTGGAACTAAAAAAAAAACAGGAACATCTGTACAACATAAAACTTTGTGAATATCATAAATTATAAAATATGGAACACTTGGTAAATAAAACCTTATGTATTAAAAAAATAATAATAACAGAACACTATTATATAACCTTTAGACTGGAAAAGAAATAAAAATCTATACTGCAGAATATAGAGATAATTATGATTAAGGATATATATTTTTACAATGGATAATGCTGAAGTTATTCACAGTGAAAAAATCCATACAGTTTAACTCATAAAGATTTATGAGTTATTTCTAAATAAGAAATAATATTGTAAAAATTATTACATTTCAACATTAAATGTTTTAGAAAAGAAAAACAAAATATGGTCATGAAAATAACAAAGAAAAATTTTAAAGAATTAAATCAATAGCATTATTTAAAAATTCTAACACTTTGGGAAGTTGCAATGGGAAAATTACTTGAGGCCAGGAGTTTGAGACCAGCCTGGGCAACACAGTGAGACCCCATCTCTACTAAAAGATAAAAAAATAGCCATGCATAGGGTTGCAAGCCTGTAGTCCTAGCTACTCCAGAGGCTGGGGTAGGAGGAACCCTTGAGCTCTGGAGATCCAGGCTGTAGTGAGCTATGATTCTGTCACTGCATTCCAGCCTGGGAAACACAGCAAGACCTTATCTCTAAAAAATAAAGTAATAAAAAAATTCACACCTAGTTATTTTATATATTTTGAAATATATAAATGATACTAGATTAACATATGAAAAATGATAAAATACTATGCTACCAAAATTAGAAATGAGGAAGGGAAAAGTGATAGAATGGAAATTAAAAGACATCTATCAAAGTTCTTTAGAATAACTATATACAATCATTTGAAATTCAAGATTACATGTATTGTATTATAAAATAACATAAATTTCTGAAATTAATCCCAGAAGAAATGGAAAATCTGAGCAAGGCAGTAATTGCATGTAAATTGTTTTTAAAATATTAAGAAAATACCTCACTAAAAGTTAAAAGGCCCATATAGTTTCCTTGCAAGTGATTTCAAACCATGAAGTTAATTCTAATGCAATGTAAAATTTTCTAGAGCAATAATTAAGGCGATACTTAAGCATTATGATGTCAGAACAATACCGATAAGAAAAATTAAACTAGTAAAATTTACTAATGTGAATACCTAGGTAAGAAATCAAGTATTAGAAAAGAGAAGATATAGAGATTTTAAAGTAACTACATAACTTTAAGTTTGAGTCTCTGGCACCTGGGAAAATGCCTGCTACATTTTGGAAACACAATAAATATTTATGGTATAAGTAAATAGTGACAATAATACAAGGATTATTCAAAATTAGCAATTTTAATAAAAATATATGCACATAGATAGTTTAAATACCTCAGGGGAAAAATTTATGATTACTGCTTTACATTAAAAACACACACAACATAATATTCAATACTGATTTTAAAAAATAATTGTCTATATACTGCAAACCAAGGAAAGCATTATCCTTAAAAAAAAAGCGCTAGAATAATTCCATGAAAATTTAGAAAAAACTATAGAGCCCCAATTAACAACACTATTATGTAAATGTGTTTTAAAAGTCTGAGCAATTTCAAATGTTAAGTGTGGGGTGTGTGTGTGTAGGTACAAGCATGCACACACGCATGTACCTGCGTATAAAACAGACAAGCTATCAAATAGTAATAATGTGCAAAGTTTATGATCAAGCAATTAAAAAAGATAAATACAAATGGCTAAAAATATAAAAGGATGTTTAACTTCTAAATAAAGAAATGCAAATAACATTTTTTTCAACCATCAGATTGTATAAAGATAAATAAAATTGATTTGGTAAAGATGTGGGAAAACAGCCCATTTAAAAACTACTAGTAAGTGCCTAAGTAAGTCAAACATTTCTGGAGGTCAGTGTTTCAATATCCAAGAAAATGTAAACTCCAGAGACTCCCTGACTCTTCAATTTTTTTTTGTAGGAAATTACTCCATAGCCCAATTTGAAAGCTATGGAAAGAATTCTATATAATATTATTTAATTTTATATTGATTTTAACAGCAAAAATCAACCCACATTTCCAAGAGCTTGGAAATGATCAAAACCTTATGTCCACACATTTAATGGAAAAGAGTAAAAAATTTAAAAAAAGAGAAAGACTCAGTCGGTTTCACACGCTAATATGGAATGTTCTCCATTACAGGTCTATGCAGACAATGTTAATCACCATACCTTGGGTGAAAGAAGCTAAGATACTTGCAATGATGTGTGATCGAGAAGTTTGAAATTTTTAATTCAAAATTTCATATGCTCTTTATAATGTGTAGTAAAATACACTAAGTTTATGCTTATGTGTGTGCATGTATCCACCCACATATGTATAATATTTGTCTTTAGAGACTGGAAAATAGATTACTATGGCAGACTATTAGAAAAATATTAACTGCATTCCTTTAAAATTTTATATTACTTGGTATTGATAATAAAATAAAAACCAATCATTCCTAGGACCTATCATTTATATGTAATCATGTTGCCACAACACAAGCTGTCTCAAATTATTTAAATCTAGACTATCACAATCAAATTTGCCTTGGTAACTTTTGGAAAGAGATGGTAACTGAATTTGTGTTGTGATGATGAAAAACGAGTTACCTACATATCAAGAGCCACTTATTTTAAACTTGACAATATCAAGTTTTAGAGGTTGTTAAATATCAACAGTAGGGTCTTCTAAATGAATATAGATACATGGATTTTCCAAATATTTTGGAAAAGTAGACAAATGTGGACTTACCATTTTTTTAAGATGGGGTCTTGCTATGTTGCCTGGGCTGGAAAACAGCAGCTATTCATAGGCACAATTATAGTGCACTAGAGCCTCAAATTCTTGAGCTCAAGCCATCCTCTGCCTCAGCCTACCAAGTTGCTGGGACTATAGGCATAAGTCACTTCACTCAGCACAATTACCATTTTTAGGGAACCTGTTAGCCCACTGAAGAGTCTTACAGCTTTTTAGAAAGACTATCTAGATTCAATTGAGGAATATAATTATTCAGTGTTAAATATATATGAGCACCTGAAGTTGGTACATAAAGAAGATTCACGGATTTGATTGTTCATTTACAAAAGTAACTTAGAGTAGGAAAGCTGTGGACATTAGTGATATTTCATATTTATTTTTCCATTCTTTATTCTTATTATTGCATTAGAAATCCAAATATTGGAAACAGCACACAATATAAATTTAAAAATCACAATATTGTTTATTTCACAAAATGTAATTCATTTCATTTATATTAATATCTACATTGTGGTCATGATCTGCCTTCAAAACATTGCTGTATAGCTTTATCTAACTATAACTAAAAACAGTAACTGGGGAATCTGTCCTCATACCCAAATACCCAAAATAGATATCTGTCACTCATAAATAAAGCCAGGAAGATAGTGAACTGAGTGAAACCTTAGATAGGAACTTAAAGCTACCTTCCAGTAGGTATGAAATGTCAGTGATAGCTTTGACTACACCCTAGAAAATATCATTTGAAGTAAACAACAGACAAAAAAAGTAAAGCAAAACCAATATAATTGTAGCAAAAACATATAGGACAGAAGGGAAAAATGTATTTCTAATATCTTAGAAAAACAAAATACTAGTTGAATAATATTATGGTATTTTGTCTCTCATATGTATTTCTAGTCAGTAAATTTAAGAGGTTGATTTGAAGATGTTTCTACTCTCTCATGTTCAGTGCAAATGGCCTTGTCTAGTTGAAATGATAAATGATACTGAGAAATCAGCATGCTATTTTGATGAGTCTTCTGATTAGAGAATAATTTTAGCTACAGATAAAACCATTTTATGATTTTGTCAATCTTTTCTGCTATCACTTGATTAAAATATTTTCAAGAATCTTAAAATATCAAAACTTTAGAAATTAACACTTTCTAGAACTGCAAAAAATATGTTCTAGATACAAAGTGTATTCTAGAGCTGCTCAAAATTATATTCTATAACAAACATGGGTCCATATTCTTTAGTATTCACAAGCATGAAAAATAATATAAAATAAGTTAAGCATATTTTGCATTCAAAGTTCTTGCTCAGATGAAGTCAGCTGATGCACAACATGACGTTTTGGAGCAACTGTACTATTAAAGTTATTTTTGTCCAGATGTACAAATGTTTAAAGCATTATAAGCATATAATGTTTATTCTTTTTGTCTATCAAAGTCAGAAAAAAAGTTCTTAAAACCAGGGCCATATTGTATCTTAAATTTTATAAAAACACAAATCAGATAAATGTTTTCAATGCATTTCAAACATTTGGGTACACAGTGGCTTATTCCATGCACGTTTGTTAAATAAAGAATAGAATTACACTTATTTGTCAATTACATTTGTTACTCACTGGCCCTAATAATGTGAAACGAAAAATAGTAGAATAATTTGCTGTGTTTACAAGTAAATAAGACTAAATACATAAATGAATTTCCTATTACTCTGTAACCAATACGTGAAATACATAACTTAAGAGGGATGTTGCCACAAATCTTTGTCCATTAACTGCATAATAAAATACCTGCAAAGAGAAGACATTTGTTGGATGAATGAATGAATGAAACCTAAATCAGAAATCAGGAGAAAATGAAACTAAAGGAAAAATTCTGAGAAAACAAAATAGTACATTTAAGAAACGACATTTGTTTAACATGACTGTAGCAGATAATTTAATAGCATGCAGAAGTTAATTAAGGAAAAAATTAAAAAGGTCCATTAGATATGGCAATATGAGGGACACTGATAAACTTAATGTCTGTGGGCCAGTGTTTTGCTTCATTTTGTTTGAAATAACTATAAAGTCAGTTGAATTAAACCTATAGATCAATCTGGGGAGAATTGACATCTTTACTGTCTATGGTCAATCTTTCAATCCGTGAATAGAATATGTCTCTCCTTTTACTCAGATCATCTTTTATTTCTTTTGTCAGGGTCTTGTAGTTTCCTACATGCAGATCTTGCATATATTGTGTTCATTATTCCTCATATACCCCTATTCCATCTGTAATGATACCTACCGTTTTATTCCTGATATTACTAAGTTTTATCCACTCTATTTTATGGTTGTCAATCTTGTTAGAGGTTTGTAAATTTGAATAATCTTTTCAAAAAACCAGTTATTGACTTCATTACTTTTCTCTTTGGTTTTGTGTTTTCAATTTAATTTATTCCTACTCATCTTTATTATCTCCTTTCTAATTACTTTGCATTCATTTTTTTCCTAGTTTCTTGGGGTGGGTGCTTGAATTGTTGGCTTAAGACTTCCTTTTTTGTAATGAAAGCATTTAGTAATATAAATCTCACTCTCAGCACTACTTTAGATGTGTCCCACACATTTTGATATCTTGCATTTTTATTTCGTTCAGTTTTATGTATTTTTTTTTACTTCCCTCAAGCTATCTTCTTTGACCTATGCAATATTGAAAAGTAGGTTATTTAATTTGTAAGTGTTTGGAGATTTTCCTGTTTTGTTTCTATTATTGACTTCTGGTTTGATTCCATTTTGATCAAAAAATATACTTTATATGATTTCAAATCTGTTACTTTTTTTAGGTTAGCTTTGTGACCCAGTATATGGCCCATTTTTGTATATGTTTCTCATGGAAATATGTATTCTGCTGTTGACTGAAGTGTTCTAAAATGTCAATCATGCACTCTTGGTTAATGGCATTGTCCAATGAAATGGATATACCTGAATCACACATTTCAGTAGGAGTCTTTGCAATGCATATTGGTTGAGTTAAGAAGGTTTGTATATCTTGCTTTGTTTTACAATGCAAATCTGATATATAGTTTATGACAGCAATGCAATTTACCATGATTGTTATATTCAGGCTCTTGTTTGAAACATGTAACATCAATATAGACTTTATTTTGCTGCTTGCTTAGGATATCCCTTCTTCTGTATTTAATGTAGCTATTGAGGAGATAAAATACAAGGCAACAGTCAAGGCTGCATAGGTTAACAAATCATTTATCAGTGAAGTTTTTCTACTATTCCAGTGGGCATTATCAGTAGACACTAGGAAAACCGTAAGGGAATTCATGTTTTTCTGCATTTAGTGACTAGTCATATCCGTCTCAAAAATGTGTTCACCCTAGATTAATTTTGTTGGTAGTCAAGAATGGTGAATTTAGCATATCAAAATAAAATAAATTATAGGGAAGTTGCAGATAGTAATCAATATGCAGGAAAAATTAACTAAGCTAATATTAAATAAATGTAAGGATAAGAAATTGTGAATGGAATATAATAGATTTTTAGTGTTCTGTACCTTCAGTGGGATGAAAAATATTTTAAACTTGACCAAGATATATTTTTAGAAAAATATTTAACAAATGTATCATCTACAACGTAGATGATATAACCATAACTATACATATAACTCAGAAATATATTTTATAACTTTCTTTGGCTTCTGTAGTTCTCAATGCAGTCAGCAAAAACTGAAGGATTGAGGAACTGCATTCTATTGTAATGCTTTTTCTCATTTAAACGTGAGCTTAATTATGAAGTTCCTCATGAAGTACTATAAAATACACTGAAGGTTTTATTTGGGCCAAGGCAAGCCTATAAACCAGATAAATCTGTAATAACTGTTTGTACATTAGTAGTACTGTTTATTAATATATGTAGTTGCAATCAGCCATTACTGAAGAAGCTTTATTGAAATACATTTGTAGTAATATAAAGAGTAGTACACAAGTCTTCTTAATCAATTATAGTTTATTTGGTCAATAAAGCACATTGGACCACAACAGCACATTTCATTTTTCCCCTCAGTAAATCAATATCCACAATAGAAAATAAATGTCAAATTGAAGCCTTGAATTTTGTGCATGAGGTATATTGGGAATAACTCTGGATTTGCATTCAAGGCACCAGGGTTCTAGTCTAATTTAGCTGCCATTATTGACTTTAGAAAAGCAACACCTTCTTAAAGATGTAGTTTCTCTTTCAAATTTAATTCATGGTCTTATTACTGAAGTTTCATCGAATACACATTTCCAAGAGAGGGCCACTGGAGTTAAGCTTTTAGGAACAGATGAACTACAATTATTGGCTGTAATCTTTCATAATACTAGATTCTGTCTACAAATGTGTGGGATTTTATTATCGTTGCTAAAATCAACAGTAGAAATATGCATGAAAGAATGTTTAGAACATGCAAATCTTTAGTCCCTTGCTAGTGTTACAGGGCAAGAGTAAAGAATTTGTGGGAACCTGGCCGGGCACAGTGGCTCATGCCTGTAATCCCAGCACTTTGGAAGGCTGAGGCAAGTGGATTGCTTGAGGTCAGCAGTTTGAGACCAGCCTGGCCAACATGGCGAAACCCCATCTCTACTAAAAATACAAAAACAATTAGCAGGATGTGGTGCCTCTAATCCCAACTACTGAGGAGGCTGAGGCAGGAATCGCTTGAATTTGGGAGGTGGTGGCTGCAGTGAGCCGAGATCACACCATAGCACTCCAGCCTGGGCGACACAGTGAGACTCTGTCTCAAAAAAAAAAAAAAAAAAAAAAAAGTGAGAACCTAAAGTCAAATATATTTTCCAGAATATATTTTATAAATATGTATAAATATGGAATTAGGTATAAAAATAGGTCACTATTTCTGCCCATGCACTCCCTCAGATTACTAATTTCCTTGTACATAACCATCTGTGGTATTATTATTTTAGATTTACCCTTCTTTATTACTTGAAATTCAAGTGATAACATTCTATTCAACTTTAATACCCAAATTAAAAAATCTAGCTTGATATTAAGACATTTGAGTGTCTGAAAGCTTTGCTAATCTTACTCCAAATAGCCCAACAAAAGTAGTGCCTGCAGCCAAAAATATGAAAAAAAACATATTCTAAAACAGAAAGTATTTCATATGATCTGTTATAAAAACAGCGATTATTAAGACAAAAATATGTTAACAGCTGTTTCGATATTAGGCCTCCAAAGTAAATCTGCACAATTGGGAAAAATACTAACCAAGAATACTATTAAGCTTTTAAAATATCAGTATGTGCCCCATCTTAAGAAAATAACTTCTTATAGGCCTGAATGATTGAAAAACAGCTAAAGCCAATCAACTTATTTTGAGTGTCTTCAAACAGTGGGCATAGGTTTTTTTTTTCTGTTGATTATGTTCAAGGATGAGTCAACAAACAATAATTAAATCATGGATTGATTCTATGAGAATATGCTAAAGCTGAAAATGAAGAGAAAAAGTCTGGAAATGTCATAAGTATATATGCATGAAAACAATAGCAGAATGTAAGAACAGTTCATCGTTTCATGGATGTTGATATATACTTAAGTTGTCACTGAAGTGAGGAAACCAAAAATTAGAAGTTATTCTTAGATTTCCAATATTTCACTAAATAGCATAACTAGGTATTCATATTAAGAAAATTGTCAAAAGAACAAAGCTGGAGGCATCACGCTACCTGACTTCAAACTATACAATAAGGCTACAGTAACCAAAACAGCATGGTACTGGTACCAAAACAGAGATATAGACCAATGGAACAGAACAGAGTCCTCAGAAATAATACCACACATCTACAGCCATCTGATCTTTGACAAACCTGAGAGAAACAAGAAATGGGGAAAGGATTCCCTATTTAATAAATGGTGCTGGGAAAATTGGCTAGCCATAAGTAGAAAGCTGAAACTGCATCCTTTCCTTACTCCTTATACGAAAATTAATTCAAGATGGATTAGAGACTTAAATGTTAGACCTAATACCATAAAAATCCTAGAGGAAAACCTAGATAGTACCATTCAGGACATAGGCATGGGCAAGGACTTCATGTCTAAAACACCAAAAGCAACAGCAGCAAAAGCCAAAATTGACAAATGGGATCTCATTAAACTAAAGAGCTTCTGCACAGCAAAAGAAACTACCATCAGAGTGAACAGGCAACCTACAGAATGGGAGAAAATTTTTGCAATCTACTCATCTGACAAAGGGCTAATATCCAGAACCTACAAAGAACTCAAACAAATTTACAAGAAAAAAACAAACAACCCCATCAAAAAGTGGGCAAAGGATATAAACAGACATTTCTCAAAAGAAGACACGCATACAGCCAACAGACACATGAAAAAATGCTCATCATCACTGGCCATCAGAGAAATGCAAATCAAAACCACAATGAGATACCATCTCACACCAGTTAGAATGGCGATCATTAAAAAGTCAGGAAACAACAGGTGCTGGAGAGGATGTGGAGAAATAGGAACACTTTTACACTGTTGGTGGGATTGTAAACTAGTTCAACCATTATGGAAAACAGTATGGCGATTCCTCAAGGATCTAGAACTAGATGTACCATATGACCCAGCCATCCCATTACTGGGTATATACCCAAAGGATTATAAATCATGCTGCTATAAAGACACATGCACACGTATGTTTATTGCAGCACTATTCACAATAGCAAAGACTTGGAATCAACCCAAATGTCCATCAGTGACAGATTGGATTAAGAAAATGTGCCACATATACACCATGGAATACTCTGCAGCCATAAAAAAGGATGAGTTTGTGTCCTTTGTAGGGACATGGATGCAGCTGGAAACCATCATTCTTAGCAAACTATCACAAGAACAGAAAACCAAACACCACATGTTCTCACTCATAGGTGGGAACTGAACAATGAGATCGCTTGGACTCAGGAAGGGGAACATCACACACCGGGGCCTATCATGGGGAGGGAGGAGGGGGGAGGGATTGCATTGGGAGTTATACCTGATGTAAATGACGAGTTGAAGGGTGCAGCACACCAACATGGCACAAGTATACATATGTAACAAACCTGCACGTTATGCACATGTACCCTACAACTTAAAGTATAATAATAATAAATAAATTTTAAAAAAATAAAAAAATAAAAAAATTTAAAAAAAGAGAAATACACACACACACACACAAAATAAAGAATTAAATATCTCAAAAAAAAAAAAAAAAGAAAATTGATCGAAAATATTTCCAAAGGTCACCAGAAAACCAAACCAAAACAACACAAGAACTTGGAAAGTGCAGTAAAAAAATACTGGCAGTTATTAATAAAACCACCTTGAGTCTCTGACAGACTTATATATCCAACTGTCATTATGACATATCTACTTGGATGTTTAATTGACATCTCACACGTAACAGGACCTAAACTCAAATCCTGAAATCCCCTTCAAAAACGCTTCACTTATAGCCTCTGCCATCTCAGTGAACAGCAACTATATCCTTCTGTTGCTCAGGCCAATATCCTTGGAGTCATCCTTGATGCCTCAATTTACTTCACATACCTCATACCACCGGTCAAAAAATCCTTTTGTCTCTACATAGTGGATGCTGTGATATACCGCCTGGATCCCCCCTCAAGACTGAAGGGTTTATTTCTCCAACTGCCACAAGTGGGGCTGATAGACAGCCTTAACCTATCAGCCCTCTTCAAGAATTGCCTGTTGAAAGAATTAGCTTGCTCAAAGTCACTCACATCAATCGGTACAGGGGTATGAAGGCCTACCTCCTTTGCCTCAACTCCAGACAACTCTGTAGAACCATCCTGGCTTCAGAGTTCCCTATTCAAATGTATGAAGCTTTCATTGACAATGCATCACAGGACAACCTCCCCTTCTGTCAAGCCCTGCTTCCTCTCCTTCCTTCTGACAAATGTTGGTGCCACGGTAACTCTATAGGAACTTTCTACACACTACTTTTCATGTTATATTCTGATTCTTGTAGAACATCACCGTTGATAATTGGGACCAGGTGTGCTCAGAGAAAGCAGATACTAAGATAGTATGTTCAACTTGTCAGCTGGCAACAAGGATTCCATCACTAATGGTAGATAGAGCACACATATACCCTGGAGCAAGATAGGAGTGAAACATACACAACTCTTGCTGTGGAAAACTGAGGCGGTATTCTAATGAAAGGAACGGAACTAGTAGGTGTGATGATGTATCAGGCATTTGAGAAAAATGAGAGGAATAGTTACTATAATGACTGTAGAATTAGGTAGATTAGAGATAATTCGGGAAAAAGTTAAAAAAGGCTTATGGTGATTAATTGACAATTAAAAGCTAAGTGTGAAAACCAGGAAGCCTCCTAGGTAGCTTAAAAAAGTCTCTCTGATTCAGCTGGAGAGCACCCAGGCCCAGGAATTACTCCTAAAATTAGCAGAGCTCAAAGAAAGGCTAAACTCCCACAAAAGGTTAGATCTGCAATGATAAGGTGACTGTATAAACAAAATGTGGTACATCCATACAATAAAATACTATTAGACATAAAGGGTAAAGAGGTCGTGTTACAGGCTATAGCATGGATAAACCTTGAAATCCTGATGCTAAGTGATAGAAGCCAGTCACAAAAGATTATATATTGTATTTTAAATTGACACGAACTTTTTTAGGGATACAAAGTATATACATACAGAAAGTATTAATAGATGAGTGGCTGCCTGGGGCTGGGTGTGGAAGTGTGGATACACTACAAATGGGAACATGGATTATGGAAAACTGTGTTGTGGTGATATATTCAGAACTGCATGGATTTACTAAAAGCCATGAAATTGAAAACTTATAATGGATGGCTTCAAGTGTTTGCAAATTATGACTAAAATTGGAAAAATTTAAAAAGGCAAACCCAAAGAAAGAAAAGCAAGGAGTGTGAGTGTGTCAGAGACAGAAAGAGAGAGAGAGAGGGAGAGAGCACTGCACTAAATTTTAATGCTTTATGTGAAATTTTCCCTGACAACTTTTGGCTGTATTAATTGCCCTCCTCTTTGTTTCCTTTTTATCTATCCATTAAAAAATTATGTACAACTATTAAATACCACTCTTATGCTAGTTATTTGAGATACAAGGAGAACAAAGATATCATTTGTGCTGTAAAGGCATTAATAGACTAGAGTGGGAGACATTCAAGAAAATCAGCAAGTATGAGGCAGTGTACATATGACTTTCTCTGATATTGTTATGCCCACGAGCTAAAGGACACAATGAAAGGGCTTCAAAAATACTTACATCATACTATTTACCTGGTTGAATATTTATTAAATATATTCTATATTTCAGTCTATTATTAATGACACAGTAATACTGTTATTCTGTTCCTTTAGTGAAGCAGTGCCCAGAATTATTTTACAAATAAAATCGTGTTTTATTTTTCTTGAGAGCATTCTAGGTAGGAGAATGATTTGAGATAAGGCATTAGATATCAGAAAGAGTAAGCAAGTTCCATGTGCTAGGGAAGAGCTATGAGATATATATATATACACACACACATGTCATATATATGTATATGTCATATATATGACAAATATGTATATATGACACACATATGTGTACACATATACACACATTATATATGCATATATGTATATATGACATATATATGAAATAACACGTATATATTTATACATCATATGCACATATCCACAATACTGTAACACTTCATTTCATTTATTCTTGTTTCACAATTCTGAGATTTCATCCTTCTGGAAGTCACTGTGAACCAGGAAATAAATAGTAAATGATCTAGAACATTCCAAATAACATTGCCACTTTAGTTCACTATTTCTGCCACTTATTTTACACCAAAGTATTTAAAATGAAATCTTCTATGTTGAATATAAACATCTCAAGCTGCTCGGTTAGTTTTCTTTTTGGTTGTTTTATTTTGATTTTCAGTGCCTAGTATATCAGAAACATTAAACCATAAGAAGGCTGTAAGTGAATAAACTGTTAGAGACTGGTACTATGACAGCAGGAGCAGTGACAGTGGACAATCTGGTAGAAAGAAAGGAGACTAAAGCACAAAAGGAGAGAAATTGTATTCCAGTATAGGATAGAGATGAGTGACAATAACCAACATTTGTGTAGTGTTTTTATGATCTGGATTTTTGCAAATTTGTTGCTCCTTTTATCATTCCAAAACTCCTTTGAGGCATGCATTATTATCCTCATTTAACAACTGATGAGCTTCAGATTGCCAAATATTGCACAGCCAATAATAGAATCAGCAAGTCTAGGTCAAACTCTTTGATCAGTATTCTGACCAATTACCATACGGTCCATAATGATGACCCATAAATTGTTAATGAAAATTCAAAGTAGAGTCAATCTTACATGTTTAATGGGCATAAAATTCATACACCATATTGATTTCTAAAACAATCTACACTAATTTTTACATAAACAGTTATATTTTAGACATCTAAACATTTCTCTCATATTGAATAGCTTTTCTGTCATTATTGATAGACAATGTGCCGTTACTGAAATTTGAAGTACTTATTCATAATACCAAATTAAATCCATGATGCTTCCTTTTTGATGATTTACTATTTTTATGTGAACTCCATCTTGAAAACAGACAATTTTAACACCTGCCCATTAACACTAACTGAAAAAAAGGACCTGACCATTTTAATTCAAAGATAGAAAAAGACACTTTCCTTTTCTCCCTCTTGTTAGAACCTGAGAATAATAGGTATTCCAAAAGCATATCATTTATCCTTTCATGGAAACATCTTTATATACACCCCTCCCTTCACACATACAGCATTTTTAAAAGAATGCTTCCTTTCAGTTGTAATTAGACCAGCAGACTTGCTTTTTGCACTCATATAGTGTTCTACAAGTTGAAATAGAATTAGTCTACTAGGGCATGCACTCTCCAGGTTATCTCAGCCTTCTCCATTTTCTACTGTATTTGTTGTAGCTAGACTCTCAGATGGCCCCCAGTGATCTCTTTCTTTTGGCATTCATGCTCATATTGTAACAGGGTTGTGTTGTGTGACAAATAGAATATAATAGAATTAATGATATGTCACTTTTGAGATTAGATTATAAAAGACCCTTGTATTTGCTCTCTTGAATAATTTGCTATGGGGAAGCAGCTGCTTTGTTGTGAGGACACTCAGAATAGCCTATGAAGAGACCCATATGAAAAGAAACTGAAGTCAGCCAACCTCATGAAAGATCCTGAGCCAGAGCTCTACACCTAAGCCACTCTTTATTTTTTACCTATAGAAACCGTGAAATGACTAATACTATTGTTTTAAGTCACTAAGTTTTGGGGTAAATTGGTTATACAGCAATAGATAATTAATACAATATTATATCTAGAATGTTTACCTGCACATATTTAAATGATTTTGAGAATGTAACTGTGTATTACTCAGGATAGTTAATATTACATACCACAATACACAAATAGATCAAATATTTTTTTCTGGTTCATGTCACAGTCAATTCTGATCCAGTGGTTCTGCCTGGTGACTTTCCCCTAAAGGTATATTGTAAATCTAGGCTTCTTGTTGGTAATAAACTCCTCTGCTAAAATCTATTCACTTTCAGCTATACATGAGGGACAGACAGTGAGCATGAAGAACAAATATCCATCCCTAAACTGTCTTGGACTGTGAAAAAATATAGTGTTTCTCTCATATACTTATTTGTAAAAATTCAAGTACATGACCCTAGCCAAACTGCAACAAAAGCTAGTAAATGAAGTCTTCTGTTTCCAGAAAGAAGAAATGATGTGTTTAACAGGTAGCATTGTCTCTGCCACATGACGCTGGCTTTAGAGTCATAGTAGTGAAAGAGGGATGCTAAATATGTTCAAAGAGAAACTCTGTACTATTAAATACTCTTTGAATTTCTATTTTTTTATGACTTATTGACAGTCAGGATACTTTTATCACTTTGTTCCATTATTTAAAGAAATTGATTTCATATTGCTACTAACATGAAAGCAACTTTTCAATGTTTCTTCAGAAACTATAGCGAATGAACTCTGAAAACAAAAATATTGTAATGTATCAGTTATCTTTTACTGGATAATAAACAACTACGAAAAACCTTGGCTATATATGATGGTAAGCAGTGATTGCTCGTGTGCTCAGCTGAAAGTTGGCTAAGCATCTCTGCCTAATTGACTGGGTTCACTTACATGTTCTGTGGTGTACTGACCATCAACTGATTTAGATTTAGGTTGGTTTAGCTTGGGTGACTGGGGTGACTTGACTCTGGCCAAATGTTCCCCATCTTCCAGTAGACTAGGTCAGAAATGTTTTCATGGTAATGACAGAGGCACAGGAGAGTACGTAAGCTAAAGTGAAAGCTTATTTCAAGTCTCTGAATACATCACATATGCTAGGATTGCATTGCCCAGAGTAAGGTTAGAGGAGGGAGACTACAAAGAACATTGCAAAGCACGTGGATACAGGCAATGGTAAAATTCAGAACATCAGTGTAACCTACTATACACATGCATGCTCTGAAATATCAATTAATTAGTCATATTTCAACTTCAGTAAAGGCAACCAGTCATTATCAATGCCTAAGAATGGCACCTTTGGAATGGATACGATTTCTTCACATCCAGTTTTATATATAATAAAATTCAACATCTCAACTTGCCAAAATTGAAGATGAGTATGCTATTCTTTAACTCTCAGTAGCGGTTCTTGTCCAAAAGGCCACACTGACATTGAATGTACCTTAATTATAAAAAAAAATTTCCTAGAGATTTATGATTAAACAAAAATAACACTTAAAATATACATTGGGCTGGGAGTAGTGGCTTGCACCTATAATCCCAGCATTTTGGTAGGCCGAGGCAAGAGGATGACATGAGCCCAGAAGTTCCAGACTGCAGTGAGCCATATTTGTGCCACTGCACTCCTCCCTGGGCAGCAGAGCAAGACCATATCTCAAAAAGAAATAAAAAAGATATACAATGGACAACGAGTTTCCAGTAATATTAAAATTTTTTCCTCTTTATCTTTGGTTTTTATTTCTCAGAGGATTTTTTTTTTTTTTTTTTTTTTTTTTTTTTACAAGGTCTGGCTCTGTCATTCATTCCAGTTGCCCAGGCTGGAATGCAGTGGTGTGATCATGGCTCATTACAGCCTTGAAGTCCTGCACTCAAGTGATCCTCCCGCCTCAGCCTCCTGAGTTGCTGGGACTACAGGCACGTGCCACCACACCTGGCTAATTAAAAAAATTTTTTTTTGTAGAGCCAGGGTTTCACTATGTTGCTCAGGGTGGTGGTCTCAACTCTTGGGCTCAAGTGATCCTCCTGCCTCAGCTTCCCAATGTGCAGGGATGACAGGCATGAGCCACTGCACTGGCATCTGAGGAAAATTTTTAAGGAAATTTGTCTGCCTGTCTTGGTGAGATAATCTTTGGCACTGAAGAGTATCCACAACATTCAATTATCTAAGATATCTTTAATTTAATTAATTTGAGCTATTTTTATTTAGCACATTATACCTGTCATTTTGCTAGGTGCTACTTTTTCAATGACTAACAAGAAAGACTTAGTTATTTACAAAGTTTATAATCTAACAGAAGATAAAAACAATAAATCAATAATTACCATATGATGCAATACACTGTCATTATATGCAGAAGTCTGTGGTGGTTAAGAAAGCAAGAGAGCAACCTAAGCCAGGAAAGTTTTCAAGAAGAGGTTAAAAACTCAGATGGAATCTGAGCATGAGTAATTGACTCGTGGGAGGGACTTGTAGGAAGGATATTGGTTTCTTCTAAGCAGTAAATATTAAGTAAAGGAAGTCAGATTTATAAAGACATTTAAAATGTACATTCAATAGTCTAGGTGATTTATTGAAAGCTGGGCATAAAGTGGGGAAAATAGTTAAACAAAGCATATAATTTTTATTGTTGGGGCAACTGAACTTATTCAATAATAGAGAGAGATACAGTGTGAGGAGGAGTTCTGGTAGTAAAGATAACCTTATAATCTGGATAAAATCAGTTTAAGGCTCTGGTGGGACATTCAACGGGAAATATCTATAAGGTAGTTGGCTTCTTGTACTTGAAGATGAAGAGAAAGCCCTAGTCTGGAGGTGAACATTAATAAAATGTCACTTATATGTTAGCTGTATATCAGTTGGCTATTGAAGTTCTAAGAGTAGTGAAACTGCCCAGAGAGAATGTGGTCTACCAAGCAAAAGAAAAAGCTAAGATCTGAAACGCAAAGAACTCCAATATTCAAGGTATGGACAACATAAAATATATTCACAAGAAGAAAAAAAGGAACTGCCAGAAATGTAAAAAGAAACAGGATAATATGTGATAAAAGCCAAAGAAGAGTTTTCAAAGGAAAAGAAGGTTGTCAACATTTTTGAATGCATATGTTTTATCAAATAAAATAAGGTCCAAAAAATCCACTGACTTTATCAAGATGGCTGTCAATGTCCTTGTCAAGAGTGATGACAGAAGTGTGAATGGAAACTAAAATCCAGTTAAATAAAATGAAATGAATATTTTGAAGCAGAGACTTCCAAATATATGTAATGTGTTCAAGAAAGAGATATGGAGAGTATCATGAGAACAACGAACTTTATGAGAAACTCGAATGTTTTAAAACCCTACTGGTTTATAGAGGAAAAGGTTAAAAATCCAAATGGTAAAAAAAGTAAGAGAGTGATGTCTCAGAGAAATTAGAGTAGATAGAAGTCACAGCATAGATGTAGAAATTAGCCATAGTAAATGGGATTACCAATTCCATTGCATCATTGGTGAAATTAGTAATTAGTAAAGCATCTCTGTGAGAAAAAAAGGTGATTTTACGATCAACAAGGAAACCTAAAAGCATTCCACCAAGAGTTATGTACAAGGAAAAGGGTTCTCAAGGTCAGTACAATTAATTAATATTGCTTTGGTGGTAGTAGCCAAAGCAATTTGACAAAAGTAAAAAAAGAAAAATTTTCCTGTAGGACAACAATTAATTTCTCAATACATATAAGGGAAGCTAGAAGAAAATGAAACAAAATGTCTGAGGGACAGTGATTTCAAACTATATTCAGTCAACCATCTATTAAGAATGAAAACAGTCATATTACTTTTTTCACATGCTCTCTTTTCCAGGAAACTATATTAGCAAGATAAGCAAGAAAGAAATCAGTAAACAGAAAGTTCAGTACAGGATAATAACGGTTAATAATAATAATTAAGGGGTGGGGATACGATATTAGCTGATTCATTTGCCTATACAGAAAATAATATTGAAAAACATTTTACAGAACTCTTGGCCTATTTGGGAAGGATTAGAAAAAGACAGTTTGAAAAGTAAGCAAATGAAAAAATAATATGATAATATAATATGAGATGGCAGTGGCACAGGAGCCTGCTCTGAAAGGCCACTAAGATGGAAGACTGAAGCTTGGTTTTAATGGATGGTGCAGTGGAATAAAATAATGGATTTTTTAAAAAGAGCATTCTCAGTTATTGTGTTCTGAGGGTTAATTCTAATAAGTCTGGAATTTGCCTGAGATGTTTCACTGACGTATGAGATGTATCTGCGTGGTACTGACTGCTGGCCAATGGTACTGGCTCCATGCAAATGTTGGTGGTTCCCAATCCAAGTGACAAAGCATGGCCACCGAGGGCCTTGCAGAGGGGGACAATTGGAGCCTCCTCCAAACTTTGAAACTTCTTGTTGTAAGTCAGCCTGTGGCTGTGACATGTATCCTGACTCTAAGATTTTTGACTTATTATATCCTTTTCCCAAAATAAACTGTAGATGGGCAAACCTTGTTATTTTGGGTCCTCTGAGTTTTCTTCAGAAATTTAAACTTGTTTGACTGCTACCATTAATTTAGTTATAGCAAAATATATAATTATATGTAATTCTGTGCATGTTTGTTTGAGAACTTCCTTAGGGTTTCACATATGTTTTTTATCACCTTAAACTTTTCCAAAGTCCTGCTGCAATCTATTGTGCTTTCAAACATATAGTGCCAGCTTGGTGAGTGCAATCTGTTTTTCCCCACAGATCCAGTTCATCTGAATCTACACTTGCTCTTGGAGGTCTTAGTAACAGGAGTATCCTTGTTTTAGCTGGTTCCATTCTTCTAGGAAGTAGCTATGAAAAGTCCAGTGAATTTCTCTTTGCTGCCACCTCACACCCTGAAGTGTAGGTCTATAAAATTCTCATATATTAACCCAGCACTACCAAATAGGTGAAAGTATACAGTTATTTTTAATAGTCTTAGTGTGTGGATATTCAAGTTAGATGTTCCTTGTGTGCAGACTCATATAGCACCATACAGAGTGTGCACATCAGATAGCTTTTCTAATGATGGAATCTTAGAAAGCAGAGTCTATTGAATAAAGGACCCAATAAGATTAAATTATATATAAAAAAGTTCTTATTTCAGCAGTTAGTATTTTTTAATGTGAAAGTATTTTATTTTGATTACAGCTATTTGAAAATTCTTATTTTAAACAGCAAGACAGTTCACTATACAACTCATTCAATTACTCAAAGGCCTCCACAGGTTTTATTAAGTTCATATTATCCTCACAACTATATTTTGGAGTTACTCCAGGTATGTTAGTAGATTCATCATTAATCCACCTCACAATTGCTTTGAATCGTTCTAAAGTGTTGAAGTGAATAGCAGCACACTGTATCCAGCCTAAACAGCTGGGGCAAAGGTCTAGAGGCTGATGGTCTTCAGGTGGCTGAAGACTTATATCAGGATTACCAGCCACTGGTAATGTCAGAGTCGAAATATGTATCCATTTTCATGGGTTAAAGACTTATAGAACCAAAGCAGCAAACTATTAGTGATTTCAGGAATATAACAGTTATCAAAAATTGAATAGTCACTTGAAGATATTTTCTTGAATTTCTTCACTTCACACTCACAGTGTGAAAGATAAAAACCACTGCCACACCTAGCAAAGAGCTTGTCCAAAAGACAAAATTCCATGAGTCTATTTTGTAAAGATCAATCATTGTTATTCCCATGATACAGAAGACACTTTCAGATTTATTCCTTTTTATGAACTTAAGGATTTTCTTTGTATGAATTTGTAGGTTGTGTGCTATCACTGAATCTAAAGAAGCACCAAGTTGCAAAAATGGGAAAATATTCTGGTTTTACTGCCAAGCTATAGAAAAATTCTTCACAATAGTTCTTGGGCTATTTAATATATTCTTCTCCAATAATTTTGGTGTTGCCTAGAAATCCAATGATCTGTATATGAATACTGAATTTCTTCAGAGATTACTGATAAACTGTTCAAAGTCTTGGAGAGGGGTCCTCAGAAAGGAGTACCTTCATACCTGCTTCCAAGCCTCAAGACAACCCATCCACCACCAGATTATTTTTGAAAATCAAGATGTTTTCAAACATCCATTAGAGTTACTTCAGGGCCTATACATGTAAGTTTGTTGAATCTTGGATAGTGCATTTTCGGTATAAGCATTGACAACCAGTTGGCCTTTCAAAACTGCTTAGATATCAGAATGTTTTGTAACAGAACATTAACTTTCAGACATCAACTCCAATCTCTGCCTTGAAAAATGAAAATTTAATATTATAATGCACATTTATTTAGTTTTTCCCCAAGCTGGTGAGTTACTTCAATTGTATTCTCAGTACATTAGAACTGGTAGGAGCTTTTGTTATGTCACAGCTTAGAAACTGATTGTTCCTGTTTGAAAAAAAATTAAAAAGCCTTGAAACCAATCTACCAACTACATGGAAAATCTCCTTATTATAATTTTCAATAAAAAACCCTGCTTGGGGTGAAATTTCAATTAGAGATTAAAATAAAACAAAATCATCCAAAACTCATTAATATAGTGATGAAAAATGGATTGCAGATAGTTCCATTTTCACTGCCAGCATATGATAAAAATGAATTTCAAAATTAATGAACCTTTTGCAATGTTGCTTCATAATTTAAAAACTGTATGTAATCTGTTGATTTGTTTTCCTTTTTAAACATTTCCCTATGAAAAACTAGGGAAATACTGAAGTAAATGACCACATACAACTCTCACCTCACCCCCAAAATTAGTGACAATAATGAAAAATAGGGAATGAAACATCATTTACTGCTATGACAGGAAAAGGCTCCAATAACATGTCAGAAGCATGTACATCAGGTACAATACAGTTTGGTCATGGTTGAAAAAAACAACTGGGAGCAGATTTAAAAAACAACAACTCTGTGTTGAGAAAACCTAGCAGCATTTTTCCTGAAGGACCCTGCTAAATGAATATCTTCTATATTGGAAGGACTGAGATTATTACGTAGGGCTTCTTTACCAACCACACAAGTGAAAGCAGAATAGCAGATGAAAAACACAAGGTTGATTAGTACTAGTTTCTGAAGTCTAGAAGCAATGCTACAATGCACTTACAAACCAGGCATAAATTTTCTTTGAAAAATACACGCCAACTAACACAATGAGATTTTATTTCATATCCATGAGAATGGCTAAAATTAAATGAATGACAAAACTGCATGTTGACAGAGTTGTGAGCAACCAGAACTCTCATACATTGTTGGCTGGAGTGTAAAATGGTATAACATTTCAGAAAAAGTTCTGGCAGTTTCTTAATAAAATAACAATGTATCTACCATGTGACAAGCAATTCTCTCAAGTGTTTGGCCAGGAAAAATGAAAACATATGTTTCCAGTAAGACCTTTAAATATCATTCACAAAAGTTATATTAATAACAGCCCAAACTGTATGCAGTTCAGAGGGTCAATCAATAGGAGAATGAACAAACTGTGGCATACTCAGTTAATAGAACACTATTCATCAGAAGAAAGGAACAAATTACTGATACACTCAACAACCTGGATAGATTTCAAAATCATGCTGAGCAAAAGAGGCCTTATACCAAACAATGTCTACTCTTTATTGTATTATATTCTATACTACATTCACAAGTGGAATAATATGTATTGCATTACTCTGCATATATGAAATTTTAGAACAAGTAAAAGTAATATGCAGAGAAAAATATTGGAATATTATTTGCCTCTGGAGTGGTGAGAACCAAGATTTTCTCAGAAAGGGGATAAGAGAACTTACAGGGGTGATATAATGTTTTATGTCTTGATAGATTGGGTTATATAGGTACATGCATCTGTCAAAACTCAGCAAATGTATATTTAAGATTAACACATTGCCATATATGTAAATTTTATATCAAAAGAAGAAACACAGCAAACAAATTTTACTATAGTTAACGATCTCCCTGCCGATGCATTTAGAGGGGAGGGTACTAATGTCTGAAAATCCATTTGAAATGCATAAAACATAAGATGGATTAATGGATGGATACATAAATGGCTAGATGGTACAAATGTGTTATAAAAAGTATAGGAAAATGTTAATAGTAGAATCCAAGTGTTGGGAATATGGAAATTCACTGTAACATTCTTTAAACTTTATGTTTGAAATTTTTCACAATACATTTTGAAAAAAAATACATAGATTCCTTTAAAAAAAAACTCCACAAAGTGAGATATTATGTTATTTTAATCTGACTTCTTACCAAAGCAGCCAGCCAACTGAACCATTATTTCTTCTCCTTCAACTTTTATTTCAGGATCAGGGGGTACATGTGCAGGTTTGTTATATGGGTAAATCGCAAGTTACTGGGTTTTGGTGTGCAAATGATTTCATCACCCAGGTGGTAAGCATAGTATTTGATAGATAGTTTAACAACCCTCACCCTCCTCCTACTCTCCACCCTCAGTAGGCCCTGGTGCCTATTATTCCCCTTTTTGTGTCCATGTGTACTCAATATTTAGCTCCCACTTACAAGTGAGAACATGAGGTATTTGGTTTTCTGTTCCTGCATTAATTTGCTTTGGATAATAGCCTCCACCTGCATCCATACTCTTGGCTGTACTCTTGTTGCTACAAAGGACATGATTTAATTCTTTTTCGTGGCTCTATAGTATTCCATAGTGTGTATGTATCACATTTCCTTTATACAGTCCACTGTTGATGGACATATAAGTTGATTTCATGTCTTTGTTATTGTGAATACTGCTACGATGAACATATGAGTGCATATGTCCTTTTCGTAGAATGATTAATACTTCTTTGAGTGTATACCCAGTAAGGAGATTGCTGGGTTGAATGGTAATTCTCTTTTAAGTACTTTGAGAAATTGCCAAACTCTTTCCTACAGTGACCCACCAGCAGTGAATTTAAACCAATTTAAAAGAAAGAGATAAAGACTAAAAAGAACAAGACACTCTTTAATGAAACAGGTATTTGTTCAACAGAGGACTAGTGTTGCAAAGTATCCAGAGAAAAAAATACAAGTAGACAAGGACCCCAGTAGGAAGCTGTAAGATAGCCAAACTTCTTCTCACTGACACTGAATAGCTTAGTGGCTAAATATGGAAAGGAAAGAAGCAGCTTCCAATCTCTGAGCTCAAATGTAAAGCATTTGATCTTAAATATGGTTTACATCACCTGAAAAAGGAGTCAAGTCAATGTCACCTTCATTTGTGTGGAATCCGGGCCCAGCTATGTCTGCTGAGAGCTGGACACTTGTTGGGACAACCTGTCTGTGGAAAGGTGTTACCCACTTTAGGTCTCCTGAGAGCTGCTCTGTCGCTCAATGAAGCTCCTCTCTGCCTTGCTCACCCTCCAGTCGTCCGTGTACCTCATTCTTCCTGGACATTGGACAAGAACTCGGAACCTGCCAAATGGCAGGACTGAAAGAGCTGTAACACAAACAGGGCTGAAACATGCCCCCTGCTCACCACATTGCAAGTGACAAGAAAGAGAGAAGAGCTGCAGCCCCAGAGAGGGTGTCATAGCCCTTTAGAGAGCCCAACCCTAGGGGCTCCCCAAACCAGGGCTGTGACACTCTCTTTGGGACTCTGCGATTCCTGGCATCTCCAAGCTTCTAGGTGCCACTGTGTTACCCTTGTTCAGATGCAGGTGCCCACAGTGGAAGCTGCTTGTGGTGCATCTTAGGCTTCCATGGAGCCTTAGGCTTCCACGAAGCTGATGCCTGTGCCAGCACCCGGAACTGTCTGCCCCACTATGGCAGCCAGCATGCCTGGCTGTATGCAACGGCTGTACCCCATGCTCACTTGCTCACACACTCCTTGCCACTCCATACCTGGCCCGCCCTTGGCGGGTGTGGGATCCAGGCTGATAGCACAAGCCAAGTGCAGCCTGCCAGGTTGAGTGGGTGGAATGAGCCCAGTGTGTCACAGTAAAACTCAGGCACAGGCGCCACTGGCCACAGAGGCTTCCAGCTAAACAAGCGACACCCTACAGATCCTGTGAAAAAACATTTATGTTAAAACTCAGCACCATGAAAAATTAGAATAAATTATTTCTTTCAGACACAAAAGAGACATATACAGAACCAAATGACTCTATATGTCCAAAGACAATGGCAATGAATTCCAAAAAGTAAACATGACTTAGACAAATCTTTGTGATCACAATGTAATCAATGACTCAACAAACCTTCAAAAAAGAAATAAACCTAAGAAACAGTATCCTTAATGAATGAGTTAAAGAAAATGTCAAAACTTACATTGAAGAATATCTTAAAAATAGTAGGACTAAGAACACACAATTTAATATCTAAGAAGATGTTTTTCTACACAAACAAGAAGGTTAAATCACTAAGCATTTCCAATACTAATAAAGAAACTACAAAACTACTTCATTTTAAAATATTAGTAAACAAAAAATATAAATATATCAAAGGAAACGTATTCATACAGATTCAGCAAATATAAAAGTGGAATATCATGGAACTTGCCTGTAGTCCCACCTACTCGGGAGGCTGAGGCAAGATAACTGCTTGAACATGGGAGGTGGAAATTGCAGTGAGTCGAGGTTGTGCCACTGCATTCCAGCCTGAGCAACAGAGCGAGACACCGTCTCAGAAAAAAAAAAAAAAAAGTGGAATATCTTCTTTCGAACATACAAAATAGCAGTATTGACAAATAATTTCAAATAAACATGCACCAGCTAACCTAATCAAACTAACTTAATCAAAACAAAGAAGCAAAACTAGGCTAAACTAAACTAAACCTTGCAATATGCCAATATGCTGGTAGGCCCAGGCTACAGTTTTCCATCATCTGAAGCTTACTATTCTCTTTAATAACCTGTAAAAGAGAACCAACGTAATTTGGAAGCAAGGGGTGGTTGGATGTTAGTTGTTCTACGTATGATTTTTTTAGGCACTGAAAACTAAATTTCCCCAAGGGTGTTTTATTTGCTTTTTGCATAAATTATTTGTCAGAAAACATAGTTTTATTGTTCACCACCATGGTAAAGTTGTAGGGGATGGAGGTTATTATGAAAAAGGATCTCTCTCTGCCCTGTACTTCCCTCTCCTCCCCTACAATCTGTTCTTCTCTCCTTCCTTCTCTTCCGCTCTCCCTCATCCCTTTCCTAGTAATTCCACTTTTCATTAAGCTATGGCTGATGCCTGGTCTCTTCTGGCAGGCAAAGAAAGGAGACATCCTATGGACAGGGATAATTGCCTGTAATCATCAGGATTGCTTTGCAGGACCACTTTGTGCTTTGAGATGCAGAAAGGCCAGTACAGAGTGGCATGATGTTGCCCACATTCACTCTGGAATTAGCTTTTATGGGGAGGAAACAGTACGTTACAGTAGGGATTTATTGGAATTGGGAAGGTACTAAACACAATGCAGAGAAGATAAAACCACACTGCAAAGGGGACAATTTGAGATGACTATCTCTTTTACCTGTGTATGATGGAGAAGGGGAAAAATTGTCTGGGTTTGGTATGGGAAGGACTAAAGCTAATTCTTGAGATATGGTTGGAAAATATAGAAAATCAGATGATGAAAAAATTACCACTAATTTTACCATACTGGCAAGGTATTTAAGACTTGAAACATTTTTTTCTCTGTATTTTTAATAAATGCTATCTGTGATCAATTGTGTATACCATTCTTACTTTTTATTAAAGTTATTTGTAAAAATATGAAAAATGTAGGAAATTAGAGTAATGATGAAAAACCATCACTCCAAATCCCACCACGCAGATATGACTCATCATTTTTGTGCTTTACTATATTTATTATTTTTATAACAGTTTATATCATTCAGAATATATTGAAATTTTAAAAATAGTTAACTCAGGATATTCATAAATCCTACATTGAAGATTTTTTAATGGTAGGGACAACAATATAATGACTACAAAAATGACTCAATTCATCCAATATAATATTTAAAGTTAAAGAAAATCTTTAAATTTTCCTACTAAAAGCAGGATTATTATAATTTTCTATTCAAGTATGCATCTGTGGATAGAGAGAAAACTCATTTTGGGTTGCAATTTCATCCAGAAAAGTCTCCAAAACAGTTTAGTTATTATTACTAATTATTAGTAATTAGGACATCAAGAGGTTTAGTTGTAGTCCTAACTACATCATTAGTAGTTAAGACATCAAGAGGTTTAGTTCATGTCATCCTCAAAAAATGACAAGATTTTCTCACTAAATCATAGGATGAGAGACACATGAAAAATTAAACAACACAAAACAATACTGTAAAATCTTCTAATGCTGGACTGATCTTGTAATTATTGTAAGAAAAGAACTTTGGCAAGCACCAAAAACCATTCACTCTGAGTGGCAGAATCCACCTGGTAATGAATTATCCAAAGATACGCTATATTCAGGGCATTCAGTCTGTTAAGGAAAGTCAATTTTAACTATTATTTAACTATCCTAGATGTCAGCATTAATTAATTTTGGAAAACGTCTTCAGGTAGTATTTTGAAGAAAGGTGCATGGTTAGTATATTTTCTAAGCTCTTGACTTTTCAAGGATAAAATTATTTTTCTCCATGAATGAAAAACAATTTAGCTTGATTCTCAAGTCACCACATTTTCCTCCTAGGAAGTCTAAAAGTATGAATTCATTGTCCTCTGGTACATCATATTGAAAACCAAAAACTAAAGTCAATCTTGTTCTCATTCTTTTCTAGGTAACTTATTTTTCTTCCTAGATTTTATAGGTTTGTACATTAAACTTTGTAATGTATTCCACTTGGTATAGTATCTAGAAATGGTTTTCCTAAGTTTTTTCTGATGTTCAATGAACATTTCAATCTTCACACTCGGGGCAGTGTTTTTTTGGTTATTGTTCAAAAATTAATTTTTCATCAATTATAACTGATCAAATGGTTATTGCTTCTTTGTCTTTGTCTCTTCACTTATTTCCAAACTTTGTATTTAAATTATCCACCTGTGTCAGCACAATCATCACTATATGTAGTAAACTCCTTGATTTTTAAATTTTTATTCATTTTTTAAAATATTTTTTTGAGATGGAATCTTGCTCTGTCACCAGGCAGGAGTGCATTGGCGTGATCTCTGCTAATTGCAACCTCCGCCTCCTGGGTTCAAGCGATTCTTCTGCCTCAGCCTTCCAAGTAGCTGGGATTACAGGTGCCTGCCACCACGCTTAGCTAATTTTTGTATTTTTAGTAGAGATGGGGTTTCACCATGTTGACCAGGCTGTTCTCAAACTCCTGACCTCAAATGATTTGCCCACCTTGGCTTCCCAAAGTGCTGGGATTACAGGTGTGAGCCACCATACCTGGCCTGTCTCTTGTTAACATTTTACAACTTCTCCAGCTACTCAGCTACAATAGAACATTATTTTAATGAAAACCTGGCTTTACTGCTCATTAACAATGAAATCTGCTACTCCATTTCATTTGCCCTAAAATCTTTCCTTATTTCTAATTTCATCACATTTTATCTATTTATTTATTTATTTATTTTGAGATGGAGTCTCACTCTGTTGCTCAGACTGGAGTGAGGTGGCTCAATCTTGGCTCATTGCAGCTTCCACCTCCTGGGTTCAAGCGATTCTCCTGCCTCAGCCTCCCGAGTAGCTGAGATTACAGGTGTGTGCCACCATGTCTGGCTAATTTTTGTATTTTTAGTAGAGCTGGGGTTTCACCATGTTGACCATGCTGGTCTTGAACTGCTGACCTCAAGTGATTTGCTGCTTTGGTCTCCTAAAGTGCTGGGATTATAGGCGCAAGCCACTGTATCCAGTCCACATTTTGTTTCAATTAATCCTGTTGTCTTTTCACTTGAGCCTGGTAAATATTGGCTTTCTTACACTTTAGAACTTAAAATTTGTCTTGCATTCTTTGTGAATGTCAAACATTTCCAAATTATTGGTCTGATTAATGTGGGCTATTATTTCAGATGTAGGCTGAAGGAAAACAGAATATGTCATCCCCAAATGCCTCTTCAACATAAGCTTATTTTAAGCTGAAGACAATCAAGAAGGAGTAAATGCAGGAAAAGGTCTCTCTACATTTTTCTGCTTAAAGACAGGATAAAAATTCTCCTTCACTGAAGACAATTCTAGAGTATTATCAGTCCAGACTTAGCACCAGAGGAATCTGCAAACAAACCTTACTCCATTAGTTTATTTCCATATATTTACCTTCCCCAAATTTCCCACCTTTGGAAGCCTAAAACTACTTTAGTTTGTACTGTAATTTCTCTAAATTTACTCTTCTTTGTTGAAGATGCTAGATAAGCCAGGGTTCTAAGCCATCACTTTGAGTTACTTTTAGATGAAGTCTATCCGCTGTGATGTGAGCTGCAAGTGTTAATACACTCTTGTTGCTTCTCTTGTCAATTTGTTTTCTGTTCGAGTTTCAACAGAAAACCTAAAATGGGTAGAGGGAAAGTTTTGCCTCCTTTACAATGCTCTATCTTTGAGCTTTCAGGATTGTTTCCCCTCTTCATGAGAATATACTTTTAGGACGATCTATCCTTGCTTTCCCCCACAGATAAGTTGGACAAAGAATTTATATTTAATTCTTTCAAAAACTCTCTTTCAGATAGACTAAACTGCTACTCCTCACTCAATTTTACAGCTCTCTCTTTCTCTCTATTTTTTTTAAACAGGAGCATTGAGACAAATTGGTATTTCAGTTTTATTGGTCTCACCCCTGATATTTGATAGGAAGGTAGTGTTTGGGGAACTGAAACCAAATAGTTTAATGTCTTAAGTAATAGCTAACTAAACATTTTATACCACTCTGTTATGCTGCTTTTTGTTGTTGTTGCCGTTGTTGTTGTTGTTGTTTTAAAAGTTTCAGAGAAGAAACAAAGTTAAAGAGGAAAAAAAAAGTCCTCATAATCAATGCTTTTCATTACAGGAACTTCAAAAAATATTATAACAAAATATTTTAATAATATTTCATCAAATGTTAATCTCAAATCAATTTGCTATCTTTGTTGACTGAGAAAAACAAACAAAAAGGGCACACCTTCATTATTCCTTAAATAGTTATGGCTATTATGCTCTAAAGTAGTGGTTCTCAAACAGTAGTAATTTTGCCCCCAGGGAACATTTGGCAATGTCTGGAGATATTTTCAGTTGTCCCAACTGGGCAGAGGAAAGTGGCACTATCATTTAGTTGATAAAAGCCTAGGATTCTACTAAAAATCCTATAGTGTACAGGAGAGCACCCCACAACAAAAAATTATGCAACCCAAAACATCTGTAGTGCCTAGGATAAGAAGCCCTGTTCTCTTGTTCTAGCGCCTGCTGGTCTCTTCTATCTTAATTATTTTAAGGAGAAATTTTGGGGCTCAAGATATTTTTGCATGAGTAAGAGCTAAGCCTCCACATAGATTATTTCTTCCTTAGGAATTGTGCAGCCTGATTGTACAGATCCTGACAATAATTCACAGGCCGTTTCAAACTGCCAAGATCTCTTGATCAAATACTTTATTAAAATATTCAACAAAGACATGATTTTGAGAGACCAAAGTTCACTTTATTTTAAATAAAATTTCTGCAACGTATCAGAAAATTAGGCAGTATGTTCTCAAATAACTGAAATGACAGTTTGGCTGGAGAAAACATTCAAAAGTGACAAACAATATTTGAGCTCAGACATGCTAACTGGAGGAAAAAAGTCATCTTCTCTGAATTAGTTCTTTTTTTAATAGGTGAAGTTTGAAAAATAATATGTAGACTTTTATCTGCTAAATAGATATAAAAGATTTTTAACCAAGCATTGAAGAGATAAAACTATTACCCAATCATTAAAATAGATTTAATGAAAATAATTTTGAGGCAAGTCAAAATATTGTAATTGCTGTGTTTTCTTAAAAAATTTCTTCCTCTATTCCCACAAGCATTAGTCAGAATGATTCAGCCAGTAATCAGCAAAGCCAGCCCAGAGGGAAAGAAAGTTAAGTATAAAAAGTGTGAAAAGGATAAGGATATGATGTTGGAATCTATATGACTTCAGAGACAATTAATTTAGTGAAATACAGTAAACAACATTGGAATCATGTAGATATAGTGAGAGGCAAAAAGGACAGTAATACTGTACTAAAATATCTAGCTCTACCTATCTAATATGATATCATAATCTAACGGGCAGCCACATCACAAACTTTAATGGAGTAATTTGGTGATTGTACATTCTGTCTCCCTAAAACTTTAAGTGTATCATATTTATCGCCATTAACATTAATGGAAAAATCTACAAGAGTTTGAGTTATAAACATGAATAGCTGTTTGGGGAGACCAGGAAAACCATCTGTAAGTGGGAAATCATGTTAACTATTAAAGCATAATTTTATATTTGAAAATAAAATATCAATTGATTTATGCAATTGATTAAAAATTAGACAAAACCTTTTAAGCACATAAAATTACTTGAAATAGTTATTAACAAGGAAGGGTGTGTGGACTGGACTATGAGACTTGACTTAAATCATAATCGGCCATCTATTGGAATATCCAGAATTTTAAATATGTTATTTCTCCCCAGATTGATCTGTAGTTCCATTAAATTTACAATAAAAATCTCAGCAGGTTTTAATTTGGCTTTCTTTTTGTGTATGTGGAAATTAACCAGATGACTATAAAATTTATATGGTAAAGAAAACCCAAATCAATTTAGATTAAACTGAGAAAACTTATTTTACTGGATACTGAGATTTATTGTAGAGCTAAAGTATTTATGACAGCATGATATTGGTGAATGAAAGCAATAATATATTTTATTATCCTCCTGCAAATGGTTGAACACAATTAAGATGAGCAAACCAGTGTTTCTTGCATCATTAAGGAAGAAGTTTAAACATAATGTGGAGAAAAAAAGACAGTCATCCACAAAAGAATGTATGCTAGGTGATTCCTTTCACATCAAAAGTAAGGAAAATTAATATATGTTGTTAAGTTATGATAGTGCTTACCTTGTCAAAGAGGAAGTTATAGAGTTCAGGATGGGGCATACGAAGAGTGGTGCAAAAATATTTAATTTAATTTCTAGAATGGGTGATGGTCACTCAAGTATGATTACTTTGTGACAATTCAGTGATGTGTATACTCTGGAGTTGTGAATATTTCTGTAAGAATTTTGCACTTTAATTAAAATAAATAAAAGAGGACTTCTACTGGTCTATAAGGAACGATTTGTTAAAGTTGCAAATGCATCAAATGTAATGAATATTAATGAGTTCATGATGTTATTCAAAAAATCCTATTGGTCACCACTGGATGCTGCTAAGGCACAATTTCATCACTCTGAACACTGATAAATAGAAGGAAATAATACAAATTTATCCTCCATTTCCCATACAATCTCTATGTCAGAGGAAACAAATAATTGGTGAAGGAGGTTCTTCCTCATAAAAAAAACTTCTGCTAAAAAATACAGAAGGTATGATAGTATTATAAAATTGAAATTTTAAAATCTAATGAAATAATGGAAATAGTCAATAAATTTCAATGAATGCTCAAACTTTCAGGTAAAGTTGTGATGGATACATTTATAATGGTGGGATAAGACTGATACCACATGACCCTAGTGATCAGTCTTAGTATAACAAATAACTGGACACCACTATATTATTTGCCTCCTATTATGATCCAATAGGAAATAAACAGCATCACCTTTAAAATATTTTGTCAGAATATTGCTTCTTTATACAACAAAGCCTATAGATCTATCTGAAGTTTACAGGAAATATGGGGTTTGGAGAATGGGTATATAGTATAAAAAGTAAAAGCGGACCATGAGGAAAGAAAAGTAAAATTTATAATATAGGTCATTTTATAGGACAAGTGACCTCGTTTAACAAATCAATGGCATTAACAAAAAGTGAGGATTCTGTTACAGAGTAAAAGGGATGCTAGAGACCTAATAACCAAAAGTAATTTATGGGATTTATTTGAATCCTAATTTAAAAGAAAAAAATGGGAAGTCGCCTTTGAGATAACTAGGAAACTCAAATATGGATCAGGTAATCATTGGTATTAAGAAATAATTGTTAATTAAGTATGATAATAGTAGAGTGATTATGTTATTTAAAAGGCCCTGATCAGTTAGATATTCTAAATGAAAAAATTGCAGTTGAAATGACATTACATCTTTGGTTCGTTTCTAACTTCTCCCCAAAATTTTTACTTACATACACACACACTCACACACATACACTCACACACACACATGCATATCATAAATATGGGTATTGCTGCTCCCTAATATCACCAGACAACCTGTTAATAAAAAAACGCTAGATTTGTTCAAAATCATCTCAGGAAGGAAGAGTACCATCGTGATAGAGTCTTAGCAGTTTCTCAGGCTTGAGTGGTTTAAGGCAGGGAGCTGAATGGGATTGGGAAAAGTTCATAATATAATAATTTATGACTAGTGGACACAGTGATGCATCAAGGATCTTAAAGCAAGTCTTCATAAATAAGTTGTTGTTTTATAAGTGAGCTGTTTACCCAGATGAGACTATTCTCTTTGATAAATTAATTTGTAGGAATTTCCTGAAGTGAACAATGAAGTTATTCATTATTTTAGTCTTACCTTTCCAGAGCAAAGGATTCCTGGAAAGAAAACGAAGCAATTAAGTCATATTAACCTAGATGATCTTAATTCTCAGGAGATAAACAAGATTTGAAAAATATTGATAACTGCTTAAGCTTCATTGGGTATAAAGAGTCAGTTAATTCTATTTCTTTCTATAGTTCTATGTTAACTTAAAAATATCCATAAAAGAAGCATTTCACCAATGTTGAGGTAGTCTTCTTTCATACAATCTAAGGAAGCTACTTGGTTGCAGATGAACATTTGGAAAACTAAAGAAAGAATTGGTTTCCAAAGGACTGGGCAGAAAAGGGACTGGATAAACCTAAGGAAAAATACAAAATGTACTAATGTTGTGGTTAGAAGATAGTTATCTGATGTAGATTATTTTGAATTAAAACACCTGCAAAATGGGCATTTTAACTAATTTTGAGTACTTAACATAAACTAGATAATCTGTAAATATATAATATGTATCATATCATCTAACTCTTACAAAAGCCCTGTGAAATTGGAATTCTCTGTAGCGGCAGTTTAGTTTACTAACACTTGGCAAGCTTCAGTTATGTGTCTAAGGATAAAAGACTAGAAATAGGTGGAATAAGATTCCAATAGATCCTCCTCTGACTCCAAAAACTTAGAGCTAAATTGCTGCAATAAACAAGTTTTACTTCACAAAATGGAATGAAAGGTTTTCTTTTCTAAAGTATTATTTTCATTTTTTAGCATATAGAAACCTCACACTTCATATGGATTCCAGTGCTTCTGAAAGTGTCCAACATGCTTTGAGAAAAGAATGTGACCCTAAGACCTATCTGAAGAGAACAGAAGTAACTCCGTATAAATGGTGTTTATACTTAAATGCTCAAGTTGGACAAATATTATTGCAGCCGAATTTCACTTACAGTCTTGATAAATGGATGAGAGCCCCGACTTTGAACTACCAGCACTTAGACACAGCTGAGAATCTGGTCATTTGTCAACATTATTGCTTGCTTTCATTTTAGAAACACAAGCAATGTGCTCACGCACTAACATTAGTGCATACAGAATATGCAATCTGTCATCATCATCAACAAATATTTATGGAGCACTCACTGTATGTAAGCTAGTTTCAGAAGTTGCAATGGAAATTTATATGGAATAGAGAAACCATCCTATTTTTTTCCCTTCCTTTTCTTTTCATTCACACATATGTTTCTAAGCACTCTGAATGCTCTCTCTCTATATATATATATACACACACATATGTATATATAAAAATATATAATTATAATTATTATATAGGTGTAATTACAGTTGTATATATGGAGAGTATGCAAAATATATATATGTTTCTAAGCACTGTGAATGCGCTCTCTTACTATATATAATTATAATGATACATATATTATATATATATAATTTGCCCATTAGAAATCTGATGACTTTAGGAAATTAAAAATCTCTTTTTGTTCTCTGAAATGATTTATATTGACTTTCAGTTCTTTAGTAATGATTCTTCTGCAAAGAAGGTGGAGATTTTAAAATATGACTTAAAGGAGAGATCAATCAGGCATTAGATTGGAGTTATCACTCTATTTTGCATTTGAAAAGGAAAGAAACATAAAAGATGTTTTCACTTGAAGATACTGCCGGCTATGGATACTGTTTTCAGTAGATATCAGAAAGAAGCTTGCTCATTTTCCTATGGACACTTACGTGTCCTGACCCGGAATTCAGTTAGTTCTGCTATGGTTTATATCTCACAAACCTATTTACTAAGCAAATGTTATTTTGGCCCTGATATTATCCTTATACAAGCGATGACAAAGATATTTTAATTTCATTTTTGCAAAGGAGAAATTTGTAACAGTATTTGTTTAAAATATGCTATAATTCACCTACTTTTGAGTAGAACTGGTGCTGGTGACAAAGACAGATCACTGGATTACTAGGCAACATACGTTAAGTACTACTTTTAGTTTTAAAAAAGTCATTCGTGATTAACTTCCTTCATTTATTTTAACTAAATGACTATCAAGTTTAGCTATCATTTGAAATTGGAGAGGATTAATTACACATTTTAATCTATTTATTTTGAGATGCTGCTGACTCAGCATCTCAAATTGCTCATAATTTAAAGACAACCTTTCATGCTTTCAGTAGAGGGTATGTAGTATAAACATCACCACATTAAAACTTACATTGATTATAATATTGGTTCCAAAGTGAGAAAGTTAAAATATACAAAAATATGAGAGATATATATACCTTACCAACATTTTCTATTTGTGTAAGGTGAGAGGTTAAAATGAAAACACACATAGTTTGTTTGCTTTGGAAGGCTACTTTTGGTTAGGAAGAGGACAGCAGAGAAAAATAAGCAATACTTGCGTCATCAGATCAGTAATAACAATAGTTAATATTTATTGCGTTCTCAACATGTGCCAGTCCTTGGTTTAAGCCCAGTTTATCCGTTTATCCTCTCCTTTAAACTTTGCATCATATGCAGTAGGTACTGTTTTTTTCCTAATATGCAGATGACGAATCCTGAAGTGTAAGTGCTAGTAAATGGAAGAGCCAGAAAATAAATGTAAGACAATGCACCTCCTGAGACTGTGTTTTTAGTCACTATGCTCTATATCCTTACACATTAGCAAGGTGGTAGCTTCAAGTCACAGAAAAACAAATATAATACTGGCTGAGTAGGAAAAAACCAACATAATATGTGAAAATATTCAACATGAACATATGACTAAGACACATTTATTTTGTCCAGTATTTTATTATGAAAAATCTCAAGCATACAGAAAATTTGAAAGAATCATACAATTAACACTCATATATGCACCACCTAGATCCTACAAATCATATTTACATCTTTGCTTGATCAATTTTATATCCATTCAGGAATCTATCGATCCATCTTATTTTTAATCCATTTTTAAAGTACGTTCAGCCACCTGATTTTGTCACTATAACAGCACAGAAAAAAACAAAAGGCCTGTTTAGAGAGAATCTTAGAAAACTAATGTTTTTATCATACCACAATTGGGCACTTGTTTTTAATTGTCTATTTAATAGACTCTAGGTTCTAATAGACTCTATTAGATACCAGTTAATGTCTAAATCTATATCTTGCTTCCAAAATGCAGTTGTGATGATTTAATGAGGAAAAGATATACAACACTTAGCACTGTACTCTGCATAGAGTAAGCTGGTGTTCAATAAAGTATGGCCAAAATAATGATACTACTGAGAAAAGCAAAAGCAACCAATCCATTGGCTTATACTGCATAGAATCAGCTATTATACTGGAGGACTTAGAACAAGACAGAATAAGAAAATCCTTAAAAGAGGGAGAAGAGAGTATTCATGCAATATTTTATATCTGTATCCATAAATTTTTGAAAAATTTTAGGTTATTAAAATTAATCAAGTAAAAAAAGATGAAAACAAAGATCAGAAGCTATTTAGAATAAAGAGAGATGAATTCACCAGGGAATGCAGAAATATTATCACATGAACATGTTTACCTAACTCTCTATGAAAACAGAAGCATTTAAGGAGCTGAGTTAATATAGTCCAAGTACATTGCTCTTTGGAGATCTAAACTGGAGTACCCTGAACAACCAATTATCTCTTAAACTGTCTCTATAATGTGTTTTTTTGTGAACAGTACTTTTCTCGAGTCCTTAAAGACATCAACTAAGAGTTATACATGAACTTAAATTGCAAACAAACAATTATTTACTACAAATACTTTAGCACCTCTGATAAACAGGTAATAAATATAACTTTCTCTTATGAAAATTGAAGCATTTAATAAATTTCTTCTTCCAAAACTTACCACATCCTTACACAGAAAAAAATGTCACAAATATGATTATAAGCAAGGTTAACCATAACCTTAAAAGTAAATTTGGACTTCTATTGATGTAGGTGTAATCAGCCATGACACCACAGCACAAACCAGAAAGAAAAAAAACAAGTCATTTTAGCCTGAATAACTTTAAAAAGCAAGTGAAATAGTTCACTCAGTTGAAAACAAAATAACAGAGAATCAAAAATATGTGATTTTGGTATTGGAGGAAAGAAAAGGAAAGAATATTGCCTTGAGGTGGGTTTACCAGAATGAATTGGCTGCAAAATACCGCTAAATGCTTGAATGGTGGAATTATTTATAATCTTCATTTTGATGCTTAGGAATGCTAGCCCAATGCATTGGTTTTAAAATAAGATTAGCTGTTATCAAGAGACTATTTTGCAATTTATTTTGGTAAAAGTATACCAAAATAAATCTGCTCTAAGGGTCATTACTGGTTAGGGATTTTAAGAGTCAACCCAATAAATAGGATATTGGGAATCTTTAGGTATCCTATTAACAGACCTGAGGTTTGTACTTAGTATATGGAGTCACAGATCAGTGTTTTTTATACTGTTTCTTTATTTAGGGCATGAATGATAAAAGATAAATCATTTATGTGTAAGAAAGGCTAATCACAAATGTGTACACAATATTAATTTGTATTTTTTCTTGTTAAACAGATTCCAAATAAATGAAATGCCTTTTGAAATGGAATGGTATCAAACTTGTCCCTAATACTCTTAAACATGTATTTATATTAATTAAACATGTATTATATTAATTCTAAATATAAGAAGGTTATGATCTATTTCCAAATTTGCCTATCTTTTATTAGGATGTACAGAGGGTACTTCTGTCCTGATAAACGTTTTAAGATACCCATTCAGATAAACATCATGGATGCACTTATAAACCTGGCAGAGTCCCTGATCCAAGTGGTTTTATATTTTGAAAAGATAAACAGGGTTAGGTAGTTTTTGCTTCTATACTTATATACATTCAAAAGGTTGTCTTTAAAAATATTTATTCTATTAGGCAATAGAAGAAAAGAATTTATTCACAGATATTGATATCGTGTGTTGATATGGTTTGGCTATGACCCCACCCAAATCTCATCTTGAATTCTGATGCATTGTGGGAGGGACTCAGTGGGATGTGATTAAATCATGGGGGCAGGTCTTTCCTGTGATGTTCTCAGGATAGTGAATAAGTCTCATGAGATCTAATTGCTTTAAAAATGGGAGTTTCCCTGCATAAGCTCTCTTTTTTTGCCTGCTGCAATCCCTGTAAGATGTGACTTGCTCCTCCGTGCCTTCTGTCATGATTGTGAGGCCTCCCCCACCATATGGAACTGTGAGTCCAATAAAACCTCTTTATTCTGTAAATTGCCCAGTTTCAGGTATATCTTTATCAGTAGCATGATAATTGACTAATAAAGTAAATTGGTCCCAGTAGAGTGGGGCACTGCTGAAAAGATGCCTGAAAATGTGGAAGCAACTTTGGAACTGGCCAACACACAGAGGCTGGAACAGTTTGGAGGGCTCAAAAGAAGACAGGAAAATGTGGGAAATTTTGGAACTCCCTAGAGACTTGTTGAATGGTTTTGACCAAAATGCTGACAATGATATGGACAATGAAATACAGGCTGAGGTGGTCTCAGATGGAGATGAGGAACTTGTTGGGAACTGGAGCAGAGGAGGCTCTTGCTATGTTTTAACAAAGAGATATGCAGCATTTTGCTCCCATCCTAGAGATTTGTGGAACTTTGAACTTGAGAGAGATGATTTAGGGTATCCAGCAGAAGAATTTTCTAAGCAGCAAAGCATTCAAGAAGTGACTTGGGCACTGTTACAGGCATCCGGTTTTAAAAGGGAAACAGCACATAAAAGTTTTTAAAAATTGCTGCCTGACAATGCGATAGAAAAGAAAATCCCATTTTCTGAGGAGAAATTCAAGGTGGCTGCAGATATTTGTGTAAGTAATGAGGAGCCAAACATTATTCACCAATATAATGAAGAAAATGTCTCCAAGGCATGTGAGAGACCTTTGCAGCAGCCCCTGCGATCACAGGCCTAGAGGTTTAGGAGGAAAAAATGATTTTGTGGGCTGGGCCCAGGGTCCCTCTGCTGTGTGCAGTCTAGGGACTTGGTTCCCTGCGTCCCAGCCTCAACAGCCATGACTAAAAGGGGCCAAGGTACAGATTGGGCTGTTGCTTCAGAGGGTGGAAACCCCAAGCCTTGGCAGCTTTCACATGGGGTTGAGCCTGCAGGTGCACAGAAGTCAAGAATTGAAGTTTGGGAACCTCCACCTAGATTTCAGAAGATGTATGGAAATGCCTGAATGCCCAGGCAGAAGTTTGCTGCTGGGGTGGGGCCCTCATGGAGAACCTTGGCTAGGGCAGCACAGTAGGGAAATACGGGGTTGGAGCCCTCATGCACAGTCCCTACTGGGGCACCACCTAGTGGAGCTGTGAGAAGAGGGCCACTGTCCTCCAGACCCCAGAGTGGTAGATCCATCGACAGCTTGCAAGGTGCACCTGGAAAAGCTGCAGACACCCAATGACAGCTCATGAAAGCAGCCAGGAGTGGGGCTGCACTCTGCAAAGCCACAGAGGCACAGCTGCCCAAGACCATGGGAACCCACCTCTTGCATCGGTGGGACCTGGATGTGAGATGCAGAGTGAAAGGAGATCATTTTGGAGCTTTAAGATGTGACTGCCCTGCTGGATTTTGGACTTGCATAGGCCCTGTAGTCCCCTTTGTTTTGGCCAATTTCTCTGATTTGGAACAGCTGTATCTACCCAATGCCTGTACCCCCATGATAACTAGGACGTAACTAACTTGTTTTGGATTTTATAGGCTCATAGGTGGAAGGGACGTGCCTTGTCTTAGATGAGACTTTGGACTGTGGACTTTTGAGTTAATGCTGAAATAAGACTTTGGGGGACTGTTGGGAAGGCATGATTGGTTTTGAAATGTGAGGACATGAGATTTGGGAGGGGCTGGATTGGAATGATATGGTTTGGTTGTGTCCCCACCCAAACCTCATCTTGAATTCCCACGTGTTGTGGAAGGGGCCCAGTGGGAGGTGATCGACTCATGAGGCAGGTCTTTCCTGTGTTGTTCTTGTGACAGTGAATAAGTCTCACGAGATCTGAAGGTTTTAAAAATGGGAGTTTCCCTGCACAGGCTCTCTTTTATTTGCCTGCTGCCATCCATGTAAGATGTGACTTGTTCCTCCTTACCTTCTGCCATGATTGTGAGGCCTCCTAAGCCACATGGAATGTAAGATGTGACTTGTTCCTCCTTACCTTCTGCCATGATTGTGAGGCCTCCTAAGCCACATGGAACTGTGAGTCCAATTAAACTTCTTTCTTTTGTAAATTGCCCAGGTTTGGGTATGTCTTTATCAGCAGTGTGAAAATGGACTAATACATGTGTTTTGATCAACAATATCCTACCATTATATGTATCTTATCAAATAATAAATCTGATCTGAAATATAATGAAAATGAAATAAAATGAAAATATATAAGAAACCAAGAAAATTTAATCTTTCCCTCTTTTTGACCTTCGGCCTCTGTTATATATTTCTTTTCAGACAGAAGAAGTAAATTCACGGTATTCCAAAGATTCTACTGAGAACATCGCCTGGTATAAACTCAAATGTGGAGAATGTTTCCAGAAATTTCCCAGATGATTTGAATAAGGATGAAAGTTTCTCTAACTATATTTAAAACAGGGAGGAAAAAACAGGAGAATGGGAACATCATGCAACATGAGAAACCTAATCTAATTTAACTAGGCCAAGTATAAGAATAATAATGGATTTTAACTACATTATAAATGAAAATAAAAGTTATGATTTTACCAAATCATCTATCAGAACTGAGTAGATATACTAAGAGACCTAGGGACCAGGGTGTACTTTATCACACTATGGGAAACAGTTTGAAAAGTTTTTGGCAATTAATGATAATAAGAGTCTAGATTGGTAAGTCAAGTGTTAGGGGAATTCGCCAGGAAGAAGCAGGCAGAAAGATAAGTGAGCATTCAGCCTGCCTATGTATTCAGCAATGTCCACTGGAGGACAGCCAGTATGTGTTCTGGCAGGAAAATGGTGTTAGGGAAATCTGTTCATTGGGAATCAATAAAATTACTAAAAGGCAATGCTGCATGTGATGGAGGCTTGGCTTAAGGTAGTATCAAGGCAGTTAAATGGACCAAGTACTAAAATGTCTGCTCAGAGATGGGGAAACAGCAAGAATCTAGTGAATTAACTAGAGTATGAAGGAATGGCTTTTGCCAAGCATATAGTCAAGAGCCAGATACCAGAAAAAAGAGCAGAATCAGCATCAAAGGTGACTTGAAGCTGATCAACAGAACTATTAACCAAGACAGTTACAAAGCCTCCATGAGAAATAAGATTATTCTGAAGGGTGATATTGGTTGGATCCTGAACTTTCTAATTAATTGGCCCCCAAACACGTACTTTGATAGATGAAGGACCAAGGAGTCAGGCAATGTATTACAATCAACTGAAAAATTAACGTGAAACGTGATGATTCTTAGAATATGGTTGTACCATAAGCCAATATGCCCACATATATTGAAAACAATGGTGTCATTAGGTATACTGAACACAATAGTATTTTCCTATTGAATTCCCTGAAGAAGAGTTTTCCTGCTGCATAATAACAAAATTTTGTATTATTTGGCACCAAACAGTCTGTTTCAGCCAAAGTTCTTTTTTTAAGGCAATAGGCACTGACTCTAAGTAACTTAAGCCAAATGTAAATTTATTGGATGAATAGCTGTAGTTAATAGAATAAAAAGGAAGGCTTAAGAACCAAGCTCAGGAGATGAGTAGAAAACAAAGGAGTCATGAGTAATACAGACATAACCAATATCATGCTACAGAAACAACTAGGACATGGTATTGGTTTGGTATCATTTTGGTGGACTTAGATGCTGCCAGCATGTCATCGCAGGCCTGACTAAATTCTCAACTATCCTTCCATCATCACATGTTTTTAGATTAAAATCCCGAAGTGGGGCATGTGATGAACTGAACCTAAAACACAGGCTTACATTTGAATTTACAGAAGATGGTAAGAGGGAATATTCCTTCCACCCACCCTCAGCCTAGACAACCATTGTTCAGCTCTCTGCCATTGTAGATTGGTTTTGTATTTTCCAGAATTTTATATAAATGGAATCATAGCATATGTATTCTTTTTTATCTGGCTCCTTTTGCACAGCATGATGTTTTTGAAATTTTTTTGCATGATATTTTATGTATTAATAACTTGTTCTCCTTTATTGCTGAATAGGATTCCATACATATACCAAAATTTGTTTATCTATTCATCTATTGATGGGCTGAGGGTTGTTTCCAGATATTTGCTATGAGTAAATATGGATAATTATCTATGCATATACATAAATATGGATAAAGTCGCTATAAACATTCATATACAGTAATGTGCCACATAACAATGTTTTGGTCAATGATGGACTGCATACACAACTGTGGTCCCATAATATAATAATGCCATATTTTTACTGTACCTTTTCCATGTTTAGCTATGTTTGGATACACTAATACTTACCAATGTGTTACAATTGCCTATAATAATCTAACAGGCTGTACAGGTTTGTAGCCTAGAAACAATAGGTTATACCACATAGCCTATGTGTGTAGTAGGCTGTTCAATCAGTATTTGTGATGTTTGGACAACAAAATCACCTAAGGACCCCTTTCTCAGAACATATCCCAGTTGTTAAGTAAGAAATAACTGTACAAATATTTGTGTGGACATGTCTTCATTCTTGGAGAAGAGCAATTGCTGTATTATATGGTAAGAATATTTTTGACTTTGTAAGAAATTACCAAGTTACTTTCCAAGATAGTTTTACCATTTGCATTCCTACCAGAAATGTAGGAGTGTTTCACATACTAAGATTAGGTATATCTAACTTTTAAATTAACTACTCCATTAGATGTGCAGTAATATTTTATTGTGATTTTAATTTGAATTTTGCTGATGACTAATAATGCTGATTGTCTTTTCATGTGTTTTTTGGCCCATTTGTATATCTTCCTTCTTTGGTAAATTGTCTGCTCAGTCTGCCTGTAACAGATTGCATTTTCTAAAACCAGCCATAAAAATATCTACTGTCCCACATGCTTTTCTTACAGTGTGATTTTAACACACTCACCATCAAGAGACAGCGGTCCATGTTTAATTTCCTTAAATTTGGGCAGTCTTTTAACTTCTGAGGATAGGTCATTAAGTGCCATAAAAGGTGATATTGCTTCACCTAGTTCTCTTGGGATGGATGTTTACTCTTGGAATTCAGCCACGATGCAGTGAGGAAACACAAGCAGCCACATGGAGAAGCCACATGTAGGTGTTCTGGCCAAAAGCCTCTTTTAAGGTCCCAGACAAAAGTCAGCATTAACTACCAGACATGTGAATGAATAAACTTTTAAATGATTCTAGCCTCTACTTGCAGATTCAGATTCAGTCTCTGCCTTCATCTTGCAAGCTGAGGCCTCAGACATTATGGAACAGAGACATGCTTACCCTGATGTGCCCGGCAGAAATTCTTCAACACCAGAATTCATGAGCATAATAAAAGAGTTTTTCATTTACACCATTAGGTTGAGGATGGATTGCTAGGTAGTAATATATAAGTAAAACACAAGTTTTGAGATGCAGTCAAGTATTTAAAGACTCCTTGAACAGAAATAACATTTTACTTTTTTAAGTTCAGGGGTACATGTTTGTAGGGAGACCTCCTGAAACTATTGCTACAGAATAAAATATGAAATGCTCCTGATTATTGTAAATACAAAATTGCATGCAGGATTTTGTAAAAAGAATGCCAGGTTGGACTGCCAGAGTGAGCCAACAGCACATGATGTGCTTCCCCCTGCAGAGAGCCTATGAATGGACGTGCAGTCAGGGAGGTTTCACATCACCAAGATTCCTATCCCAGAAAAGCAGATGTTCATAGCTCTGAGAATGGAATGTGACCCTTTTGGAGAGCCTATAAATGGACGCATGGGGGGCACTTGTCCATATGGATAAGATAGGGCTATAAACGCCCTCATCTTGCCACGGCTCTTCTAGGCCTCTTTAGGGTTAAGGCATACTCCCTTCTGAGAATTTCTGGTCTAACCGGTTGTCTAGCTTCACGTCCTGTTTCTATGGATTGTTTATAACCAGCTTTTGCTGCAACTGTTACTGCTGATTAATATCTTGCTAATCATAGGTTATGGAAAGACTGTTTCTGTTTTAAGGCTCTGTTAGAAATTACTGATGCACGCACTATATTGTAAATTCTTACCTCTGTATACTGTACTTCTGCATACAGACGTTATGTTGAAGAATTACTTCATCCCCATGTGACCATCTCACCTCATAACCAAATGACCCTAAATCCCTCACTAACCTACCCCCACCCTCACTAAACTTAATAATAAATGCTGGTATATCCAGTGCATTGACGGCATCGCGGGACCAGAAGGTGGTGACCCCCCTGCACCCAGTTTTCACTATCTTATGTGTGTCTATTATTCCTCGACCTGCCAATCTGCCTGGGAACAAAGAGAGAGCCCCATTGCTTTGCGGGCTGCTGGCGAGATCTCACAATACATGCGCAGGTTTGTTATATAGGTAAACTTGTATAATGGGGGTTTGTTGTGCAGACTGTTTCATCACTAAGGTATTAATCCCAGTACCCATTAGTTATTTTTTTTCTGATCCTCTCCCTCTTCCTATCCTCTGCCTTCTGATAGGCCCCAATGTGTGTTGTTCCTCTCTATGTGTCCATGTGTTCTCATCATTTAGCTCATCATTAGTCATCATTCTCATCATCAAGTGAGAACACGTGGTATTCGGTTTTCTGTCCCTATATTAGTTTACTAAGGATAGACAATGGCCTCCAGCTCCATCCATGTTCCTGCAAAGGACACCATCTCATTCTTTCTTATGGCTATAGAGTATTCCATGGTGTATATGTACCATATTTTCTTTATCCAGTATACCATTGATGGGCATTTAGGTTGATTCAATGTCTCCGCTATTGTGAATAATGCTGCAATGAACATATGCATGCATGTACCTTTTTAATAGAATGATTTATATTCCTTTAGATATATACCCAGTAATGGGATTGCTGGGTCAAATGGCAGTTCTGTCTTTAGGTCTTGGAAGAATCCCCACACTCTTCCACAATGGTTGAACTAATTTACACTCCTACCAACAGTGTAAAAGCATTCCTTTTTCTCCACAACGTTGCCAGCATCCATTGCTTTTTGACTTTTTAATCATAGCCATTCTGAGTAATATGAGATGGTATCTTATTGGGGTTTTGATTTGCATTTCTGTAATGATCAGTGATGTTGAGCCTTTTTTTCATATGATTGTTGGCCACGTGTATGTATTCTTTTGAAGAGTGTGTGTTTCACGTTCTTTGCCCACTTTTTAATGGGGTTGTTTGTTTCTCTTGCAAATTTGTTTAAGTTCCTTATAGATGCTGGATATTAGACCTCTGTCAGACGCATAATTTGCAAAATTTTTCTCCCATTCTGTAGGTTGTTTGTTTACTCTGTTGTTTCTTTTGTTGTGCAGAAGCTCTTTAGTTTAATTAGATCCCATTTGTCAATTTTTGCTTTCGTTGCAATTGCTTTTGGTGTTTTCATCATGAAATCTTTGCCCATTCCTATGTGCAGAATGATATTGCCTAGGTTGTCTTCCAGGGATTTTATAGTTTTTGGTTTACATTTAAGTCTTTAATTAATCTTGAGTTGGTTTTTGTATATAAAAATTTAAATTGATCTTTCACTGTTTGCAAAGGTAATTATTTGCTTCATAGTATATGAGTACAATTAAGTTTGTAAGAATCTGAAACTTTCTTCCAAGCTTGACCATACATGTGTGTGTGTATATATATATATACACATGAGAATATATATGAGAGAATATACATGAGAATATATATATACACAATGGAATATAAACATACATATATATGTGTGTGTAAAATTTAATACTGAATTCTCATTTCAAGTGTTACTTGGCCATTATTCTGTCACTATCATTTCTTTTGTCAACTTTCAGGAGGCTGAGAAACTTCAGGTAAACAGCTATTATGAGGTGATGAAACTAATGAATGTCACTAGAATTTATTGAGTTCTCACAAACTTTTCACAGCTCTGAATAAGATTTTCCTATTGTCAGATTTGCAGGTGTGCAAAGACAAAACAAGAAAATGAAACTGAACAAACAAGAAACATGCTGAACTTTATTTTTATTGACTCAGAAATATGCCAAGGTACTGAGAGTCCAAAATCACTATTCATCTAGACAGGTTAGCACACAATCATAATTACATCAGCGATTCAAGGTTGCAAATGTGCTTGTATTCAAATTATCCCGGGAAATTAGATATAGAAGATGCATATTTGGATACATTTAGATTGGTTTAAAAGATCTTGATAAAAGTAGATGAATTGAGATGAGTTCAGTTAGCATCTCTAAACTCGTTGATAGATATATGACCTAGTCTTGTATTTTTCCACTACAATTTTGACTAAATTCAGACCAATAAATAGTGGATACCTTCTGTATATATGCACAAGGTGCAGTGTTGGAGATAAAGAGATAAGGAAAACTTACATTCTTTAAGAATCTCAAAATAGTGAAATATGTTTTTCTTTTGTCTGAATTTTATTTGCAATCACTAAGAAGTTTACTATGCTTCTCACAATGGAATTTTTTTTGCAATGTCAGTTTATGTGATACACAGTAAAACAATAGTGTTACAAATGTGTAAATTAATGTATTTTGCAATAACTTGGTTAAATGTGGGACACATTGTCCATTTCAGAACTTCATATCTCAACTATAACGTAATAAGACACTGTGCTTATCCAGCTACACATTCATCCCTTTTTTTCACTAATACATCAACTGCAACTATCTTTAGTGACATAATACTTTTAATTTTCTCTTTAATGAAATTAGTAAATAAAAAACCAGATAAAATACAAAAAAGATATACAACATGTAAAACTGAAACTGAAATTTGAATTTATATGTAATATTTGAAATAGGCAAATAGTTTTAACTCATAGATGAAAAAGCAAAAAATGTCTCATCATGTACCAAAATGTATGTATAACTGAGAATATTGTAATAATTTCTAATGACTTCTATGTGTTCATTTAATTTCTTCATTAAAGAAAGTGTGTACATGCTTACAGAGCTCCTCTATTTTATTTTTATAAGACTTAATAGCATTTCACCCAAAAGGCAAACTAGTCATGATGTTTAGAGCAGCAGAAAAATATGGACACCAATTTCAATTAGTGTTTTGTTAGGAATTTTCAATGGAACACCAAGTTTGTTATGAAAGGACAAAGCAAAACTCTGCTATTTTTTATGGCTTATTGTGTTTTAAAATTATTATTACATACTAAGGGTGTGCCGTAAACTTTTTAGAGTATTAGATTTCTAATTAAGTTAATCTGATCAAGATGGAACTTTATGAGTATCACAATTTCATGGAACTTTTCTCCTAATTCTTGTACCAATGGCATTATGATATTGTTAGATTCTGTCCTAGACCTGTTGGGAAAGGAAAGGTGATAAAAAATGGTGATATGGGGGTGGCACCAAGATGACCAAATAGGAACAGCTTCAGCCTCCAGTTCCCAGTGTGAGTGACACAGAAGACAGGTGATTTCTGCATTTCCAAATGAGGTACTGGGTTCATCTCACTGGGGCGTGTCAGACAGCGGGTGCAGGACAGTGGGTGCAGCCCAATGAGCCAGAGCCAAAGCAGGGTGAGGCATTGTCTTACTTGGGAAGTGCAAGGGGGAAGGGAATACCCTTTCCTAACCAAGGAAAACCATGACACACAACACCTGCAAAATCAGGTCACTCCCACCCTAATACTGTGCTTTACCAAGGGTCTTAGCAAATGGCACACCAGGAGATTATATCCCATGCCTGGCTCGGAGGGCCACATGCCCACGGAGCACCCCCCCATTGCTAGCACAGCAGTCTGAGATCTAACTGCAAGGTGGCAGCAAAGCTGAGGGAGGGGCACTTGCCACTGCTGAGGCTTAAGTAGGTAAACAAAGCAGCCAGGAAGCTTGAACTGGGTGGAGTCCACTGCAGCTCAAGGAGGCCTGCCTGCCTTGTAGACTCCACCTCTGGGGACAGGGCATAGCCAAACAAAAGGCAGCAGAAACCTCTGCAGATGTAAATGTCCCTGTCTGACAGCTTTGAAGAGAGCAGTGGTTCTCCCAGCATGGAGTATGAGATCTGAGAATGGACAGGCTGTCTGCTCAAGTGGGTCCCTGACTCCTGAGTAGCCTAACTGGGAGACATCCCCAACTAGGGGCAGACTGACACCTCACATATCACACAGCTGGGTACCCCTCTGAGACAAAGCTTCCAGAGGAAAAAGGCAGCAACATTTGCTGTTCAGCAATATTCACTCTTCTGCAGCCTCCGCTGCTGATACCCAGGCAAACGGGGTCTGGAGTGGACCTCAAGCAAACTCCAACAGACCTGCAGCTGAGGGTCCCGACATGTTAGAAGGAAAACTAACAAACAGAAAGGACATCCACACCAAAATCCCATCTGTACATCACCATCATCAAACACCAAAGGTAGATAAAACCACAAAGATGGGGAAAAAGCAGTGCAGAAAAGCTGAAAATTCTAAAAATCAGAGTGCCTCTCCCCCTCCAAAGGAATGCAGCTCCTCTCCAGCAACAGAACAAAGCTGGATGGAGAATGACTTTGACAAGTTGAGGGAAGAAGGTTTCAGATGATCAAACTTCTCCAAGCTAAAGGAGTAAGTACGAATCCAGTACGAAGAAACTAAAGACCTTGAGAAAAGATTTGACGAATGGCTAACTAGAATAACCAATGTAGAGAAGTCCTTAAACGACCTGATAGAGATGAAAACCATGACATGAGAACTACATGACAAATGCACAAGCTTCAGTAACCGACTCGATCAACTGGAAGAAAGGGTATCAGTGATTGAAGATCAAATGAATGAAATGAAGCAAGAAGAGAAAAAAGAGTAAAAAGAAATGAACAAAGTCTCCAAGAAATATCGGACTATGTGAAAAGACCAAATTTACGTCTGATTGGTGTACCTGAAAGTGACGGGGAGAATGGAACCAAGATGGAAAACATTCTGCAGGATATTATCCAGGAGAACTTCCCCAACCTAGCAAAGCAGACCAACATTCAAATTCAGGAAATACAGAGAATGCCACAAAGATACTCCTAGAGAAGAGAAACTCCAAGACACATAACTGTCAAATTCACCAAAGTTGAAATGAAGGAAAAAATGTTAAGGGCAGCCAGAGAGAAAGGTCGGGTTACCCACAAAGGGAAGCCTATCAGACTAACAGTGGATCTCTCGGCAGAAACTCTGCAAGCCAGAAGAGAGTGGGGGTCAATATTCAGCATTCTTAAAGAAAAGAATT
>NW_012110219.1:948572-949834 GCF_000951045.1 Mandrillus leucophaeus | reverse complement strand
AGGCAATAATTAATAGCCTACCAACCAAAAAAAGTCCGGGACCAGACGGATTCACAGCCAAATTGTACCAGAGGTACAAGGAGGAGCTGGTACCATTTCTTCTGAAACTATTCCAATCAATAGAAAAACAGGGAATCCTCCCTAACTCATTTTATGAGGTCAACATCATCCTGTTACCAAAACCAGGCAGAGACACAACAAACAAAGAGAATTTTAGGCCAATATCCCTGATGAACATCAATGCAAAAACCGTCAATAAAATACTGGCAAACTGAATCCAGCAGCACATCAAAAAGCTTCTCCACCATGATCAAGTGGGCTTCATCCCTGGGATGCAAGGCTGGTTCAACATAGGCAAATCAGTAAACGTAATCCAGCATATAAATAGAACCAAAGACAAAAACCACATGATTATCTCAATAGATGCAGAAAAGGCCTTTGACAAAATTCAACAGCTCTTCATGCTAAAAAATTTCAATAAATTTGGTATTGATAGAACATATCTCAAAATAATAAGACCTATTTATGACAAATCCACAGCCAATATCATACTGAATGGGCAAAAACTGGAAGCGTTCCCCTTGAAAACTGGCACAAGACAGTGATGCCCTCTCTCATCACTCCTATATAACATAGTGTTTGAAGTTCTGGCTAGGGCAATCAGGCAAGAGAAAGAAATAAAGGGTATTTAATTAGGAAAAGAGGAGTCAAATTGTCCCTGTTTGCAGATGACATGATTGTATATTTAGAAAACCCCACTGCCTCAGCCCCAAATCTCCTTAAGCTGATAAGCAACTTCAGCAAAGTCTCAGGATACAAAATCAGTGTGCAAAAATCACAAGCATTCATATACACCAATAACAGACAAAGAGCCAAATCATGAATGAACTCCCATTCACAATTACTTCAAAGAGAATAAAATACCTAGGAATCCAACTTACAAGGGATGTGAAGGACTTCTTCAAGGAGAACTACAAACCACTGCTCAATGGAATAAAAGAGGACACAAACAAATGAAAGAACATACCATGCTCATGGATAGGAAGAATCAATATCATGAAAATGGCCATACTGCCCAACGTAATTTGTAGATGCAATGCCATCCCCATTAAGCTACCAATGACTTTCTTCACAGAATTGGAAAAAAATCACTTTAAAGTTCACATGTAACCAAAAAAAAAAGGCCGCACTGCCAAGACAATACTAAGCCAAAAGAACAAAGCTGGAGGCATCACGCTACCTGACTTCAAACTATACTACAA
>NW_012110219.1:902595-948522 GCF_000951045.1 Mandrillus leucophaeus | reverse complement strand
GGCGATTCCTCAAGGATCTAGAACTAGAAATAACATTTGACCCAGCCATCTCATTACTGGGTATATACCCAAAGGATTATAAATCATGCTGCTATAAACACACATTTACGTATGTATATTGCAGCACTATTCACAATAGCAAAGACTTGGAACCAACCCAAATGTCCATAGACTGGATTAAGATAGACTGGATTACGAAAACGTGGCACATATACACCATGGAATACTATGCAGCCATAAGAAAGGATGAGTTCATGTCCTTTGCAGGGACATAGATGCAGCTGGAAACCATCATTCTCAGCAAACTATCGCAAGAACAGAAAACCAAACACTTCATGTTCTCACTCATAAGTGGGAACTCAACAATGAGAACACTTGGACACAGGAAGGGGAACGTCGCACACTGGGGCCTGTTGTGGGGTAGGGGGGAGAGAGGATAAATAGCACTGGGAGATACACCTAATGTAAATGATGAGCTAATGGGTGCAGCACACCAACATGACACATGTACACATATGTAACAAACCTGCACGTTGTGCACATGTACCCTAGAACATAAAGTATAATAAAAAAAAAAAAAGAAGAAGAAGAAAGAAGGAAGGAGGAGGGGAGGAAAATAAAATAATAATAATGATTAAAAGATGGTGATATTTTATAATCTAATTCTGGAGATAAAAATAAAATTCTTAGCACTGTGATTTTTCCCAGTCACCTACCTTCTCCTATAAACCATGTTTCTTCAGGTTTTACTTTGAGTTGAATAGCTGGCAAATTGGAAGAGATTTATTTCATTCTTTCCATTATCCTCATTCTGGCAATTGATGTATTGTAAAATATTTGATTTTTTTAGATAGTCATTTAAACTTTATTATATGTGTTCTATTTGTTTCTCAGCACCTAAATATCAACTGCTATGTTCAGAAATAAGAGCAAATTTGGAGACTAGTTACTGGTCAAGTGACTTTGGTGAATGGGGGCTTAGGAGCCCAGATATAAATTGCCAACATCTCATAAAAGGGCAAAATAAACTTTATAAATGAAAACCAATACACTGAACTTTATAGACCAAAGGCTTCTTCCACCTGGGCTATGGCAATGCTCCTTCACGTAATATATTTGATTTAAATGTTTATTCACATAATATATGTTTTTTTATATAAAGCATCCAGGCAGGATTTTCTATACTTCAACTTTTGATGGTTTATATTAACTCTGTGGATAAGGTCCAAGTTGTTTGGATCAAAAGGGTTACTTACCTTACTTTTTTTAAATCCGATTCCTCTATTCTTCCCTAAGCATGGGCCTATTATTTTAATATGCAAACACTCTCTTTAAATACATATTCATAATTTGTTCCTGAAATGCAACACTGATAATATGTAGAAAATGTTTCTTCATTTACCACAATATGAGAGGAAAAAACTACAAACTTACGTTTTTTTATTTAATTTTTAAATTTTTAAAATGAAATAAGTGACTCATGTACATATCTTGTAAAAATTAAAACTTTACGTATAAAAAAGTCCCTCTTTTCTCACTAAAATTCCAATCCTCTCCCCAAAGTATCTATGTTATCACTTTGGTATTTATGACTCCAGATCTCTTTCTAGGAATTTAAATACATTTGTTAAAATAACTGTAAGATAAATCAGCTTTTAAAATATTTCGTAGGTAAACTCAGTAACAGTGTGCTTCAATCTGCAATTTTCCTGCTTAATTTGTATTGAAGTTCTTTTCATTCTGTAGTGTGAAATCTATCTATTTTATGTACAAAGGTACAACAATACAAGATATGTAAATGCAAGTGTTTAGCCACATCTATGCTAGTTGTCATTTCAATAGTTCACTATTTTAAGCTTTTGGAAAAAATGCTTTAAGAAGGATTATTGTATATGCCTCTTGGTGTACTCGTGCAAAAATTTCTTTAAGATAATAATCGGTGCCAAGTACTGTGTTTAGTGAGAAAGGTGTTATCATTACATTTGCATTGTACAGAAGGCAAACAGTGACTTGCCTAAGTTCACACAGCTAGTGAGTTCCAGATCTGGGATTTCCACACATCCTACCTATCTAGCACAAGGACCAATATTCTTAACAACTTCTGTCTACTCCTTGCTTTGTAAAAAATTAATATTTTAAATTGACAAAATTATATATATATGGTGTACAAGATGCTGTTTTGATATACATATACATTAGGGAATTGTTAAACTAATTAATGTACCTATTACCTTACATACTAGCCATTTTTGGTACTTTTAGTGAGAACATTTATAATTTGCTCTCTTAGCAATTTTTACTCCTTGTTTTCAAACAACAGAACTACTGGATCAAACCGTGCGCACATTTAAGTCTCAACATATACTGTCCATTTGCCTTCAGAAAGGCAATAGCAATCTACATTCTCACTAAGAGCGCCATTTGTATTGTTATTTCCCTAGCATATCCTTCTAAGGGAAGAAACTGGCTTTAAGTAAAACAGTAATGAAGAATGAAGAATGAAGTAATAAAGAATGAAGTAATGAAGGCACTGTAATGAAGTAATGAAGAATTCAATATATCTTTAGTTACTGATGATATATCCATCAGCATATATATCTTTAGTTACTGATGATTATTAGAACCTGTATGTTAATGTGAGAAAGGCCTAGTGGGTATTGTCTCTGGAGGAACCTAACAGTGTCCTGTAAAGTGAAACAGGAATGTGTTCCATTCTTACCCACCCTGCATTTCTTTACTGTGTTTTTAAGATTTTATAACACTTTTGAATAAGCTACCTTTGTACCTCTGTACTTTATTTGTCCTGCTTCTGGCATAGGAAATGGGAGAGTGAGAACTCTCTCATAGACTGAAAATATGGCATTGTCACATATGTGTGTTTTCTGTTGTCATATACATGTAAGTGGCTGTAACAGAAAACTGGACCCACTCTCTAATTACCATCAGAAAAAATGACTTCTGATTAACTATTCCTTAACCAAAATTATCATTCCTATTAGATGCCTTCCATCATTTAACTAGCCCAGATAGCCTGTCTATAAAAAACTGAGCAATTTAGTTACCGAGTAATATAAATTGTTCAAGGTTAAAAGATATTTGGGAGTTAGGCATTTTTAATGGCTAAGCTTGGTGTTTTGTTATTTGAAAAATTATTTGTACTTCTGCTATAAATAAAATTTAAGTTGAAAACTGAAAACAAAAATGTTGTCTAACAGTAATGATGATTTTCCTATGTTTTTATTTTCTGAATCACTTTGTATAAGACAGAAGTTATGTTTCTCTGGATAACAACTAATATAAAATTATATAATCCTAGCACTGTTTTGAATGTTTCATTTTGATTATTCACTTTTAATTGTATTTTATTTTTATTCTGAGTTTTTCAAAGTTAAACTTCATAAATTATACTTTTGTGTAAATTTATATACACGTTTTCATTTTTAACTTTTTTTTCAAATGTATTGGCATAAAGTTATTGATGGTATACTTGATATTTTAAAAGTTGATTGTATCTCAGATTATGAACTCTTCTCTAGATTGAGCCATTCATTGTTAGCAGGATTTTTCCTTCCAGTGCCATCTGGCATCTCAGGGTAGAGAAGAGGAGTTTCCAAGTGTCTGAGCTTCATTCAGCTTCAGTCCCACTATCTTTATCCTCTCCTTTTGGGACGTCACTTCTGTACATCCATTCTGCTATTAAGTTCATCCAGTGGGATTTTCATTTCACTGTAAAGTACTATAAAATTTCAGTTTGGCTCTTTTACATATCTTCTGTTTCTTTACTGAGATTTTCTCCTTTTTTTGTTTGACTTAAGGATTACTCATTGAAGTATTTTTATAATGGTTGCTTTAAAATCCTTGTTAGATAATTCTTACATATGAATCGTTTTAGTACTGGCACTATTGGTTGTCTTTTTAGGTTGTGATTTTATTGGTTTTTGAGGTGACTAGTGATTTTCAATTGTATCCTGGATATTTTAGCTATTATGTTAGGTGATTCTGAATCTTATTTAAATTTTCTGTTTTAGCAGTCACCCTATTTGGGTTCAGTATGAAGATCTTGGCCTACTTTTGAGGGTTGTGGATCCAATAACAATTTAATTTTCAGAGCCTCTGCAGTGCTATTCTAGTCTACTTCATTCATGAAGTATATTATACAGATGTCATTTTGAAAACCTGGGTGTTATTCCACACTGTAGTTCAGTTCTTGAAGCCTTTGGCCTGATAATTTGTGTCAGTTTCACATGTGGATTGCTCAAGGGTCTGCCCAGGACTTCCTATGCAAGTTTAAGGGATCCTTTATCCCTGTTCCATCCTCTCTGAAATCCTCTCCCACCCTTAAGTTGAGAAGGTGAGGGACTCCACCTGCCACCACCAGAAGGAGAGTGTGAAGTCCAGACTCCCCACTCAGTCTCTGCTGACACCGTGGGGAGAGGTGTTGCTCACGGTAGGAAGGAGGGAATCTGTACTGTTTGGCTTGGATAGATAGGGGCAAGTATTTGTTTAAAAAGTCTCTGTCATCCTAGGCTGCCCCTTTCCTAGTCTTTTGGCTGAGAAATCAGGTTTTTCTCTTTTTTCTAAGTCTGTACCTGTTTGGTGCTCCATACCGCAGATTAAATCTAGCGTCCAATCAGGATATATAGAACATTTTTGTAACAGGAAAGAAGACAAGATATGCAAACACAGAAAACTAACCATCTTGTCATTTCTCAAAACCTGGAGTTCCCTAGCCAGTCTGCCCTCCTCTTTCCACCTTTCAGAGTCCTCTTGCGGTCATCTGTTCTATTTTGTCCAAATATTTAGTGATAATTACTAGGAGAAGCATGAAGAAATGAGTCTACTCCATTTTGTGTGGAACTAGAAGCTCAGTATGTAACCTTTTATTCATTCAGGCTTTATTCACTTAGCATAATGCTTTTTCTTTCTTTCTTTCTTTTTTTTTTTTTTTTTTTTTTTTTAAGACTTGTCAAGCATAGTAGTGAGAAAGGGGGGAAAGAGTAGAACAAAGAATTCGATCTGTAACTAACTCTGAACAATTAATTAATTGAGATAATGTATTCCCTTTGGACCAGCCAACATAATGCTTTTGAGTTTCATTCATACCGTGGTAACAATCCAAGATCTTGATGTTATGAAGATATTTATTTTTACAGTTTTATCTTCAGGTTCAAAAATTAGTTATTTAAACCCTTGTGGCCTAAGGTCACTCCCTTATTACTGTATTATTGTTCCTTACCATTTGTTGATATTTTGGGGATAGCTTTTTGTTTATTTGGAGATTGACTTGAAATACTAAAAAATATTTGAATATATTTTTAGTGTACTTCGCTCAACATTTCTATGTGCTTGTAATTGTTAGTGGTGGTGTTATGTGAGGGTTGAAGGAAGTTTGCAACAGTTAATTCTGCTAAAATTGAAAGCTGTATCAAATCCTTTTCGTAATAAGCAAAATTATATATAAATAAACATTCTATGTAGAGAAATGTATAATATAGAAAGTATATCACTCACTTTATTTCATTTAATGTACATCACAATGATGAGAGACAGAAGTAGTCAGGGACGATTTTTTATTGCCAATTTTGTGGGAGAGTAGACATCAAAAATATTTGGGTAATTGTAATTGGGCATTTAATAAGAATGTGAAAAGGCAAAATGTAACACAGGTCTTAATGCTTCTTACTCTACATTCCTTTTGCTTAAATTTACTGCTAAATAAAATAAAACTTTGCCAAATTAAACTTTGAACACCATGTATAAAAGTAGATATGTAGAATTTCAAAATAAAAAAGAACAAAGAAAGTTTAATTTAGCTGGAATACAAAAGCTAGTTGAAATCTCAAACTACTGCTGCAGATGCATATTATTACATTTTACTTTATAATTTTACTAATTAAAATTTCTCTAACTGTATTGTATGATCATCTTCCTTTTAAAGTTATTTTTACAAGAATGCACATTCCACTCCGAGTACTTTAGCCATTATTTTTCAGGACTTTTTGATATATCAACATCCTTGGAAAAAAATCCTGACAATAAGACAGTGCCTTAGTTGCAATAATGCAGAAATCTGAGAGACTCATTGAGAAGTATTACCCACCAATTAACAAATGGGTTTGTAAAATGTGGCTTGTAGGGTTACAACTTCTATAGTACATAGTATAGTATGAAATGTCAATAAGTAAACTACTACATACCAGACGTAATCTGTCACAGTTTGAAAGATGAAGACAGTTTTTGACTGCTACAGTTTGTTGAATGACTTAGATAAAATAGAGCAGTGAAAATAGATTCATATTAAAATATGTATGATGACATAAATTAATATCTAAGCTACTTTAAATAAAATATAGACCAGGCAGAGTGGCTCACGACTTTCATCCCAGCACTTTGGGAGGCCAAGGCAGGAGTACTGATTGCTTGAGGCAAGGAGTTCGAGACCAGCCTGGGCAAAAAAGTGACAACTTACCTCTACAAAAACACTTAAAAATTAGCCAGGTGTGGTGGTAGGTGCCTGCAGTCCCAGCTACTCCGAAGGCTGAGGCAGGAGAATCGTTTGAGCCCAGGATGTTGAAGCTGCTGTGAGCTAATATATGATCACACCACTGCACTCCAGCCTGGACAACAGAGTGAGACCCTCTTCTAAAGTTAAGTTTGTAAATAAATAAATAAAATATGTTTATAGTTATATACCCACATCCAGATGCCTACTTTTAGATATCTCAATGAAATTAATGAAGTGGCTTACACTCAACATCCACATTTGGAAGAACTCAGTTTTTCAGGCAAAAGAATTTTGCTATTTTCCAGTTATTTATTGAGAAAGAGGATAAAATAAATACATACATTTAAAAAGCAACATCTTTAGTGTATGGTTTGGAAGTTGGATCTATATGTATTTTTTATAAGTCTATATTTTTTCAGGTTAAATTAAACAGTATATGTAAAGCGATTAGCACAGTGTTTCATCTAAATTATTCTGATAATAATGTCACCTTAATCTTACAAGAGTATTAATTGATCTACTTAGTTCAACCTTCTTCATCCTAAGAACTATCTCAGTTTGTGCAAAAGAAGGTATGAAGTAACTACGGTTCCAGAATACTATCCTACCATAATCACTGATTACCAAAATGCCTGTCAATACAAGCAAGTGCAAGGAATGTGCTTGAGAGTATAGGAAGAGTATGTGAGTTTGTGTTCTAGGTAAATCTTCTATATATAAGTATCTGGAGAAAAAAAGAAGAGAGAGGAGGAAGTAGAGGAGGAGAAGAGAGGGGAGAATGGCTTGCTAAGTCATTGCCTGTAGCCACATTACTTACATCAGTTACCTCTATGTAACTACAATGCCTAAAACCCTAGAATATATATTCCAAAAGTCCTACATGCTAGAAAGCTTTAAAGTAATTCCTCACATTTTATTTGATTATTAGATCTTTTTTGTTTTAACTGACAAATGAAAATTGTATATATTTATGGTATACATCATGATGTTTTAAAATATATATGCATTGTGGAATGGCTAAACCAAGCTAATTAACAATATGCATTACCTCACGTACTTATAATTTTTTATGAGAATACTTAACATCTACTATTCTAGCAATTTTCAAGCATAGAATACATTGTTATTAACTGTAGCCACCATGTTGTGCAATAAATGTCTTGAGTTTATCCTTCCTGTTTAACTGAAATTTCATACCCATTGGCCAACATCTCCCCAGTCCCCCACAATCTTCCCTGCCACAACCTCTGGTAACCACCATTCTACTTTCTGTTTCTATAAGTTCAACTACTTTAGATTCCACATATAAGTGAGGTCATGCAGTTTGTCTTTCTGTGCCTGGCTTATTTCATTTAACATAATATTCTCCAGGTTCATCAATGTTGTCACAAATGACAGGATTTCTATTTTTTATAAGGCTGAACAAGGCTTTTTATAAGGTTATTGTGTATACATACCAAATTTTCTTTATCTATTCATGCATTAATAGACCATTACATTCATTCTATAACTTGGTTATTGTAAATAATGCTGCAAGGAACACGGGAGTGCAGATATCTCTTTGACATACTGATTTCATTTCCTTTGGATATGTACTCAGTAGCGAGATTGCTGGATCATATGGTAGTCCTATATTTGTTTTTTTGAGGACTCTCGATATTGTTTTCCATAGTAGCTGCACTAATAATTCACATTCCCAACAGTGTTCAAGAGTTCCCTTTTCTCTATACCCTTGCCAACATTTGTTATTTTTTGACTTTTTATTAATAGCCATTCTAACAGATGTGAGGTGAGAGCTCATTGTGGTTTTAATTTGCATTTTCCTAATGATTACTGATTTTCAAATACCTGTCAACCATCTGTGTGTCTTCTTTTGATAAATGTCTTTTCAAGTCCTTTGCCCATCTTTGTTTTCTTGCTATTGAACTGAGTTCTTTGTATATTTTGGATATTAACCCCTTATCAGATATATGATTTGCAAATATTTTTCCCATTCTATAGATTGTCTCTTTTCTCTGTTGATTGTTTCCTTTGCTGCTCAAAAGGTTTTTGGCTTTATGTAATCCCATATGTCTACTTTCGGCCTTTTATTTGCCTGTGTTTTGGGGGTCAGATCCAAAAGATCATTGGCTAGCCCGAGCCAGAGCAATTAGGAAGGAGAAATAAATAAAAGGTCTCCAAATTAGAAGGGAAGAAGTTGAACTGTCACTGTTTGCAGATAAAAAACCATAAATATTCCACCAAAAAACTGTTTGAACTAAAAAACAAATTAAGTAAACTTGCAGGATACTAAAACAATGTGCAAAAAATCAGTAACATTTGTATATGCTAACAACAAACTATCTGAAAAAGCAATTAAGAAAACAATCCTATTATAATGGCTACAAAAATAATGAAATATGTAGGAATAAATGTAACCAAGGAAGTGAAAGATCTGTACACGGAAAACTATAAAATATTGATGAAAGAAATGAAAGAACACAAAAATAAATGGAAAGATATTCCGTATTCAAGAATTGGAAGAACTAATACTGTCAAAATGTTCACATTACCCAAAGTAATCTACATAAAGAGTCAATGCAAAATTACAGAGTCAATGATCAAAATTACAATGACATTTTTCACAGAAATAGGAAAAAGAATCTAAAATTCATATGGAACTACAAAAGACCCTGAAAAGCCAAAGCAGCCTTGAGCAAAAAGGACAAAGGTGGAGGAATCACATCATCTGATTTCAAAATATAACACAAAGCTATAGTAATAAAAAAACATGGTGCTGGTGTAAAAACAGACACATATACCAATGGAACAGAAGAGAGAGCCCAGAAATAAATCTATGCATTATGTTCAACTGATTTTTGACAAAGATGCCAAAATAACTCCATGGGGAAGAGACAGTCACTTCAAGAAATTATGTTCTGAAAACTCGATATCCACATGTGGAAGAATCTCACATCATACACAAAAAATCTACTCAAGGTGAATTATAAGCTTAAATGTAAGGCCTGAAACAGTAATTGCTTTCCTACCAAGTTCTTAACCACCAGCAGCTATTGCATATTATACCTTAATTCTAACAGGTCAGAGCAGCAATTCTAATATCAATTTTATATCAAGACTCAGAATAAGTGGTTTTGTTAAAATAGTTTTCTTATGGCAATCATCACACATTCTACAATAATTCATATTTTTGTGAGTAAAACTTTTAAAAAGTATATTATTTACATAAGTCCAATGTGATCACACAAGATTTTAAATGTTTTCATTACATATAGGCACACATGTTTACATACCCACACAGTCCAGTATAAAGGAATGACAACATCCTATTTAAAAAGTATGCTATTAAAATGTATCTGCATTTTCCCCAGTTTTTCTCCCTTCATTTTCCTCACATTATCAAATCAGAACTTTGTAAAACCATTAAAATAATTTTGCTAAATTAAAATCAACATTGTGTGAAACCATTAAAAAGTTTTATTAAGTGGAATGTTTTAGTTATTATAAATATGTATTATGAAGAAATAGGTATTATGGACATTTTGTCTAAACTATAATTGATTGTTTTGCCTGGATTTTGCTGATCTTTATTCTTCCCCTCTAGTATTACTCATGACTGCACTGCTATGTAACTTTCCTCTCCTGCTGAAAACTTATAAGCCCATTCTAAAATATCAGTTCATGTATTAAGCTTTTTCTAATTTCTTCCATAAGAAATTCATTCATCTGTTTCCATAGTAATTACCTCCTGTTGTGCCTGAGGTTATTGATTTTCTAACTGACTCCCTCACTAGATTGTGATTTACCTTGTAGGTAGGCACCATTTCTTTTATATATCTTCAGAACCTAACATAGTGCTACATATAGAGAAGATTAAGTAAATGTTTTCACAACTCATTCAAATTAATACTTCAATATTAATGCAAATTCAAAAATACTAACATGCATACAGACATTATATATGATTAAACTAAAATAAAACCTTTTATTTCATCTTCTCCAGTTCTCCATAAGCAGCTTATGTCTGAATGGGAATATTTTCCTAGACTTCTAAAATCCATATGAGCTTTTCTTTATTTATACATAATAACAGGCTATTATGTGAGGAGATTTTTATTTCAGTGATTTTATTCTTTCCTTATCTTAATGGGATATTCCTCAGAGTTTTGTTTTCCCTTCACCTCTCAAGAAAAGATTATTTTTAAAGTTATATTAGCTCAACCTCACAACTTAGATGTGTGAAAGTGGTTTCTGAGTATATTTTGAGGTGTTGCAAATGAAATGCATAATTTTAGATTGCTCGAACTAAAAATTTCAAAATACTCTAAACTTGAGACTAAGATATTGTTATTCTAAATTTTAAATTTTACACCAAATTAGGTTTTGTGGAGTAAATGAAGGCAAGGTAACTTAATGTTCTACTAATGGCCACAGAATAATATTTCTCTTCATTACAGGAGTCCTTGTGGTTGGAAAATAAGTTTCATTTGAGTTTGAGTTTTACTTTCATATATATTTTTATTTTTATTTGTTTTTATTTTTTGAGACAGGGTCTCACTCCAGTTGCTCAGGCTGGAGTGCAGTGGTGCGATCTCGGCTCACTGCAGCCTCAGTTGATTTTCTCACTTCAGTCTCCCAAGTAGTTGGGACTACAGGCATGCGCCACCAAACTCTGCTAATTTTTTTTTTTTTTTTTGTATTTTTAGTAGAGATGGGGTTTTGCCACGTTTTCCAGGCTGGTCTGGAACTTCTGTAATCAAGTAACCTGCCCGCCTTGTCATATATATTTTTAATGAAGTATACTGCATATTGAGGAAGTGGTTTGCTAGTATTATACTACTAGATGTTCTTTGTAAACCAACTTTGATTCCCACAACTGTTCTTTAACGTAGATACCATATTACTGATAAGGAAACAGTTGTCAGAGAGATTAAATACCTGGATATCTACCTCATAGAACGTCTTTATTCTATATTGTCTTAACATTTCTACTCACTTTATACATTTTTAATCAAAAATAGTTTAACATCTGCTATTTTCCCAATAAAAATAGTTAATTTAGTAAATGGAAATACATAACATTCCATTTGTTATGGATAATATCACTATAACGATTAGAAGCCAGAACCTACTATACAGTTGGCCCTCCAAATATGTGAGTTCTATATCCAAGGATTCAACCAACCTTGGATCAAAAATATTTGAAAAAATAAATGAGAATAACAATTTGAGAATAAAAGGTAATACCAATAAAAGTGCACTATAACAACTATTTACATAGCATTTACATTGTATTATGCTATAACTAATCTAGAGACGATTTAAAGTATACAGGAGGATGTGCATAAGTTATATGCAAATATTATGCCATTTTATATCAAGCACTTGAGCATTTGGGAATTTTGGTATCCACATGGGGCCTGGAACCAATACTCCATGGACACTGAGGGACGACTGTACTACAAACTGAAACAATTAAATACGGCATATTCTAAGACAAGGCTGGGAACACTAGAGCTGAAGTCATAATGTTTTTAAAGATCACCATGTTCTCACTAACCAAATTCTGAAAACTATGAAACTAGTTTAAGCAGACAGATACAATTGTGCTGAGAGCAGAGATACTGAAGTTAGACTATCTGGGTAAAAATTTTGCTCTTAATGCCCGCTGTAACTCTTACTAGCTTGGCAATTTACTTAACCCTTCTCTATTCCAGTTTGTAACGAAAAATAGGTGAGTATATACACAATTTAGAAGAGTACTTGACACATAGTGAATACTATCTAAAAGTTGTTGACTATCATTTCCTTTTTCTTTGACTAGTTTGTGTCACCCACCCTCTCTTCCCCTTGCCTTTACCATAATGGATTTTATAGCACACTCTTACTTCTCCTTTTCAGTATTTTTCAGAATGTTGTCAGTAGATTCTGAAGCAGAGAGTAGGCTAATTTTCTCTACAACTGGTACAAATAGAAAATATAAATATATTCAACAACCCTTGGTTTTATCTTCTGTCCACTGTTTTTCTCTTTACATACAATTTTTCCAGGAGGAGAGTTTTCAATCTCCATTATGCACCACGATCTATATGCTGATCATGTTCAAGTCTCTTTCTCCAGCAATAAGTTAACTTCATAGCTTCAGCTGAAATATCCAATTTCCTGATGGACATATCCAACCAGATACACTCAATCTGTCCAAAACATATTCTTATTGTAGTCTCACTTATGGGGTACTATCCAAAATTCTTAGCATATTACATAAAATATGTCAAGATCCTGTTCTCCCTCCTGGCCCTCTGTGCCTCATGCAGAATTGCTTGCTTATGCTGCTTCAGCATGAGACAGCTAGTTTTGATTCCTATTATAATTCTCTTCCCATCTAATACCATCTGATTTTTCTAACTTCTAGTTTCAGACCCAATTGAGCCATTTTCTTCTCCTGAAACCATCATTTGTCATTATTAGTATGCATTTCTATTTTTCCGGAATCTGTAAGTATTGTGTATACACACAATATCTATACTGCTTATACAGTGTGTGTGTGTGTATATATATATATGTGTATATACATATATATATGTATATACACATATATATACACACACACAAACACACACTCTGCAGTTTATATATATATGCTGTATGAGTATTCTATTAAAGAAGGAAATTAGAATATATCATATGGATTCAAGAACAAAATGTGATTTATTCTTCTAGAATCTAAATCATAGGATTAGTATTATAAAGTGCACCTGTTGAGAGAGGGATCAAAAAACTACTAGGCATCAGTGTAAACTGAGAGTCTACTTATCTATCAAATCTCAAAGAATCCAGAAAGAAAAGCTTAAATATAACATGGCACCAAGGAGGACCTGATAGATTAATTTTGTATCTTATGGTGAAGGAGGTAGGCACAAAAAAGAATGCAGAGTCCATGGATTTTCAGGCACAATGACACCATCAATTCATTATCATTGCTCAGTTAACGGGGTAGATCATTGGATTAGCAATCCTTGCTCAGTTAGTAAGAAGATGGGAAGCCAAGGAAGTGAAAATGGTAGAAGTTGCTTGCTGTAATAAAAGAGATGAAACCCTCACCTACACACCTAACACACATAAGTACCCTATTGTTTTCAGTGGTGATAAAAAGCCCTAGCAAAAAATGCCAGAGTAAATAAAAATATTAAGAAAATCCCAGGCTTTTTGCAAAACCAGTTTACCATCAACTGCTAAGAATAATGAAGTGGTCATTGAAGCTGTTTACGTCGTGCTTCTCTTCCCCTTTCAGGCGCCTGGGAGGTTGACATTACCCTGCACCCTTTAAAGTTGGCTATGGCTATATGACTTGCTTTATCCAATTAAATATCAGGGAAAGAGATGTGTCTCTACTCTAAGTGAAATCTTCATAAGCCAGTACATGATTCCCCACAATCCTTCATTGTAAGAGATTATGGAAACATTTCAGTTTGGAGCTTCTAAAAGCCTATGTCCTTGAGGGGCTATGATGTGCAGAGTCCCTGCTAAACGGCCTTGGCAGTAGCTAAAAGTTTTGGCTATGTTGGGCCTCTGAGGTTCCAGCTTGTACTTCTTGATTTAATGTAAACACTGTCTGTTGATAATATGGTACCACATGTGGTTCACCTCATGAATGCTTTGGATAATTTTTTAAAAAATAAATATTTCTAAAATAGTTTAGCTGGTTTTAGGGGGATTTATCAATCAACAGAATTGACATGATTTTACAAATCAGTTTATATATTGCCATGAGTCTCATTTATTTATTGCACATTTGTTAACTCAACATATCTCTGAAAAGTAGGCAGTTTTATTGTCAGTTGAATGGAAGAAATTTCCTCAGAGATAAAAAATACATTTGAAGACCTGTTTCCAATCTTTTCTTGGATTCCTTAAATAAAATTAATTGCAATCATTAGTATAAGGAAAAAAATATATACTTCCCTATTTTGTCTTTGAATTGGTGTGAATGTAGTGCATACAGTAGTATAATGGAAGAAAATGTTCAAAATAGATGAAAGAAAAATGAAGAATTATATATATATGGTACATTTTTAATAGGTTGATATTAGAGTTTCTATATATAACTAATTCATCTTGGTCTCTAAAATATTCCTTTTTATCTTGCATAGAAATAGCTCAATTACATATTCTAAAAGGCAATCTACAGCATTTCAAGTATGTGGGATGCTTTCTCATGTTCTTTAATTTGTAAGGAAGAATTAGCATGTAAATAGGTAATTAAGAAAAGGCATAAAAGGCTATGATTGAAACTAATATTTAGAATAAGAATAAAAGTTTATTTTCCTATTTCTTGCAGCATAGAGAAATAACTAGGATAGAACATTTATATATCTGAGAAAGAAATCCTGAGGCTGTGAATTTATAAGTTGTGTTTTCTTACAGCTTACAATTTCCCCTTTAAAACACAGGGAAAAAATTAAATGATCCCTTCAAAATCTCAATAAGACTGAATGTACATTTGATGTGCAGCAAATGTCATTACATTGACAGGCAGATACGTGTAACTAGCTGTGCTCATTCACTCCATATAGGACTTGCTTTCTTCCATACCAGTTTTGCAGGACCTGTGATTCAAATCTGTCATTCAGTTGTATTTAAATTTACTACTTTACTTTACATGGATGCTCAGATAACCAAAACCATGACTATTAAATCTATTAAACACTCTATGACCAAAGATAATAGTATAATATTCGTGATTTATTCAAGGAATAAGAGATATTTTGCTGTGATTATGGAGTCTATGTAAATTATGGGCAATGCCATAAGGACAGAAAGGAAGCTTGGAGCCAAATGATGATGGACTTTGAATGTTGTGATGGTTGCACTGTTTAATGAGGAGTCAATTATTATTAGTTTATATTATTTCATTTGTCTATTTGTTTGCTTTTCACTATAGAAGTGCTATGATATTCTAGCACAGTGTGAAAAATACACTACTTGGGTTTGGAGAAACTGGAGTCAGTTTTTCGCAAGCCCAAAACTAAAATAAACTATGGAGGAAAATCAGAGCAAGGGTTACACCCAAGGAATTCTCTTGAAAGAGGCATATAGGAATTCTGTGGATTGACTGAAATGTTTCATATCTTGATAGGGACTTCCATCTGTTTTGTATCTTCAGGGATTACACAAGTGTATGCTTTTGTCAAAACACATGGCACAGTACTTTTAAGATGTGTTCATTTTACTGTGTGTGGATTTTACCCCTAAGGATTTAAGGCCTGAAAACAAATACTGAACTCTAGATACAGATGTGCATGCTGACGCGTTTAGGGGTAAAATGCCATCAAAATAAGATAGATTGGTAGGTGGATTATATGGGGCTGGATAAGTATGTGATACCTAATAAATCACATAAAGAGGGTCAGGCGTAGCGGCTTACGCCTGTAATCTTAGCACTTTGGGAGTCTGAGACGGATGGATTGCCTGAGCTCTGGAGTTCGAGACCAGCCTGGGAAACATGGTGAAACCCCCGTCTCTACAAAAACACAAAAAATTAGCCGGGTGTGGTGGTGTGTGCCTGTTGTCCCAGCTACTCAGGAGGTTGAGGCATGAGAATTGCTTGAACCTGGGAGGCTGAGACTGCAGTGAGCCAAGATTGGTCACTGCACTCCAGCCTGAGCAATAGAGTGAGACTGTCTCAAAAAATAAACAAATAAATAAACGAATAAATAAAGCACATGATGAAATATGTTAACAGTTACAGAATCTAAGTGGTAGTTACCTGGATATTCATGGTGCAAGTATTTCAAATTTTCTGTAGGTCTGGAAATTTTCATACTAAAATATTGAGAAAAAATAATCCAGGTCAAATTGTGCAAAATACTGTGCAAGTGGCAAGAAGAACCATGCCTTCACCTCAAAATAATTAGAAAAAATAGTTCATATAGACACAAATCTGAAAAAGGCTATACTTTTACAATAGCAAACAAGTCCCATTACAATCTTGGAATATTTTCTGATGGTAAATACAGATTTGCTAAAAAATACACAGCTAATATAACACAATGAGGAACATATAAAATTTACTGTATAAGATATATGTTTGATACAAAACTATTTTGTAGTTGAGTTGAACTAAATATTCATTAATTTATGCCCTTGACGGGGAGGGAATGGGGAATAGGATATAGTGACTTCTGATTATTCTAGAACAATACTAACCCCTGACAGAAACATAAAAGGTAAAGAAAGATTCATGGGACTTCAACGTAGTCCTAGTTTCTGTGTTTAAGGAATTCCTTTGGAATATTCTGTTTTTCTTTATCTAGGCTGGGTAAATAGAATGCCTTTTAAAATGTCCCCATGCCTTACAAAATATATTTGATCAACTGGCTGATTCATCAGAGTATTCTTTTTTTATTTTCTGAATAGCATGATGTTTTTATACACATATACATAGTGAAATGATTACTACAGTCAAGCAAATTAGCATTTCCATCACCTTTTTTGCATGTGTGATCAAAGATCTAAAATCTATTCTCTTAACATATCTCCAGTATGCAATACAATACTCTTAATTATAGTCCTCAGCTGTACATTAGATCCTGCCATTTGTGATAACACGGATAAACCTAGAGGACGTTATGCTAAGTGATAAATGTCAGACATAAAAGGAAAAATATTGCATAATTTCACTTATATGTGGAATCAAACAGTTTAAATACATTATTCATATATATATATTTAAAATGTGTATATACGTTATTGCCTTTATTAGAAGAATGTTCTTTGAAGACAAACCAGTTTCACACATTTAGAAACTGGTGTTCTTTAGGGTTAATGCTCATTTTATGCAAATATGATAAAGACTAAATATGAAGAATATCCTAACACTGACTTTCATTCAGAAGGAATTCATTTGGTAAGTATTAGGATTACTGCAGAGATTATTAAAAGGTAATTATTTTTAAAATATTACATTCATAAAACAAGTCTCAATGTGTTGGGCTTATTTAGATTGAAACACTTACATTTTAAATTATCTGCATCATGTTGATCTTTGGAAAACAAATTAAGAGCATATCTGTTCCTAATATTGAACATGTGGAATGTGTATAAATTATACTGCATTTTCACACATTTTCTACCATATTGCTGCTGTCCTAAAAAGTATTCCTACAGCTCTACCTCTACTTGGCTTACTTGGAATGGATTCAGATATTTCAGGTAGAATTTCAAAAAGCATTAGCTTTGACCTTCCTCATTCTGGTCTCTGAAAAGCTGAAATATTTCATCTGGTGATTTTAAGCCGTTGATCCTCTTTCAAAAATCCCAAAAGAAACATATGGCAAAATTACATCGAACAAGCTTTCCACTTCATCACCTCATCAGAAATTGAAACAGAACATTAGGAATTCAGCCAAGAGTTGCCATCCAAAGGCCACACTTTCTGTATGCTGACTCAACTCCGGCATTAATTATGGGAGCGTATGATGGTTACTGATGTATCTTTGGAACATCCAGAAATTGCTTGAGAAAATATAGTAAATTATCCTTGTCAAATTTAGAACAGGTACGCAAATCTTTTTGAAAGGGAAAATGTAAGTGAATTAAGGGAAAACATCCTCTAATCAGACTCAGATTTAACTTTCAAGTATGTAGTGCAGCTATACACTTTTTAAAAAAGTAATGTTGGATAATACTTGATGATTTTATTTCATTGCAACTTTAACAAATACATATTGCATTTATTTAAGAATTGTTTAATAGTCATAGTTCAGCTCTTTCAATCTCAGTGGTTATTAATTACATTAGGTTTGAGTTTTATGGGTTTGAATAATTTCCAGTAAAAGCGAACATAAATATGCACTGCAAAGAATATTTTATTTAGATATGATGTCCAGTAGGAGGAAATCAGCAGCAGTAAGTTAGCTATAATTATTTCCTTATTACTGACAAGTCAAGGACAAGTGGGCTAAGGAGAGACAGAATGAATGTAGCCACAACCATACAACCTGGTAATATTTGATGTAATTTCTAGGTCTACAAATTCCTTTTTTTTTACACTTTCTATTTCTTTCTTCATTATATTCTTGTTTTCTTTATTTAAACATATTTATAATATCTTTTAAATCCTTTTTTAAATTTTATCATCTCTGTCAATTATGGATCTTCTTAACTAATTTTTTCATAGTTATGATCCACATTTTCCTGCTACATGCATGTTTAGTAATTGTGGACAATGATGGAAATTATGAGTATTAATGTTGTCGATTATCTAGATTTTGTTGTTCTCTTTGAAAGACTATTGAATTTCATTTTGACATGTATGTACTTGTATATCAGCATTTTTTTGTTGAGATGTTTTTCTAAGCTTTGTTAGGATGGGTCTACGTTAGCTTTTATTCTAGGGCTAGCATAGCCTTCCTCTTATAATGCGGCCTTTCTGGGGTCTCTACTGAACTGAACTCTCATGGTGATCAATAGTGATGTCCCAGCCTCATGTGAACTTTGGAACTTGTTCAGTTTGTAGCTTCTGATAGCTATTCTCTGTCCAACCTTATGGAATCTCACCTTATGCATATGACACTTAGCCAAATATTCAAGATGACCCCAATTCTGATCTCTATGAGCCTCATTCAGTGCAGAACTGTCTCTGCTCTGGTACTCTACCCAACAATTTTCGTCACCTTAGGCTTTAAAACTTTTATATCTGTCTCTTAAGTCTGGAAAGTCCATTGTTCTCAATTTGGGATCACCTTTCCTCTGCCAGAGTCCATTAAGTGCCTCTGCGAAAAATCTAGGGCTATTATAGGGCTCACCTCATTCTTTTCCTTCCTTTAGGGATCTTGCACTGCTTGTTGTCCAAGTCTGAAAAGAGTATTTTCAAATATCTTGTCTATTTTTCAAGTTGTTCACGGTAGGTATAATTTTACTATCAGTTATTCTGCCATGATAAGTGAAGGTGCTCTATCTGTGATTCTTAAAACTTCCTAGAGACTTCAGATGTGCATTCAGAGTTGAGTATCTATGTTCTAGTTGAAATTTACCAACTTAGCAGTACAAATCTGAATGAGTTCTATTGACTACACAATCATCATATGCAAAATAGATCTGTCACATATTCAAATTATCTATAACTTTACATGAGCATTTATCAACTTGAACCTCCACTATTCTTTGGTCCAATATGTCCTGCATTCTATTGATTTATTACTAAATGCACAGGTAACCTAGTTTCTATCCATCGGAGTATGTATCAATTTTTGGTTATAAACATTTAATTTACATGCATCACTGAATAACCCGAAAAATAATTATTACATAAAATTTCATTCTGATTTCAAGTCAATGAAATTTGCCTTTGAAAATAACATGAGAATCTGACTTCTAAGCCATTTGTTGACAAACTATAGCCCTAAAACCAAATCAGATCCATCACATGATTTTGTAAACAAAGGTTTTTTGGAACGGAGCCACACTCTTCCATTTACATATGATCTATGGCTGCTTTCCTGCTATAATGGCAGAGTGAGTAGTGAGACAGAGACCATATGGTCCCCAAAGTCTGAAATGTTTATCATCTAGCCCTTTACAGGAAAAAAAACATTGCCAACCTCCGCTCTAATCTCATATATTTGAGTACTGTTCTTGTTCAATAGATTGTCAGCTAAGAATTTTACAAATATACTTTAACTCTTTGTTATTTAGAACACAAAAGCACAGTAAACATAGAGAGATATTATTGGCCCAGCTTCCTTTGTCCCCCTACGTTTCATGGAAGCATTCTAGAAGGGGGGATACAGTGTGAAAGGAGATAACAAATAACAATAAAAACCCTCACTGAGTGTTAGGAGAAGTCATTCAACTTTTCTAAACTACATCCTCATCTGTGGGGCACAGCTAATATTTATCAAATTAACTATGCCTATTTGTACACATTTAAGAGAATGCAAATACATCATATTGTATTACATATTTATAAATGATGCATAAAATGTCAAAACTGGGCAAAATACAACAAAGATGACACATATTAAGAAGGCAATGACCAAAGCCAAAATGGTGATGTATAACACAATTATTACATCTATTGACTGTAAGTCAGGCTTGACTTAGAGGTAAAAAAATTCTAAAATTTGTTAATCCCACAAAATAATGACCAGGAATCAGATTTAAGAACTCTAAGCAAAGTCACAAACATAAGAATCACTAATTGCCTACAACGTGAGTACTGTATTATCAAAATATCTTTTTCTCTTGTGCTTATGTTATCCTGGAAGAAACAGTGAACTACTGAAATAACTAAAACTAACAAATTATACTTTAATTAAAATGAGTTTAAAATAAAACCCAATTTTGTAGAGCATTTAAAAAGTTATAATACATTTTGGTGTCTCTTCTTCATACAGGTATTTTTAAAAAATCAAATTTGTATCTTCAGTAATATTAAAATGAAAACATATCTGATTGACAGCAAATTAAATCAGGTAACAGGCTTTCAAATATCCTTGTGATAATGAGCCTAACAATGTAATCAGGTCACTGCTATGAATCTAAAATTACAATTTATATTAAGAAACTGCAAATATATGTTCATTGTATATTTGCATTTTAATACAGTTAATTATTATCATATTCCTTTCATTTCACTTGAGGTATTTCAGTGTACCAGATACTGCAATATACTTTGTAGGGATGGTATTATAATGATTTATTACTCATCATTGATACGTAGTTTATTGCAGGTCTTAGAGAAGTTGCTGTGGCCTCACATAACTTGCTGATTGATGGAATCTACTGTGTGCCTGGCAATGGGATGGGTGATGGAGACACATCATTTAGCAAGACGTTTGTGTTGCCTAACCTCACGGAACTTAGAATCTATAGTTTTATTGATCTAAAGGCAATGGAGACCTCCATTCCCACTCTTTACAACACTTTCCAAAGGTCCTGTTAGGAAAGTAAGTGGAGTTGGTTATAGTGAGTTCTCCTCTACTCTGTCATTATACTTTATTGGCACTGGTTTTATGGTATTGAGAAATGAAAATTCGTCCTCTTTTTAATAGAAACTTGAGACTCCTCTGATTCCATAAAAGGGAAATTTCCTTGCCTTAATTATAAACTCTAAACTATAAAGTGAAATGTAGGAACACAGCAAAATACTCATTTTTATAAAAACATGAAGTAATTGGAAAAATGAAAAGAAGTTAACATTTCTGTGATACTGACCTCTATCTTTCAGTGAAGTGAAACAGGCATAACAGCAGTGAACTGATAACATATCAATTTCCCAGTCAAAGTACATTATTTCCCACAAATACAAATCTTCATTACAAAAAATTTCTGAAACTTTTCTATATTTAAATGAAGGGATGGTCTGGTTCCAAAAATCAGTGTTTCTCTGGGAAGCCTATCAAACACAGGACAATGGCAATGGGGGTTTCCCCATATATACATACATATATACATACATACATTTTTATACCATGGTTAAAAATATGTTTATGATATATGAACTCTATTTTTTGAAAAATTTCTTTTAACATAGTATTTTCTATTATAATAATCCTACAAATATGTAAAATTTTCCTTCTTTTTACATTAGGTTTATCTAACATTATAATTCAAAACAGTCTCAGAAAGAAAAAAAGATTGGATTTTAAATTAAAATTGCACAACTATTGCTACCTTAAACTGACGATGAGGTACTTGGGTGCAATTTCTGCTGAAGGACTCACTGGTGACCTAGAAAACATTGGCATAACTATTATTTTGATGACTTCTCCAATTTCAGAAAAATAGGATTTCCAGCATCTATCAGCTGTCTCTATAAGGATTTCTCTTGAAACCCTTTCCACTGCATGTTTTTCCAACATCTGAGAAAAAAGATGGTTGTCTGTAAATTTTTAAAAAGTCAAATGCAGGCCAAGACTAATGCAACTGTCTAGTCACATATGTAAATGACTGGAATTTATTTTCCTCATAAAATAGAGTACAACATATTATCATTACAAGCAATCTAGCTTAAGGGGCTATATTTTCACTAGACATAAATAGAAAATTAAGTTACTTCCAAGAATTATGTATTGCTTATTGCCTGATGAAAACATACAAATTTAATCAATGATGGAGCCAGGGTTCTATTTCCTGAAATGGAACAATGGGAAAAAGAAAATGAGGTTGTTGTGTTATCCTCAAAAGGTTTTATTTTGATTCATGAGTTTTTAGATAATTAAATGTGAAACTAAATTTTTCAACATGATTTATAAAATGATAATCCACAAAAGTGTACATTCCTTAAACTGGCCTGATTTTTCTACTCATCTAAAGTTGTCAATCCAGTTTTACAATACCTCTTCCACAACACCCCCTTGACAAAACAATTATTAACATTGACTCTACTCAATGGAATACTGTTTATTGCTTTATTTTTCTTCATATTACCTGACTTTACTACCTGACCTTAGAGTCTAGAGTGATGATGTTTCAAATGTGATTCTCCATCGTTTTAAACTGGTTTCAAAGATCTTTGTGAGGAATAATGAAATTATAACATTTTTATTTCATGCTGTTTGACCCCTGCATATTTGGAAAACTCATGAACAAGGTAAATTCACACATTTGATAAATAAATAACATGCTTTCAGGCTAGGATATAATAAAAAATATCATTTCCCAGAAAACTTTCAAAACTATTTTTTATAAAATTAAAAAATATTATGAATAAAATTATTACCAAAATGCAAAATAACAGTTTATGTAAAGGTTAAGATCCTTAAAAGAAATGCTAAATTTGTTCCTCAATGCTAAAATTCTTGCTGAATATTAAATCATGATAAGTTCAAATGTCACTAACTTTCTAACCTTTAAAATGTATTACTTACATAACTTCAGGAAGAACTTAGGTTTTATATTTTAATCCTACATCTGTTATTGATTTTATTTAAACACATTTCAATACAGTGTTATAATGTAGTGATCTATTTCTCATTATTCTTCCAAATTACCAAATAGAGAATTACTAAATGTCTTGTATGTTGCCTGTCTAAAGATCAGCATGTAAAAAAAATTTTTTTCCTTCAAAGAACAGAGAGAGAATCCATTTGGATATAAACAAGAAGACCAGTTACTAAAGATAAAATAGTGTTTGGTTTTCTCTGGCATAAGTTTAGAAAAGAAATGTAGGCTCCATAAATCTGGTATACTAAAACAACTCGTCAGAGAGAGTAAGAGAGATAACATTTTTTTCATTTAAACATCTTGTGGACAAATAAATCTTTTGGGAAATCTATGTATATTTACACTGTATATTGAAAAACAAAAGATCATTTATTTATCACATATTTACAATATGCCACTGTTATCATAATGGAAACATTTTTGACACTTTTCATTAGTTGAATAAACTCTTTTTTATTTGGAAACCAAGAAACTCATAAAGGTAAAAAAAAAAATAAACAACATTTTACTGTTTGTATGTATTCTGCATGCTAACTCTTATTCATGCTAATGTATTGGGTTGAGGAACCAGACAATAAAATGGATTAAATAAAATCAAACAGAAATTTTCTAAGATATATGATTAGAATAAATATATCACTAACCTAATCTCTATTATGTATATAAAATATATGTATACTGTCCATTAAACATAAAATCATGAGTTCCAGGCATTACAAGAATCAAAAGTAAGTATGGTTTCAGATTGGAGTGTTTTAAATACCTTCTAATTAAATGAAAATTTATACTCTTTGGGTGTTCATTCAATTCTCCAAACATCCATTTATTTAACCAACCAATATGTTTGAACACCTACTATGTCTTATGAGCAATAAAATTTGCAAGGCAAGCACTGATAGCTAAGAAACTCTGTTGTCTTTCTATATGCTGAATCAAACAGGTCTCAATGTGGTTATGGGCTCTATAAATGATAACAAATACAAAAGGGGCAAGTGGAAGCTCAACTCTTCCTGAAAGTCTGAGAATGCCTTCATATAAATGCCATTCATATAAATGCAATACACCCTTAAAACTGTACAGGTGTGTGTCAAGAGGAAAAATAAGGATGTCTTAGTAACCAAATGAAGTAGTATGAACACTGACATGGCTATGTGAAAGATAATGTCATGAAATCTAAACAAGGGTTTGGACAGCTTGTCTAGGGTACAGATCATGGAGGGACTGCTCAAGGCAACAGGAGCCACAAATGGGTTTTAAGGAGAGGACTATAAACACACTGTTTTTTTGAAGACCAAGGTAGTGTGATTGTGACTGATGAATCCTAAGGATTTCAGTTTGGAGGCAGGGTGACAAGTCAGGAAACCATTAAAATATTCTAGGTAAAAGTGAATGAACAGCTAGAATCAGGCAACAATGGTGGAACGGGCAAGAAGCAGATATGTTTAAAAATGCTTAGGAGTATAAATAAAGGAAATTGTTCACTGATTGAATGTTAAAAGGAGGAATTGAGGATGCCTCTTAGATTTTTAATTTCCCAAACTAGCACCTTGCTTAACAATTCTTGGTAAATTGGAATTGACTTTTTAAATGCTGAGTCACTTCTTCGTACACAAATTCCTGTCAAAATACTTACTGTTGTAGAATACAGAGCTATTTTTCCAAAATATTCTCATCCCAATCCCATAACTCCTTGGAATATAAGAAATATAACAATATGTTCTTTAAAAAGTTTTATAAATCATAGATCCCATTGTTGCTCTACCTCCATTTCTTCCTGCCTTTTTATAAGGAGTTCTAGGGATTCGGCGGCTTCTCAAGGAAAAAGATAAAACCACAATAAGGTAGCACACACAAGCTTTATTTGGACGACGCTTTGACAGGTTTGTATGTGGGGGAAGTCCCTCACAGCAAGAGACTATCCAGAAGCTTCCACGCAGAAGGGCCATCCTTCAGAAAGTGAGGAAAGCAAGGAAACTTCTAGGGGAAAGAGGGATCAGAGAGGGGGGTTACATGTCTAGGTATTGTCACTTAGTCACAAGGTGAAGAGCCTCTAGGTCAGAGATCTTCAGAGAGACCAACAACTTGGAGCCTTTATAGCACTGGAGTTTATATCTTACCTACGGCTAGCAGATGCTGGGCATAGTTTCACTAGGTATGGGAAGCAGGAAAACTATAAATGGCTAAAATTTTGCTTATTTGGTCTATGCTTAAAAATATTGAATGTACAAAAATTCGAGTTTGGTGCCCATGGGGTTTTGAAATAATTAGACTCAGTCTGCTTTTAAAAAACTTAAAAATAAATAAATAAACACTAGGGGCCCATATACAGAGGTCTATTTTTGGCTTATACATGTAACACACTAAATATATGCTAATATGAGTTTTTCTCTGTAAGGTTACGGTGTGTAGATGTGTGGGTATTCTATCTGAGATGTTTCTACACTTGACTGTGTACTTTCCATGATCCAAATCCATATCCCTCAGAAATCCATCTGGATATCACAATTTATTAGTTCACACATATACATTCATTCAACATAAATATACATGTATATCTATGCCAAGCACTTTTTAGATGATGAGATAAGAGACTACAAAATTTAGTTCCTGCGCTCAGTGAATCCTGATGTTGACCAAAGTTTAACACACAAGCAAATACATTAAACAGATATCATCAAGTAATTCAAAGTTTTTGTAAAACAAGGTCACTAGCAGGGATTCAAAGAATTGCCTAGCATGCTACTTTAGAGGTATAATCAGAAATGGACTCTGAAAAGGTGCCACTTAAGGTTGAGAGAAAAAAGATAAAGAGAAGCAAGAGATGTGACACTTTATGTGCTGTATCTATTCACTTATATGGTTTTTAGTGTTGGTGCACTACATGAATTCAGGGCCAATTAGGGTAATAGAGCCGTGGCTGTTGAAGGATGTGAACGTGAAGGTAGTGATACTTTGGAAGAACAATCCAATGGATTCTAAGCCTAATGCCGTCATTGTCTTCAAGCCTGACTGGTATGGTAAAGACCTATGGGAATGGTTTTCATGAACACGAGAAAAATGGATTCAGCCTCATGGCTGTGCCATAACTGCAGACCTGTGAGACATATATAAAACGGCATATCGTTGACCTGATAGACCAACCATTTTTTCCATGGCTGGAGATGTACATGAACTAATTTTTAATTGTGCTGATAGTCCAGCATATGTAGTAGAAGGTGAACACAATGTTAAGAGGTGCACACAGTGTAAGTGATGCTTGGAATACCGGTCAACGATTACTGAGAAAGTCACCTTCACTGCAATCAACCTAGGGTTTTATGTAACAGGCTATTACAGGAGAGGTCATCAAATTCTTGGGAAGAAAGGCATTCTTAGTAGCTTGAGAAAACTGGTATTCCTTCAGGCTGGAAGGAAAAGATGAAGCATCACTATACTGAAATGATACACTAGTTATTCTTCTCAGGACTGGTGAGGTACATACCTCAGGTGTGTTGTGGTCATTGTCCAGCCAGGGATGAACAGTCTTACCAAAGAGCAAATGACTACAAGGATGACAAATTCAACGCATTTTAGCGCAAGCAACTTCACTGCCATCAAGTTGGGAGGCAAAAGTGTGCAGTTACGACAAAAGGCATCACGCATTTTGAGCAGAAAAGTTTTAGCTAGATGGTCTTAATGATCCTTTGGACTTCAGTGTAATACTTGAAATTGCACTGCCTTGAACTGATAGACCACCCATTCTTCCCAGACGTGTACACAAACTTAGGACTGGGTTTAGCATTATTCAGCACGTGTCATAAGACATGAACATACAAAGTGATACTTAGGAAGATTGATGTAATAGATTAAAAACTGGCATTTTCATTGCCATCAAGCCAGTCTGAATTCAGTGGAGTGTTTAACAAGACAGATGTCAAACATCTGAACAGAAGGGATTCAGATCCATGGGCATAACATTCATTCTGACCTGTGAGGAACAACAGAAATAGCACCACAATGACATGATTTACTGTCCATTCTTCCCAGTGCTGGTGAAGTACATCCAGTGGAATGTAACGAGTCAGATGTCAGACATCTGAACAGAAGGGTGTCAGATTCATGGACATATCATTTTTATGACATGTGTGAAGAAACACAAATAGCACTATATTGACTTGATAGACTGAACATTCTTCCCATGGCTGGTGAAGTGCACGTCTAGCAGCTGCTGAAGGAGGTGAACATGGGCAGATCATGCTTGGGAAGAACAATCCAATGGATTATAAACCAGGCACATTCATTGCCATCAAACTGGGCTATGTCCTGCAGGGCATTATGGGTGAAGTCACTAAGCATTTCGAACAAAAGGGATACTGATTCATGTCCATGACATTGCTTCAAAACTGTGATGAACATCTGAAGCAGCAGTGTGATAACCTGGCAGGTTAGTCATTTTCCCTAGCGCTGATGTAATACATTAACTTAAAGTTAGTTGTGTTCATTATCTATCAGTTGCCGAAGAATGTCTAAAGAGCTAAATTAATACTTTACATGACTAATTCACAATTTTCCCACAGCTGATTAAATAAATAAACTCAAGGACATTTGTGGCCACTGGCCAACAGGAATGGAAGGCAGTAAACACAGGACAAGTGATGCTTTAGAAGAAAAAATTTGGTGTGTGCTTCCTTGAGGTGTCTACCAGGGCCCATGAAATGAGTGGCATATAGGGGCTACTGCAGCAGTGCGGAGATGGGGCAAATCCAGACATTTCTTTTGCACCTTCTCAGGCACAAAATGCCAACCATAACTGTTCTGTCAGCAAGAGAGACAGAGACTACAGATGGCTATGGGGTAGATTCCCTGGTGGGAGGGCTCTGAACATAGCTGGCAAGTGGGACTGATGCTGGCAGCCCTGGGAGCTACAAAGGAGCCTTGAGAGGAATAGACACTGACTCTAGAGTGGGCTTTGCTTACCCAGTGGAAGATTTAAATTCAGAGTGCCATTAACAAAACAAAATAAACAAACAAAAAACAGAACAAAAGATATTACACTGATTTGGACAGCTGATGGTCATTTCTTCAAACCAAGGAATACACTGTGTATCCCATAATGCCCAATAATGTGCAGAGAGATATCCTCCTCAGTGTAATAGTTTGACAGAGTAATAGAATGGGGAGTAAAAACATTGTTGGTTGTCTAAAATTGGGGGAAATGAAAGCATTCAGGGCTACCTTGTATGCCTTCACGAGTGTGTGCTGACACTCAATATGAGTGGGACTAAAGGAGTGTCTTCACTGTATTTTCTCTGTTTTTCTGGTTGACCTGGGGAAGAGGAGGAGGGGAAGATGCTGGTATGAGTATGCAATTCTTGCCAACGGAGGAGTACACTGGTATAGCGAGTATAATTTTTTCTTTCTTCCCCAAATCACCTCAAAATTTTTTTTCTCCCCTGCCTGATGCAGTGGTGCTAGGACTAGGGCTGCTATGACAAGTACTGGAAGCTGGGATGATTTCTAACCAAGAAACTGGGAAAATGTTTTTAAGCCTTCTGTCAGAATTTCTAAGGTCCTAAGGGGAGTGGATTGTGCCTTCATCCCCATCTGGCAAAACTGGGACTAAAAGTGTATGCAGCTATATTGCCGGATGGTAAAAATAGTTCACCAGCTCTGCACCTATGTAACTTCATCCTATTTGAATAGGAATGAACTGAGAGGAAGTACTTGCCAGGCTAGTATTGCTGCCTGCAATATAAACCAGTACACACAGTGACAATTCTAGTGTTCCTTCCAAAGGTGAAAAAGTTTGAGAATTAATGGAGAGGAGAAATACTAGCTAAGGATTAAAAAAAATGAATAAATGATTTATAAATTGGGAAAATCTAACATTATGAGGAAAGAGAGAGACCCTCTCATATTGTTTTATATTGTTTTATACTCAGTACCTGTTTTAAGAAAAAACAAGGAAGTAAAACCAAAGACAGGCAGCCCGGCGCCAGGCCCGAAACCAGGCCTGGGCCTGCCTGGCCTAAACCCAGTAGTTAAAAATCAACTCATAACTTAGACACCAATGTTATCCATAGATTCCAGACATTGTGTAGAACATTGTGAAACTCCCTGCCCTGTTCTGTTTCACTCTGACCACCGGTGCATGCAGGCCCTGTCATGTACCCCCTGCTTGCCCAAATCAATCACGACCCTTTCATGTGAAATCTTTAGTGCTGTGAGTCCTTAAAAGGGACAGAAATTGTGCACATGGGGAGCTCAGATTTTAAGGCAGTAGCTTGCCAATGCTCCCAACTGAATAAAGCCCTTCCTTCTACAACTCGGTGTCTGATAGGTTTTGTCTGCTGCTCGTCCTGCTACAATTACATTAACACCTTGCAAGGGACTCAGAGTGAGAGATGACATTGTCTCTTAGCTCAATTTTAACAGATGCCTGAATGGATGAAGCTGTTTGCCAACAGGACTCCTGCTTTTGGAACCTGACAAGAGCGAAAAAAAGCTAGAAAACCTAAGTGGCCTTACCACGGGAGACAATAATACAATATGATGTACTGGACTAAGTATTAATGTTTAAGTGGGATTCTAGTAATGTGGCAGTCTCTTTTGAGTTGTATGTTCTTTTGATGTAAGGGATTCTCTGGGTTCAAATACTGGTGATATTGGGAAATATGCTTTGCTCTTTGCCCCTGTTTCCTGGCATACAACTCCTAAAATCCTTGGAATCTCTAAAGTTTTGTCTTTTTGTATGCTAATGTTGACTGGTAGCTTCAGAATGGGGACAGTTACTGGAAAGACAAAGGCATGCCTCGAGGGTTGGGATTTTCGGCCACCATCCCCCCAACCTCTGAGAGCTGAAGGCAAATTTATCACCAATGGCCAATGGTTTAATTGATTATGCCTACATAATGGGGCCTCCATAAACACCCAAGAGACAAGTTCGGAGAGCTTCCAGATAGCTAAACATATGGAGGTTCTTTGGGGGTGATGCTCCCAGGAAGTGCATGGAAACTCTGTGCCTCTTCCCCCATTCCAAGCCCTATGCATCTCTTCAACTGTATCCTTTGTAATATTCTTTACAGCAAAGTGATAAACATTTTTTAAAAAGGCCAGGCCCAACGACTCACACCTGTAATCCCAGCACTTTGGGAGGCCAAGGCAGGAGATTTGCTTGAGCCCCTGAGTTTGAGGCTGTAGTGAGCTATGATCATGTCATTGCACTTCTACGTGGGCAACAGAGTGATAAAACATGAAAAAAAAATCAAAAACCATCAACTCAATCTGAGCCAGGCACTTTCATTGCCTTCAAGCTTGTCAGCTTAGGATAGAAACTTAGAAGACAGGATGTCAAGTGCTTTGAGAAAAAATAATTCAACCTCAATACAATTCCTACAGGACTATGACGAACTCTGAAGCAGCACTGCATTGATGTGATACAAGAGTCACTGTTCCCAAAGCAGATGAAGGACAAAAACAAAAGACCAGTTCTAGTGACTGTCCAACAGACCATGTAGGGGATGACAAAAACGTGAGTGATGCTCGAGTGAGTAATTCAATAGATCTCTTTAAGGTCTCATCATATCCATCAAGCTATGAGGTATACAACAGGGGGTTACAAGAAAAGTCACCAGACACACTCAGAAGAAATGATTCAGATTCATGGGCAGAATGTAACTTTGGGACTTTGAGGAATACCAGAAGCAAACATAAATTGAAATGAAAGACTGTACAGTCTTCTGAGGAATAGTGTATTACATGAATTCACAGCTGATTACAGCCTGTGTGAAACAGCAATAAAAGGAATTGAATACAGGGCAAGTGAGGCTTAAGGAGAGCTTTACAGGGCAAGGTAATCCAAGCAACATTATTGCCATCGGCCATACTTCAATCGGAAAATTGTTACAGGAGAGTTGTTCACGTGCATTTATGAGATGAGAGCTGATTCACCATCATGAATCTTGAATTTTTTTTTTTTTTTTGGTCTCTGCAAAAAACCAGAAGAGCCTTGATATGGTGTAGAATGATGTTTGTCCCCTCCAAATCTCATGTTGAAATGTGATCTCCAATGTTGGAGGTAAGGCCTGATGGTAAGTGCTAGGGTTGTAGGGATGGATCCCTCATGAATGCCTTGGTGCTGAAATGAGTGAGTTCTCACCCTATTAGTTACCAAGAGATCTAGCTTTTATAAAGAGCCTGGCACTTCCTCTATTTCGCTCCATCTCCTGCCATGTGACATGCCTGCTCCCTGTTGCTTTCTGCCATGAGTAAAAGCTTCCTGAGGTCCTTGCCTAACGCAGATGCTGGTGCCATGCTTCCTGTACAGTCTACAGAACCATGAACCAAAATAAACCTCTTAACTTTATAAATCACCCAGCCTCTGGTGCTCCTTTCTAGCAGCACAAAATGGACTACTACAAAGCTCTACCATAACATGATACACTGCCATTATTCCAAAGACTGGTAAAGAACATTAACATTGAATGTGGGCCTTGTTGAGCAGCAGATGATGTATTTGGACACAGTGTTAGTAAAACCTGGGGAATCTTTTTGAATGAATTCAAACCCAGGCACATTCCTTTCAATTAAATGGCATTGCATCCAGCAGAAGACAAATAGAGCAAGTATCCAGTGCTGAAACAGAAAGGATAGATTCAATGACGTAACATCCTTAGAGACAGTAAGGAAAATCTGAAGCAGCTCTACTCTGAAATGAAACATTGCACAATTTTCCAAGGACTGGTGAGTGACTGATAATTTAGGGCTAGATTCTAAGAACAGCAATTTAAATGCCTTAAATGTGAATGAAATGCAATCTGGCCTTAAAGAAGAGGTCATCAAGCTTCCTGAGGACAACAGGAGTCTCGTGAGCACATAATATTTTCTCAAGCACATGAAAACCCTTGAATAAGCAATTCGTTGACAAAAAGAAGCTGTTAACCACTACCTAGAAATAAATAATAAATAACTTTGGTGAGAAGTCTAGCATCAATTTGAATAAGTGAGCACAGGAGAATAATTTTTTCATAAAAAAAATCTGCACAAAGACACTGACATCTTCCTAACACACACCTGTGGAGCTTCCATTTTTTTGTTTATTCTTGGCCTACAGAAAATACAGGCCAATGGTGAAAATCAGCTTAGAAAAGAATGAACATGGCCGGGCGCGGTGGCTCAAGCCTGTAATCCCAGCACTTTGGGAGGCCGAGACGGGCGGATCACGAGGTCGGGAGATCGAGACCATCCTGGCTAACACAGTGAAACCCCATCTCTACTAAAAAATACAAAAAACTAGCCAGGCGAAGTGGCGGGCGCCTGTAGTCCCAGCTACTCGGGAGGCTGAGGCAGGAGAAAGGCGTAAACCTGGGAGGCGGAGCTTGCAGTGAACTGAGATCCAGCCACTGCACTCCAGCCCGGGCGACAGAGCGAGACTCCGTCTCGAAAAAAAAAAAAAAAGGAAAAGAATGAACATAGGGCTAAAAATCTGGAGTGAACATAGCTGAACTCTAAGCCAGAAAACATAATAGGCATGAGGCTAAACTTACTGAACAGGTTTTACAAAAGAAATTCAAGCATCATATAAGAGGACAACCCAGAGGAGTTTATAAAGCACTCTTAATACAATCAGCCCCAAGATTATTGTACCCACGCCAAACAATTTCCGAGAAGGTCAACTGCAAAGATTCCACAGAAGGCATTCTGAGTGACTTCCAGTACACTGGGCAGGTGATGGAGAAAAACCCTAGACATTATGAACCACCCTAACAAGCACAGTAGGATCCTCCTGTGCTTAACATGCTTTCTCATGCACGGGATACCACTAAAACAGCCAGTGTGCACTGAATACAAGCCATGTTTTTGTTCAGGACCTTGAGAATAATTATAAAGAGTGACTGTGGTGCCTCACCCCTGAGGAACTGAAGACTCTGTGGACACAGAGCGTGCTTCCAATGCCAGGAACAAGGAACCTTTCAGTGACCAACATGATGCCCTGGGAGGCAAGACAGTCCCATCGCACAAGAGGAGTAATTTGAACATGCTGAAAACATCCAACGGGAAGCTAGGCCTGGAACCCTCAGCATGGCATGCTGATTGCCATCAAAGCAAGCATCATACACAAGGGAAGCACAGAGGAGTTCAAAAGGCATTACCCAAAGGGGCAATCAGCCTCGCAGATATGCCATTTTAATCTGGTCATCACGGAATGACCTTTCACTCCCCTGTTGTAAATGGGGGAACATCCTGGTAAGTGACAGTTCACATCTCACACACCTTCCACCAGAATGACTGTAAGCATCCCTGAAAGGGCTGCATGCATGCCCAGCAATTGAGAAGACTGCCAATCCCAAAGTTTCCAAAAGGAAACCAACAAATAATAAGGCACTCCAAGTGGCACCCGGTAAAACAACAGACAATGGGGACCAATCTGAGAATTCACCATCTGACTTTCGAAACAGAGTGGGATCCTTCCAGGCTTACCATTCTGTAATGCACTGGATAGCCCCCAAAAGCAAATAGGCATTGGAGAGAAGCCACCAGTGGTCCCAAATCTGGACAATGATTGTCACAAGTGCCCGGGGGGTGCGGCACTCCTGAGGAACTGAAGACTGAGTGAACAGGGAGCGAGTTTCTAAGGCCAGACACAGAGCAACCTTTCAGTGACCATTGTGAGACCCTGCGAGGGAAGAGGGTCTTACCTCTCACAAGGAACAGTCTGCACTTAAACAGCACTCCCGAGAGGAAGCTCTGCATATGCATGAAATTCCTGCGTGGCACGTTCACTGAAACCGAAAGACGCATCATACAAGAGGGCGACCCAGAGGAATTTTCGAAGCATTCTTATACCACAACAATCAGCCCTGAGATTGCTATACCCATTTACCACCACTTTCAGCAACAGAAATCCCATGGTTTGCAAAAGAGGCATTCCAGGTGACTTTCAAGCACCATGGGTGGACAGTGGCAACAGACCAGACAGGTTATCAACCACTGTTAGAAGCAGGGTAGGCTCCTCCTTTGCTTAACATGCTTTCTAGTGCAGAGGACACCCCTAAGAAAGCAAATGGTCATTGAACAGAAGCCACCTGTTATTCAGGACCTCGAAAGCAAATGTAATGAGTGACTGGGGTACATCACTCTTGACAAGCCAGAGCCTGTGTGAACATAGAGCGAGTTTCCAATCATGGGAACCAGGAAACATTTGAGTGACCTGACACCTGATCCTAAGAGTCGAGACAGTATAGTCTCATGTGACAAGTAATTAAAATGTACTGAAAGCTCCCAAAAGGAAGCTATGCCTGGGACCATCAGCATAACGTGTTCATTACCATCAAATGAGCATCATACAAAAGGACAACCCAGAGACATGTTGAATGCGTTATTGAAACAGTACAATCAGCCTTGAGATTTCTGTATCCACCCCCCAAATTTACAAGAACCCTAACCCCAGATTCCCAAAAAGGCATTCTGAGTGACTTCCAGCACCATAGGCAGTCAATGAGAACGGACCCGGGAGGCCACTGGCTGCCGTTATTAGCAGACGATGATCCTCCTGTGGATAACCTGCTTCCTAATGCACTGGATACCTCTAAAGAAGCCAATATGCATTGAATTGAAGACACCTGTTGTGCAGTTCCTTGAAATTAACTGTAGCAAGGGCCCCAGGACTCATCACTGCTAAGACATTGAAGGTTGACTGAAGAGAGAGCGAGGTTTTACTGACAAGAACCAAGCAGCCCTTCAGTGACCAATACATGATCCTGAGAGGCAACAGGATCTTGCCTCACATGACAAGTTGTCTGAACATACAGAACACTCCTGAGAGAAAACTCTGCATGAAATCCCTGCATGGCAACTTCATTGCCATCAAAACAAACATCATGCAAGAGGACAATCCACAGCAGTTTTGAATGCACTTTTAAAATGGGACAATCAGCCCCGAGATGGTTGGAACCACGGCCAACAATTTCCAAGAAGGCCAGTCGCAAGGATTCCACAGAAGGCATTCAGACTGATTTCCAGCACCCTGGGCAGGCAATGGGGACAGATCTGAGAGGTCATCAAACCCCACTATGAGCACAGTAAGATCCTCCCGTGGGTAACGTGCTTTCTTTCTAATGCACTGGATATCCTTTAAAACAGCCAGGGTCCATTGAAAACAAGCCATGTTTTTGTTCAGAACTTTGCGAGTGATTTTAGGGTGAGGTTCCATGATGTAATAGTGAGCACTCTGGGGTGCCTGACTCCCTGAGAAACTGAAGACTTTATGTACGCAGATCGAGATTCCAATGCCAGGAACCAAGGAACCTTTCAGTGACCAACACGATGCCTTGGGAGGCAAGATGGTCTTGTCTCACAAGAGGAGTAATTTGAACATGCCGAAAACCCCCAACTGGCTGGGACCCTCAGCATGGCGTGCTCACTGCCATCAAAACAAGCATCATACACAAGGGAACATAGAGGAGTTCAAAAGGCATTGCTCAAAGAAGCAATCAGCCTCACAGATACACCATTTTAATCTGGTCATCATGGAATGATCCTTTCACCCCCCTGTTGTAAATGGGGGAACAACCTGGTAAGTGAGAGTTCACATGTTACACGCCTTCCACCAGAATGACTGTAAGCAGCCCAGAGAGGACTCACACATGCCCAATGATTGAGAAGACTACAAATCCCAATGTTTCCAAAAGGAAAACAACAAAAAGGCACCCCAAGTGGCACCAGTAAAAGACAGGCAATGCGGACAAACCCATGAAGTCACCAACCAACTTTCGAAACAGTGTGGGATTCTCCCAGGCTTACCATTCTGTAATGTACTGGATAGCCCTCCAAAAGCAAATGTGCATTGAAGAGAAGCCACCGATGGTACCAAATCTGGATAATAATTGTCACAAGTGCCCTGGAGTGCAGCTCTCCTGAGGAACTGAAGGCTGAGTGAAAAAGGGAGTGAGTTTCTAAGGCTAGGCACAGAGCAACCTTCCAGTGCCCATTTTGAAACCCTGCGAGGGATGAGGGTCTTGCCTCCCACGAGGAACAGTCTGTACTTACACAGCACTACTGAGAGGAAGCTCTGTCATGAAATCCCTGCACAGCACATTCACTGAAATCAAAATAAGCATCATACAAGAAGGCAACCCAGAGGAGTTTTTAAAGCATTCTTATACTAGGACAATCAGCCCTGAGATTGCTGTATCCATTTGCCACAACTTGCTGGAACAGCAATCCCATGGTTTTCTGAAGAGGCATTCCGGGTGACTGCCCAGGACCACTGGCAGGCAATGTGAGCAGACTGGAAAGGCCACCAACCTTGTTTACACTGAATTATAGAGAAGTTGGTTTTGCTCAACCTAAGGGTTTTTTCAAGAAATGTGTCTGCCATGACAGACCCATCAGTAATTGCACATGTGCTCTGATTTAGTATTTGGCCCTAACATTTTACTTCTCTCATTCATGCCTTGGTTACATTCTTGAGACATTACCGGGACCAAATGAAACAACCATTTTGAGGTTATTTTAGAAATGGTCAAGCAGATTCCTGAACCTCTTCAGTGCCATAAATTTACCAAAAGCAGCACTACCGTGAAATGACAGATCGGCCATTCTTCATAGGTCTGGTGAAGTACACGACTCCATGGTGAGTTGCTCCCATTGTCAAACTGGCATTGAAGTCTTTCAATACAGAGTGAATGAATCTAGGAAAGAACAATACAATGCAGTTTACTCCTGGCACCATCATTACCATCAAGCTGGGAGGTTTGAAGCAGGCACTAGCGATGAGGTCGCCAAAAAGTGCAGAATCGGAATCCTTTCTGCACTTTCACTCCCTGTTCACTCAACCTTCAGTTCCTCAGGAGTGCTGCACTTTTTGTGCAGAAAGGATTCAGATTCTTGCCCATGTTGTTCCTTCTGACCTGTGAGGAAAATATGAATCTTCTTTACACTGACCTTATAGACTGCTCATTCTTCTCAGTGCTGGTAAGTACATGAATGTAGACCAGTTTTGGCCACTGACCAGCAGGTGGTGAAGGTGGTGAAAACAAAGGGGTTGCAAAGAGTACTGTTATGGGTTGAATTTTCCTTTGTGCTCATCGCCACCAATAAAAGAAATGGTAAAATGTTTAAGTAAATAACTAAATAATAATTATAATATAATTGTCACACACATCCGTGTGAAGAGACCACCAAGAGACTTTGTGTGAGCAACAAGGCTGTTTATTCACCTGGGTGCAAGTGGGCTGAGTCTAAGAAAGGAGTCAGGGAAGGGAGTTAGGGAGGGGGCAGTTTTATAGAAATGGGGTAAGCAGTGGAAAGTTAAAGTTAAAGTGGGTTTTTCTCTTGCGGGCAGGGGTGGGGGTCACAAGGTGCATGGTGGGGAGATCATAAGTCTCATTGTCCAGAAGAAGAATGTCACAAGGTTGAAAGATTGATCAGTTGGGACAGGGCAGGAACAAATCATAATGGAATGTTGTAAGGTTGGTCAATCAGTTAAGACAGGAGCTGGCTGTTTCCCTTCTTTTGTACTTTTTGGTTGCCTCAGGTCATCTGGATGTATACGTGCAGGCTTGGGCTCAGAGGCCTGACAATAATACAGTAAATGTAACAATTGAAGATGTATGAAAGTTGCTGTAAAAGCACAGAGAAGGAGAAAAATATTGTATATTGATGTTTCTCAAGCTTAACCCACATCAGAATTTCCTCAGGATTTTGTTAAAACACAAACCTCCAGCAATTCTGATACATTAATTTTGTTGTGTGGCTTGAGATTTTGCATTTCTATCATTTTTGCATGTGCTCATGCTACTTGTCTATGGATCACAATGTGAGAATCCTTGATATCCACTAATGGGAGACATTTCTAATGAGATCAAAGTTGAGCTGGGTCTTTCACAACATACAGACTTCCAAAGTATAATTTTAGTTGAAGGATATTTTAGACAAACATCTTTGGGCCAGGAAATAGTAGGTATGAGGAGTAAGGAGAAGAAACACCTCAGAGAGATCCGATTTGACAACTGAGGATTGAGTATATGTTTACAAGTGAGACAGTGAGTAAGGACATTCCAGGAAGACGAAAAATATATGTAGACCAGGGGAAGAGGAAGGGAGCTTGTTTCATTCAAAGAACTTCTAGTACTACAGTCTTTTATAAGGGCATGGCAGAGGTGATGAGTGCCTGAATGAGAGAAGTCTGTGAAGTCAAAACCTAAGGTTGCAGTAATGAAGATGGAGAAAGAATAAATATATATGACAACTAGAGTGTAGAATCTCAAGGAATTCATGACCAATTAAATTAGAAAGAATGAAAAAGTGAGGTTCAGAAAGTAATCTATGATTATTCATGGATATTTTAATATGACGGTCTGTAAATACTAGGTCTTGTCAGAGAAAATACAAGGAAAAACTAGTCTTTAAATTTAAGTGTGTGTGGCAGGTCTGGGAGGTTGGGGGGATGGAGTTTGGGTAGGAAACTCTAATTTGCAGAGGTTAAAACTGTCTACTGATAATGGCGAATTGGGTTACATACACCATCTCTGTTAATGAGGGAACTTTAAAAAGCTTTAAAACATCAAAGAGGCAACAAGACAGTGAAGAATTATCAGGCTCAGATTTATGAGTTGGGAAACCCCAATAAAATAAGCCCACTATGTTGGGGCATTTGTGCTCTGGCATTATTTGCTCATGCTTAAGTGACCGTCTGAGAATCCATATTGCACTTTAGACAGCTATAGGGAGATAAAGGGACAATGTAAGCCTGGGACCTTCTGGAGATCCTGGTAAATGGTTAATTCTTTCTGTTTTGTGATTGTTTATATTGTGGCTGATTGGGAGTTTTTAGAGACTAAGAAGAAAAAACCAATGGAGAAAAAATGATTGAAGATAGAAAAAACAAAAGAAAAAGTGTCTTTGAAGAATTTTTTAAAAATACGTTTAAACCTCAAAGTATCTGATTGTGTTTTTATTATCTTGTCATTTAAAAAGAATATTTTCTATCAGTTTGCTTTTTGGCACCCTAATGGAGCATGTCACATGTCACCTCAGGTGCACTCACTTGACCTTGGTTGGTATCACTGTTATGTATTGAATATTTTCTATCAGTTTGCTTTTTGGCACCCTAATGGAGCAAGTCACATGTCACCTCAGGTGCACTCACTTGACCTTGGTTGGTACCACTGTTATGTATTAAGAATGTGTCTTAGACCTCTAAGCATCCTTGCCATTGGACTTCTTCTCTGTTCACCCAAGGCATCATTTGCACCTTTTTCTAACTACCTGATATAATTTACTACACTGTGGACACCATTTGTTTCTCCAGTTCTCACCCTAAATTGTGAACCCAAAAGTAAAAAGTTATGCCTTATTTTTCCTTATAAAACAATACCTGGAAAAAAGTAGATGTTCTATAAATGAGATTTGAGGTATACAGCAAATAGGAACGTAGGAAATGGAATTCACTTAATAGACACTTTTACCAAAGAGTTATAAAATGATTTTGAATAAGAAACTAATATTTTGCCTAGAGTTCTATCTACAGTAATACAATCTAGTTAGTATATACAATGACAACATTTTATCCAACATATATTTTTAGTTACTTCTAGATGGTGATTAGGCTACTTTTTGCATTATGTATTTTTTTCATAGACACTTCCAAAATTACTACTAAACTACACACACATAGATCCACACACATATGCACACACATAACTTTATATATATATCCTATGACATGAGATAATCTATAGTACAGTAATGTATTACTATAAGTATGTGTATAATACATCATGTATATACAACTTACACAATGAATTTAGAGGAAGTATCTGAAAATTTAGTATATCTGCATTTAAAAAAAATCACAAAAGGAAACTTTTTTGCTTCTCTTCATACAATTTTTAATAGTTTCCTTTCTTTAAACTTAGAGAAATGCTATTTTTCCCAATGGAATTCTGTATTACTTTTAGATTACAATCTCTCTCTTAGCCTGTTTGAGTCTCATCAGAAAGCAGTCAGAGAGAACCAAGCTACAGTTGACATACCACAGCAGTTAGCCATTTTATATGTTTTTAATTATTGTCCTTTTTAAAATGACTGCGTAGGCAAACCTCATTTTGTAGAGAATACCATGTTCTACCATTCATATATACTGATTACAATGATGGTGATAATGCAAAACGGGGGGGAGGAAAAGGAGAAGGAAGAACAAAGGAAGAATGAAATCTTTCACAGTTATCAGGCTATTTTTAAGCCACAAATATCTTTACCAAAATTATTGTCCACAAAAATTAAACCATCTGTGAATTGCATCTACAATGAATGTGTAAAGAGGGCTACTTTTGGACTTTAAAGTGTCGAGACCTAATTCTAAGCTTCATCAGTTTCCACAGCCAAATGTGTATTTCTTATACCCCAGTAGCATCATTAAAACATAGAATATCTGTTAGCATTTGTGAAAATTAAACAATCCACTTCAAGATTACATAGCACAGAGTAAGCACTCAGAAATTAGGACCTCTTCTTATCACTGGCTTCATTCTCCTTTAAGTAATATCCTTCTCTTTACGGTGCTACTCTCAACACTGACGGTGCTTAGGCATTTCGATTTCATCACTTCATTTGGATGTCCATTTAAGCAAAGCTAAAACACAGTGATCATTTCTTTAAGCTTGTAGCTATGTGAACTTTGATGACATAATTGTTTCTTGATTAATATAAGCAACCTTTGATGCTGAGAATGGGTCATGTTTATTTCCTAATGGAACAAAATATAATGTTCATTTGATAACATGTTTTCTCTGACTGCCATTATTTTTCTTTCATTGGTTCTATAAACAGTGGAATTTAGCATCAACAATTAGATGATAGGTGACAGTAATACCACCCCTGTACAAATCTAAAGCAAATGCAGAAAATGGTATCATACAAGAAGTACATTTACTAACCTGCTTGCAGAAGTGAATAATCAAGAAATATGATGTAAGGAGGGTTCAACACCAATTCTTACTGCTATTATACTGTGTGAAATAAATTACTTTCAAGGCACCATTGTTGCTTCCCTGCTGAATGGGAAAGTATTTGTTTTACTTAACAATCAGTATTCACTAAATCTGGAACCAAAAAAATGGGGCTTCCATGGCCCATTTATATTTGTTCATTGTCTATACTCTGCACTCCATGGATAAAATCCTAAGTATATTCTACAATATTTTAATTCACTTACAGAAAAAAACAATATCCTCTGGTCATTTTAGTGTCAAAAACATCCCTCATGTCATTGACTAAAATTTCTAGTTGCTTAATAACGATAAAACTCAAATATTTATTTAAAAGTATAGCTTCTCTGTCTATTCTGCAACTCAGCAACTCCACCCCTAAATACATACCTAGGAAAAATGAATGTGTATTTTCACCAGGATATATATACCACAATGTGCACAGACACTTTATACAAAGTAGTCCCAAACAGGATATAATGCAAATTCCAAGCAACAATAGAATAGATAAATATTCATATGAGTAGTCTATTCATGCAGTAGAATACTAGGCACAAACAGCAAAATGTAAACTGACTCTACAAACAACTTCAAAGATACTACTCTCAGAAAAGCTGGACACAAAAGAATATATAAGTCCAGTTTAAAAAAGCTATTTAAAAATAGTTTCTTAGCAAAATATATATTTAACATATATAAGAGAACATTTGCAATGCCTTTGGGACCACATATATACACATTCCCAATTATATCACCCTGCTTCCTTCTAGGAACACACACACACACACACACACACACACACACACATATATCAAAAATTCAGTGATAATATTCGTTTGTTTATCTAGGTAATATTATTGTATTTATATACTGTGAGTCCCTTAAAGCATGATACAAATAAATAGTACAAAACTAATAAATAGGAGGGTAGCTGGCAAAATGACCAAACAGGAACCACTCCAGTCTGCAGCTCCCAGCAAGATCAACGCAGAAGGTGGGTGATTTCTGCATTTCCAACTGAGGTACACAGCTCATCTCATTGGGACTGGTTAGACAGTGGGTGTAGCCAATGGAGGGTGAGCCAAAGCAGAGTGGGGTGTTGCCTCATCCAGGAAGCACAAGGGGTCGGGGAACTCCCTCCCCTAGCCAAAGGAAACCATGAGGGACTGTGCCATGAGGAATGGTGCATTCTGGCCCAGATACTACACTTTTCCCACAGTATTCGCAACCTACAGACCAGGAGATTCCCTCAGGTGCCTACGGCACCAGGGCCTTGGGTTTCAAGCACAAAACTGGGTGGCCATTTGGGCAGACACCGAGCTAGCTGCAGGAGTTTTTTGTTTTTTTTTTTTCACACCCCAGTGGCACCTAGAACATCAGCGAGACAGAACAGTTTACTCCCCTGGAAAGGGGGCTGAAGCCAGGGAGCCAGGTGGTCTAGCTCAGTGAATCCCACCCCCATAGAGCCCAGTAAGCTAAGCTCCACTGGCTTGAAATTCTTGCTGCCAGCACAGCAGTCTGAAGTCAACCCGGGATGCTTGAGCTTGGTCGGGGTAGAGGCATCTGCCATTACTGAGGCTTGAGTAGGCAGTTTTTCCCTCACATTGTAAACAAAGTCACCGGGAAGTTTGGACTGGACAGACCCCACCACAGCTTGGCAAAGCCACTGTAGCCAGACTGTCTCTCTAGATTCCTTCTCTCTAGGCAGGGCACCTCTGAAAGAAAGGCAGCAGCCCCAGTCAGGGGCTTATAGATAAAACTCCCATCTCCCAGGGACAGAGCACATGAGGGAAGGGGCAGCTGTGGGCACAGCTTCAGTAGACTTAAACATTCTTGCCTGCTGGGTCTGAAGAGAGCAGTGGATCTCCCAGCATAGTGCTTGAGCTCTGCTAAGGAACAGAATGCCTCCTCAAGTGGGTCCCTAACCTCCGTGCCTCCTGACTGGGAGACACCTCCCACCAGGGGTCACACAGGAGAGCTCTGGTTGGCATCTGGCAGGTGCCCCTCTGGGACAAAGCTTCCAGAGGAAAGAACAGGCAGCAATATTTGCTGTTCTACAGGCTCTGCTGGTGATACCTCGGCAAACAGGGTCTGGAGTGGAGCTCCAGCAAACTCCAGCAGACCTGCAGCAGAGGGGCCTGACTCTTAGAAAGAAAACTAACATACAGAAAGGAATAGCATCAACATCAACAAAAAGAATGTCCACACAGAAACCCCATCCAAAGGTCACCAACATCAAAGACCAAAGCTAGATAAATCCATGAAGATGAGAAAAAATCACGCAAAAGGCTGAAAATTCCAAAAACCAGAACACCTCTTCTCCTCCAAAGGATCGCAATTCCTCACCAGCAAAGGAAAAAAACTGGACAGAGAATGAGTTTGATGAATTCACAGAAGTAGTCTTAAGAAGGTGGGTAATAACAAACTCCTCCGAGCAAAAGGAGCATGTTCTAACCCATGCAAGGAAGCTAAGAACCTTGAAAAAAGATTAGAGGAATTGCTAACTAGAATAACCACACAGAAGTGGTTCTCTAAACTTCACTTTTCTAAACTGAATAACTACACAGTTTAGAGAAGAACATAAATGACCTGATGGAGCTGAAAAACAGCATGAGAACTTTGTGAAGCATACACAAGTATCAATAGCCAAAATGATCAAGCAAAAGAGAGGATATCAGATATTGAAGATCAACTTAATGAAATAAAGTGTGAAGACAAGATTGGAGATGAAAGAATGCAAAGGAACGAACAAAGCCTCCAAGAAATATAGGACTATGTGAAAAGACCAAACCTATGTTTGATTGGTATACCTGAAAGTGACAGGGAGAATGGAGCCAAGTTGGAAAACACTCTTCAGTATATTATCCGGGAGAATTTCCCCAACCTAGCAAGACAGGCCAACATTCAAATTCAGGAAATACAGAGAACACAAAGATACTCCTCGAGAAGAGTAACCCCAAGACACATAATCATCAGATTCACCAATGTTGAAATAAAGGAAAACATGTTAAGGGCAGCCAGAGAGAAAGGCTGGGTTACCTACAAAGGGAAGCGCATCAGACTAACAGTGGATCTGTCTGCAGAAACCCTACAAGCCAGAAGAGAGTGGGGGCCAATATTCAACATTCTTAGAGAAAAGACTTTTCAGCCCAGAATTTCATATCCTGCCAAACTAAGCTTCATAAGCGAAGGAGAAATAAAATCCTTTACACAAATGCTGAGAGATTTTGTCACCACCAGGCCTGCCTTACAAGAGTTCCTGAAGGAAGCACTAAATATGGAATGGAAAAACAGTTACCAGACACTACAAAAACATACCAAATTGTAAAGAACATCGACACTATGAGGAAACTGCATCACTTAATGGGAAAAATAACCAGCTAGCATCATAATGACAGGATCAAATTCACACATTACAATATTAACCTTACATGTAAATAGGCTAAATGCCCCAATTAAAAGACACAGACTGGCAAATTGGATAAAGAGTCAAGATCTAATGATGTGCTGTGTTCAGGAGACCCATCTCACACGCAGTGACACACATAGGATCAAAATAAAGGGATGGAGGAAGATTTACTAAGCAAATGGAAAGGAAAAAAAAAGCAGGGGATGCAATCCTAGTCTCTGATAAAACAGACTTTAAACCAACAAACATCAAAAAAGGCAAGGCCATTACATGATGGTAAAGGGATCAATGCAACAAGAAGAGCTAACTATCCTAAATATATATATTATATATATATACACACACACACACACACACACATATAAACACACACACACACACACACACACACACCCAATACAGGAACACCCAGGTTCACAAAGCAAGTTATTAGAAACCTACAAAGAGACTTAGAATCCCACACAATAATAGTGGGAGACTTTAACACCCTACTGTCAAAATTAGAAACTAGATCAACAAGACAGAAAATTAACAAGGATATTCAGGACTTGAACTCAGCTCTGGACCAAGTGGACCTAATAGACATCCACAGAACTCTCCAAACCAATTCAGCAGAATATACATTCTCAGCTCCACATCACAGTTATTCTAAAATTGACCACATAATTGGAAGTAAAACACTTCTCAGCAAATGCAAAAGAATGGAAATCATAACAAAGAGTCTCTCAGACTACAGTGCAATCAACTTAGAACTCACGATTAAGAAACTCACTCAAAACTGCACAACTACATGGAAACTAAACAACCTGCTCCTGTATGACTACTAGGTAGATAACAAAATTAAGGCAGAAATAAATAAGTTCTTTGAAACCAATGAGAACAAGGACACAACATACCAGAATCTCTGGGACGCAACTAAAGCAGTGTTTAGAGGGAAATTTATAGCACCAAATTCCCACATTAGAAAGTGGGAAAGATCTAAAATCAACACTCTAACATCACAATTAAAAGAATTAGAGAAGCAAGAGCAAACAAATTCAAAAGCTAGCAGAAAACAAGAAATAACTAAGATCAGAGCAGAACTGAAGGAGATAGAG